>NC_133665.1:21917618-22263868 GCF_037893015.1 Macrotis lagotis
TAAGTTGAACCCCCTTTGAGACCTTGGGCAAATTTTTTAACCTGTGTCAGTATGATACAGTAGAAAGAAGATAGAGGACTGAAGGAAAAAAAATCAGGGTTCAAATCTGACCTTTCACAATTTACTTATCTCTGTGACTTTGAAACTTCAGTTTAATCTGCCTGTACCTTAGTTTCCTTATCTATAATATGAGGGATGACTGTGTCATCTGTGTAGATCCCTGACTTCAAATCTGTGTTCTAATGAGCCCTCTTTTATCTGAAAATGAGACCAGATATGTGTAGCCATTTGCCTTAAGTTATAGGGGGTACCCTTGGATTCAACTAATTTGGTAAATCCAGAGGTCTCTTAACTCCTATGCTAGAGTGCTGTTTCCATGTTGCCGCCCTCACTGTGCCAAAGGAAGCATAGCTGTAGATCTTTATGACAGTAATTCACTGATATAGTACATGTTTCTGTTCTGATTGCCTCATTTTAACTCAGGTTAGCTTTAAGAGGAGAAGACCCCACCCCTTTGAGGACAAATAATGTTAATCCCAGAGATTAAAAAAAAGGGGGGGGTTAATTCCCTGGCTTTGTCTCCTCCTGGCTAACAGAGGGGATAAATAGGGCATTTGTCTTCCTTCTTGTGTCCTTTTTTTAAAGCTTCCCTTTTCTTATCTCTTTATCAGCCTCTCAAATTGAAATGAATTTCTAAGAACAGGGTCACAGAAAGTTGTTAAAATTCTTCCCAACCTTTTAGTTCCTTGTATTATGAAACAGATTCTTCCAGGTGCACATTTTCCACTGGGTTAGCCCTTCTTGGGAATGCTGGAGTGGCATCAGGAAGGAAACTGAGCACCTGGGGAAGGGTCAGCCTGTCAGGGAAATGAATCATTGAAATTCAAGTGCATAAGATCATAGATCTCAAGTTAAAAGAGGTCTTAAATGCCATTGAATCCAATTTTCTCATTTTACAGATGGGGAAACTGAGGATGAAAGAAGCATTTACCCTGACTATATCTTATATCTACATTTTACATTTCTCCACCATTGAAAAGCACGCAGAGCTTAGAATAGTGTCTGCCAAATGGTAAATATTCTTTAAAATGCTTTCTGATTGATCTTTCTTGTTTCTACATCATTCTACTTAAGGTCAGTAAGTCCCAAGAAAAATTAGGAAGGAGGGCTTCAGTAGATTCCCCTACCCACTTCCACCTCCCAAATCATTTTACTTTTATGGACCCAGTTTCCTCAACTGCAAAATGACATATGGGTTCCTCTCTAGCTCTGTTTATGTTTTGTGGTCCTCTCTTTTCAAGATGAATAGTAGCTGTACCACTGATCAGCACCTACCCTATTGCAGAGTTAACTGCTCTATTGTCCAATGAAACATTTCCAATTTAATTCAATATAACAAACATTAACTGAGTATCTGTTCAATACAGGCTACTGGGTTGTATGCTAGGAGTGCAAAGATGAAAAATGACTCAATTCTTGCCCTCAAATTTACAAGAGGTGGAGTATGACATGTATACAATTAAGTATGACACAAGAAATAATGTGACAGAGGCAAAGGAGAAATTTATCCAGGAGAGACTTGGTAGCAGGAATGGGGGGAGGTATCATGAAGCAGGTGGTACCTGAGTTGGGTCTGAAAGAGAGAAGAGGATTTTAATAGGCAAAAGTGTGATGAGAATATATTTTAGACCTGCCCTGAGGTATGGAGATCATTGCTTTTTCAGTCATGTTTGACTCTTTGTTGAATGGGGAATCTTGACAAACATATTGGAGTAGTTTGCTTTTTCCTTCTCCAGCTCATTTTATAGATGTGGAGGCAAACAAGGTTAAGTGACTTGTCCAGGGCCATAGAGTTAGGTAAGTCTCTGAGGTTGGATTTAAACTCAGATCTTCTTGACTCCAGGTCCTTCTCTGTTCACTGCGCTACTTAGCTGCCCTACATGTGATAGCAGGAGAAGGTAAAAGTAGATGACGAAGGTAAGGTACATAGAAGGATTCCTTTGGTCCCATACTCCCTGTACTTTCCAAAATTATTGGAAAAATCATCTAAAAACTAATTTAAGCTGATATTTTAATGAGAGGGCTAGGTCAGACACTCAAATTTATGCCTTCCAGCTAATAGGCAATATACATAAAAAGTATCTTGTTATTGTTGTTACTATTATTATGATTATTACTTCTGGATAGGCTTAATATATATGAATATATTTTAGAGTCATAATGAGATAAAACTGGATAAAATTGGAATATTGGGGGCAAGATAAGGTAGATGGGGGTCAGAGTATGAGTAGGAGGTAGCAGGAATGGACAAGCCTGGAGTCACTTTCCTTTTGTTTTGATCCCCATGTTCCAGAAAGTCTGAAAAGTTCAACCATCATCACTTTTCTTTGAGTTGTGAGGTCTCTCCATAACTTCCATAACTATCTTCTATCCTTTAAAATCTCTTGCTTAACTCAATCATTCCTACTTCTGGACATTGATGCAGAAGCAGAGATCTTGATTCCCAGGCTGATCTCATTGAATCCCAAACAGGTAGCAGAATTATTTTCATGCCCAAGGTTAAAACAAAAAAAAAATAATGCTTCATTGCTTTATTTCATTGGTTCATCTCAGATAGTAGATTTGGTGTTTCTTTTGGGGTACAAACTGGAATGATTACTCATTTTCTCTTCTGCCATTTTCTCTCCCTATCTCTTCCTCCCAAATTATTATGAATTGAGGCAGAATAGTCAATAGAATAATGTAGCAGATAGAAAAACTGGACTTGGAATCATGAAGACCTGAATTAAAATCTAGCCTCAGACACTTAATAGTTATAGTTATATGACCCTGGGTCACCTAACCTCTCTATTTGCTTCTATTTCCTCATCTATGGAATGAGGAAGTTGGAATATGTGGACTTTAAACCCTCTTCAGCTCAAAATGTATGTGTCTATGATACTGTAAACAGCTTGTGATAATACATAGACCCTAAGAAATCAAATAAAGAATTATGCATAAGTGGAATAAAAGGTGTCCTTAGAGAAATGTAGGACCAGGCATAAAGATTACCGATGCATATGTAGAGAAAAAGAAATGGTTGACTGACAACTCACATATTTCATTGATAACCCAGCAATATGAAAAGAACTTGAGGAAGCTGGCATATTGGTTTGACCTCTCTTTGTAAATTTATGGGAGGACATAGTTTCACACTTTGGATAGACATGGGTGGTCTGTGAGATGAATCACTGAAATCATAATTCCATTGGATTAATAGAGTTTTTGAGAAATGGAAGATGCTGCTGATGTTTTCCAAAGTAAGATGGAGTACACATTTAACATATTAAAATAAGGGATTTGATTTTTTTGAAAAGACACACTCAGAAGATAAAAAAATTAACAGAAAATGGAGGATGAATATGAAAACAGTATGAATTTAGAACATGATGTCAGTAACAATAAAGTTACTAATAAATTAAGGATGTTGAAGAAAGCTAAGGACAATGAAAAAAGATTCTTAAATGTTTGGGGGCAAAATAATATATAGGACCATAGCTCAGGGTGAAGGGGACCATAATATTCATTGTCATAGTCCATCCAGCCATTCATCCAGCTCATCTCACTAACTGCCTCCTGCACTTTCCCACCACAGAACTCTCCAAATCAGATATGCCTTTATTTTCATGTCAGATTTTCCTGGTACGACTTCAGACCTGAGGTAGCTAATTCATTAAATTGTCGAAGTCAATCTTATTTTCTAAGTCTAGAGCAAAAAAAAAATGAGATGATTGAGTTAAAGAAGAGATTTTTAAGGATAGAAGATAGTTGTGAAAATTATGGAGAGATCTCACATAAACGACCTTAATCTTTTCAATAGAGTGGGATGAGGGCATTTGCTGAGAAAGAAGAGTTGGGGGGGTAGAATTTGAGATTTGGGAGAGAGAAGGATTGAAAAAGCCACTCTTGGGACTGGAGTCAGGAGTACCTGGGTTCAAATCCAGTCTCAGACACTTAATAATTACCAGCTGTGTGGCCTTGGGCAAGCCACTTAACCCTGTTTGTCTTGCAAAAACCTAAAAAAAAAAAGTCACTCTTGGAAGCATGAAAAGTCAGAGAAGAATAAAAAGGGGCCAGCTAAGGTGTCCAGTGGATAGAGCACCAGCCCTGGAGTCATGAGGACCCGAGTTCAAATTTGACCTCAGACACTTAATAATTACCTAGGTGTGTGACCTTGAGCAAGTCACTTAACCCCATTACCTTGCAAAAACAGAAAAACCCAAACCCCAAAACAAAACAGAAAAGAATAAAATGATTGCTTTGTAGCAGTTATGATACAATTAAAGTTAGAAAGCATGAATTTGTCAGCATTGTCATTAATTTTCCCTGGCAGTTTGAGGGTACAATTGAGGATTGGGGCAGTTTAGGGTAAGAAGGTAGATTAGGGCAATGCCAACAGTTGATTATTAGCAGTACAGGAAGAGAAAAAGACAAGAAAGAAAGTTATTTAAAGAGGTACAATGTCTTTTTGAAAAGTCAAGACCATGAAGGGAGGAAAGAGAAAGCAGAACACAGATGCCAATTTAAAGGGAACAACAGAGAGTATAAAAGATAGGAGGTTGAGAGAACAAAGACCAAAATTAGGAGGGTGGAAGAAATATCAGAGATGGACAGATAGATTGTTTTGATCATAGAAGGGAATTTCAGAATTTGGGAACTTGGAGATGGAACAATTTAAAATGATACTGATCTCTAAAGTGTAAGCAATCTGTGTTTGTGATAGAGGTAAAGTGGAGATAGAGCTCATAGGGAACAATGAAGGGGACAGTTGGTGAAATTGGAGGTCAGAATGCCTATTAGAAATGATATCGGAGGCAGCTAGATGGCACAGTGGATAGAGCACTGGCCCTGGAGTCAGGAGTACCTGAGTTCAAATCTGACCTCAGACACTTAATTACCTAGCTGTGTGGCCTTGGACAAGTCATTTAACCCCATTGCCTTGCAAAAAACTAAAAAAAAATGATATTGAAATCACCAGAGATGATGCATGAAAAGAAGACTATGAACCAAGTTCTGAAGTTTTTGGAGAAGGTGGGAGAAAGACTTAGATAATGCAATCCAATAGTGTTACCTTCCAAGTAGAAGAAACTGTGGAATGAAGGTATTAGAGATTCAAGAGGAGGCAATGAAAGAAGCAAGCTGATTTTCCCTTCTGGTTTAATGAGGGAAACTGATACAAATGAAATAAAACGACCAATATATTGGATAGCAGGATGGAACCCATGTCTTCTGATTCCAGATCCCAATTTTTTTTTCCACTGAACTTCTAAGTAGCCTTAGCCTGGAAGCATCTCATGCTGTCTTGTCTGTCCAGAAATTTCACAGCCCACTTGGCAGATTTATACAAAAGGGCCGTTCAGAGTTAGGGTCTTGGCAGTAGAGTCTTCTTGGAAGCTGCTAAAAGCCTGCCTTGGCTTTGACCAACCACCTTTGCTGATTTGTTATCCTACTTTCCACCTTCTCCTTCTCCTCCCCCTACCCCCTACACCTTCATTTTTCCTCTTCCTCCATCCCTAACCAGTGGTTCAAATTTTGAACTGGGTTCAAATCTGATCTATGCCACTTACCACTCCTGAGAAACCTTGGACAAATTATTTAATCCTCCCGTTTCAGTAAAATGAAGGGATTGAACTAGATGACATCTATGATCCCTATCATTCTATAATATTATGAATAAAATGTCTAAGAGTCAGTAATACATTGAAAAAAATCATGTCCAGGGGTGGCTAGGTGGCGCAGTGGATAAAGCACTGGCCCTGGAGTAGCAGTACCTGGGTTCAAATTCGGTCTCAGACACTTAATAATTACCTAGCTTGTGTGGCCTTGGGCAAGCCACTTAACCCCATTTGACTTGCAAAAACCTTAAAAATCATGCCCTTTCTCATTTTCACTTTTTTTCTTTCCCTTCATCTCTCCCTCCCCAACTCTTATTTTTATATCTAGTTCTTTCTCTGATCTATATTATCTCCATGTTTCCCATCTCCCCACCTCTGACTCTTTTACTCCTTCATGAATAACTCCTTTCTTTAACTGCTTCAAAGAGCAAAGCAATTTATTTTCAGAAAAGACTTTTAATTTCCAAAGGGTGTGAAAAATGAGATCGGTCCCCCTTCCTAAAGATCCCATGAGCACCCTTATGTTTTAATGAGATAAATGGCCTGGAGGAAGAGGTGGTAAGAAGGGGGTCAGGTTATGGGACTTTTAAGTGTTTGGGCTTTTTTTTTCCTTCCCTTGAAGGTCTGAGCAGCTCCCTGAGAGACTGATGCTGCAAACCCCAGTTCTGGTTCCACACTCTCACCCTGAGCTAGTTATGAAAAAAGAAATGTGACAGATGGGCTCAAAACTTCTGGAGGAGATGAGAACCTCATTTTCCCCATATTATCTGCCCTCCCCACCGGGTTGTGAACTGATTCATCACTCTGCAGAGAGAAAAAGAACTTTCTTCCTCTACCAGAAAATTTTAATTTTTATTGTTAAAGTGTCTTCATGGGGTGGCTAGGTGGTGTAGTGAATAAAGCACTGGCCTTGGAGTCAGGAGTACCTGGGTTCAAATCCGGTCTCAGACACTTAATAATTGCCTAGCTGTGTGGCCTTGGGCAAGCCACTTAACCCCGTTTGCCTTGCAAAAAAAAAAAACCCTAAAAAAAAAATAAAGTGTCTTCAAAGTGTTTCTCTCTCCTCGCTGAATGAGGATTATGGCATTGAAATAATAAAATTTCTGAGTGTTATCAGAAGTAAAGCCCACTTTGAGAGAGCTAAAAGCTCCCCTGTATTAATGGATCAATGAATCAATGAAAATGTTTATTATTAAATGCAACAGGCTCTGTGCCAATTGCTGAGGATACAAATACAAAAAAGTCAAAATCCCTGCTTTCAAAGGGCTTACATTACATTAGTGAGAGAAAATCATATAAGGAGGAGTGCTGGCTAGGGAAGGGTGTTTTGGTCTGGGAAGCCACAGAGATAGTTCCAGAAACAATGGTTGGGTTAACTTGATGACTGTTCCTAAAGCAAGTTGGTTGGATGAATCTAGAGTCCAGTAGATATAGTAGATGGTCAACTATCAGTACAACTCATCCTTGGGACAAGAGTTTCAAAGAGAGCTTAGCTCCTCTAAAACTTGGTCTCTGGAGTTCTGGTCTGAAGGGTGTGGTAAGCAATATCAGTAAAGTAGCATGGTCAGAGTGAAGCAACCTGAAGCTAAGAGCCTTGACTTCTAATCCCTAAACCACAATTTATTACCAGTTTGTGCCCTTGAATACAATATCCTTCTGGGATCTAGTTGTCTCTGAAAAAAAAGATGACAACTTACCTTTCTGAAGAATTGATGTGGGATCAGGGAATCTATCAAAGTCCATTCCAGAGACAGGATGTGTGCCACCAGTATGGAATCTCATTCAAACTTCTGGGTCGGGGCCAGGATCACAAAATAGGTATTTTTCTCTAATTCCTCAGTGATAGATGAAGAAGGTGTTATCACTGTTTGAGTAAATAGATTGGCAATGCAGAAACCATTATGATAGGGACAGCAGCAAATTTTGGACTCTCACATATTCATCTTGTCCATGGAAGACACTTCATGTTTTCTGTTACAGAAATCTAGCTAAGGGATATACTCCAGGTTTGTCTGGTGTATTGTATTAACAACAGAGCAGGATCTAGACTATTAATTTTAGAGCTAAAGGGAATTTTAGAGATGACCTAGTCTAACATTTTCATTTTAGAGAGGAGTAAGTTGAGGCTCAAAGGTATGAAAGAGACTTACTTGTATTATACAGTTAGTGAGTGGCAGAACCAGAACCCAGTGCAATTTACTTCAAATCCAGTGCTTTTCCCACTAGACCACACTTCTTTGGAAATTTTTTAGATTATTGTGGGCCAATGGAGTGAGGTAATCATAGAATGCACTGGACTAATCATTTATTTTTTTTATTTAGGTTTTTGCAAGGCAAACGGGGTTAAGTGGCTTGCCCAAGGCCACACAGCTAGGTAATTATTAAGTGTCTGAGGCTGGATTTGAACTCAAGGTACTCCTGACTCCAGGGCTGGTGCTTTTATCCACTATGCCACCTAGCTGCCCCTGACTAACCATTTATTAGATAGCTTCTCTAGTAGCCTGGAAAAATTTATTCTTCTGAAAAAAAAAACACCCAGCATCTCAGTCTCTCCTACCCTCCCCACCACCCCCAGTTTAATCCCAGAGAAAAGTCTGGTTGATAATATCTCTGTATCACCAAGAAAGAGAGGGGTGGTGACTGATAATAAGCCAAAGTCTGTGAGTCTGGGCCTGACCATTTTCCATTCCTTGTTTCACTTAACAATTCCAGCTAGCACATAATAAAAATGTTTATTCTCCCTAGAGAATTCATTAAGGGAAGGCTAGTAGCTTGAAGGATGGATGGGAGAATGGGTGGAGTGGGAATAAGAGAAGGATCACAGCTACTGCTAACATATATTTATAAATATATATATATATATATACATATATGCAAAATATATGTATATATGTATAAATTTATATCCAAATACATACATATATATTCTGAATAGTTTTGGAAGAACTAGTTCCTGTGCCAGTGATTCTATGAGCTTTATTATAGTCCTATAGAATAATGACTGTCATTTTTTTATGGTCACATCTAGCATAGGGTCATATTCAAATTCATTATTTGATTACTTGATGATAGTAGAGACAAGTCCCCAAAGGCCAAGTTTACTTGTGATTTTATTTGGATTTTAAAATTCTATTGTAACATCTGTTTATATGTGAATCCCATAGAAAAACTGCAGTTGGTTACATGCAGCACTTGGGTAATATAAAAATTAGCTTGCATGAGAAATGAAGCAAGTATTACTGGTATTAGTATAAAAAAAGGCAAGTGTAGCCTATCTGGCAAATTGTACCCTCAGATCATAGTGACCAAAACTGTGCAGTTACCACTGAGTATTCATTAAATATTTGTTACACACCTACCTATATCAGATATCCCTAGATGGTAGGGTTACAAAACCAAAAATATCTCCTTCCCTTAAGAAGCTTATATTTTAGTGAACTCTCTATATTCTATTTGCCTAGACAGGAATCATACATGAAGCTATTTTTTAATGTTACTTTTTTATGAAAGTATATATTTTTTATAGAGAGGAAGAATTATAGAGTGGATAGAGTGTTGGGTGAAAGACCAGAGTTCAAATCTAGGTTCTGTTGTTTACTAGTTGTTGACTCTGGGCAAGTCATTTCATTTCAGTCAGTTCTCTAAACCTCTAAATCAGGGGTTTATCTATAGATGTGAGGGAGTCTAAATCTGGATAGGAAAAAATTTGGATCTTTATTTTCACTAACCTGTAATTAAAATTCACATTTCCTTCAATTATGATTTTAAAAAACAAACATTCTGAGATTCTGAGTTCATTGTCTTTATATGGATTACATCACACACACACACACACACAATTAAGAATCCCTGTTCTAAATTAAAGATGAGTTTTAGTTTGCTCTCTGATCCAGGTAATTTTGGTGCAGACTGTTGTTTTCATTGATAGAGAAAATCCATGGTAAGGAACTTCCTCTACTTAAAGAGTCTTCTAGAATTGTCTGGGATCCCAAGAGGGTGGCATGTCCTAAGTGAGTGTGTGTGTCTGCCAGAGGTAAGACTCAGGTCTTTCTGAGTACAACCAATTTTTTTTATCCACTATGGAATAGTATCTTCATAGTCATATAGTTATCTTGTGAAAATTCAAGGTAGATATGTAATAGCTAAGAGGCAAAAATCTTAAGGAGAGTCACACACACAGGAATTACAAAGCAGAAATGCAGGGGAAAATGATTTCCAAAGTTTGATGAGAACACTGTTTCTGTGTTGGACACCCCAATTATTAGCAGATCAAACATCTCTACTTGACCCAAATAAATTTAGTTTTGATTTTCTGGAGGATGGGTTAGGAACAAGGGAAATAGTTGAAAGGACCCCACCTGCCTATATCAACATTTATTTGGAGAAAGGGCAGAATCAAATTAAAAAGAGAAAGCCTTTCATCATTCTAACCCCCGTCTGTGTTCCTCCAATTCCAAACCCGGTGAGAAGGCAGGGTTTAAGTGAAAAAATGATTCAAGACTGGTTTAACTCCTTTAGTATAGGTCTTGACTTGTTGCTAATGATGATTCTGTGGTGTACAAGTCTAAAGAGAAAGAAAGGTGGCTATAATCCTTTTAGGAATGAAGATAGGCTAGGAAATATAATGTTTTTTTAGGTTTTTGCAAGGCAAATGGGGTTAAGTGGCTTGCCCAAGGCCACACAGCTAGGTAATTATTAAGTGTCTGAGACCAGATTTGAACCCAGGTACTCCTGACTCCAGGGCCGGTGCTTTATCCACTGTGCCACCTAGCCACCCACAGAAATATAAGTTTTAAGAGAAAGAATCTTTGGAAGAATAACCCTCAGGAGCCTTTTCAATTCTTTACACTTAAGCCTTATATTGAGAGAGCCAGCTGATACAAAAATCTGTTTAAAGAATGAATCACAAAGATTAGCAAAAAGTTTTTTTCTTAAAATAAAATTAACCCCCTCAACTCCATTTCGTTGTGTTCCACAAGCATTTGCTGACCATCTACTATTTACCTAAGCTAGGTACTGTGAAGGGACAAGAAAAAAATCAAATACAGTTTAGCCCTAAAGGGGCTCTGAGAGATGATTCAGTACCACTGATTTGACAAAGCTGGAAGGGATTTTATGAAAAGTGTGCCTCCAGTCCAAGCTCTCCTTACAAAGGAGAAAAATACGACAAAAATCAGTTCAGAACATTCAAGACATTGTATTTTTTGAAAGAGATTTCTTAGTTCCTTGTCTTAGGCTCCTTTGGGCTCTTCATATGGTGACTTGAAAAATAAAGTCCACAGATGACAGAAATATCTCCTTGGGCATTTTAACTCCCTTGCCTTGGAATCTGACGGGTGATGTTTCTGGTTAAACATTCAGACATCTTCTTCATGGCTCTTTTGGTAAAATCAACCTTTCCTCTTTCCCTCCTTACAGCAGTATATTCGTAGGCTTTCAGTTTGCTGTAATAATCTGAGAACTTGTTGTAGAGAATTGAGATGGGCATCCCATTTAGGATGATTCCGAATGCAATGCAGAGGAAAGCAAAAAGCCTGCCTAGGTGAGTTTCTGGATACATGTCTCCATAGCCTACTGTGGATATACTCACCTAAAGGGAAAATAAAGGGAGAAGCAGAGTTATCAACTAAGAACACAAGTGGCTGAGTAGAGCATAGGTTTACTGGAAGAAGGCGACTGTAGGAGTAATCTAGTCTAAGCCTCTCATTTTTACAAATGAAGGTCACATAATTAGTAAGAGGCAAAGAAAGGAAGGGAATTTACACCTCATAACTCTTAATCTAGAAGTCTCTTTGTGCCACAAAATGCTTTGAAAGACCTTAAAATTCCACATAAATGCCTAATGTTAGAAACCTGAGGTAGAAAAGGAAAGGATAGGATCATGTAACTCGTCATTTTTTGGGGAGAGGGATGGGGGAATCAAGGTTATGTGACTTGCTCTGGGTTACATAGCTAGTAAATATCTGAGACTGGATTTGAACTTAGTCCTCCTGACTCGAACCCCAGCACTCTATCCATTGCACCACTTAGCTGTCCCTGTAACTAGTCTTTCTCTCTAATCTGGGATGAAAAAAAAACTGTATTGTTGTTTTTTCATTCATGTCCAAAACATACAAATGGGTTTTGTTTCCTTCAAAGCAGTCATGAAGACCCTATGGACAGTATCACACCAATACTACCCATGGAGTTTTCTTGACAAAGATACTGGAGTGGTTTGCCATTTTTCTTCTCCAGTGGATTAGGACAGAGACTAAATGTACCCAGGGGTACAGAGCTGGTAATTAAGGGTCTGAGGATGGATGACAATGACTTACCTATCTGTTTCTCATCAAAGAGATAGTATAGCTCTCATCAGATCAAATTTCCTCAAAAGTTGATTTGCCTCCCTGCCAAATAAGTATTTAATGTCTATTGTGGAGAGCAATACACTTCCTTGCTTCTAGAGTCCTTTCTAGTATTATCTGTGGCCTCATTTTACAGAAGCCTAGAGTAATAATGATAATGTCTGTCCTTCATTCTTTTGTTTGTTTTTGATTTTTAGGTTTTTGCAAGGCAATGGGGTTAAGTGGTTTACCTAAGGCCACACAGCTAGATAATTATTAAGTGTCTGAGGCCGGATTTGAACTCAGGTACTCCTGACTCCAGGGCTGGTGCTCTATCCAATGTGCCACCTAGTCACCCCTGTCCTTCATTCTTGAAAAAAGATCATGACATCAGGGAGGTGATGCCATGACCAGCACATGAATTGGATTGGAGGGGGATGCTGTGTGAAGTCACCAGTCTCACTTTCTCCTCTAGAGCCATCTGGGTCTAGTGGCCAGATATGAATCAGGAGGACTGGAGATGGCCCTGGATGCCAGGCAATCAGGGTTAAGTGACTTGCCCAAGATCACACAACTAATAAGTCTCAAATATCTGAGATTGGATTCAAACTCCAGTCCTCCTGATTCCTCTATCCACTGTGCCATCTAGCTTTCCCAGAAGGCTATGTAGATAATGCATGAGAACTATTTTATATTTAATTTGTAATCCTTTATGTATTATCTGCATTTTTTCAGATAGTCAGATGCCATCTTACAATTATAATATCAGTTCCTTGACTTTATTGTAGGCTCAGATTTTTCTTCGCTATGCATAATTTCTTTTTCCACTTTCTACAGAACAAATTCTTCCTCTAGTGAGTTATACAGTATGATTCTCACCAGGGTTGATATTTAGAAACAGACTCAGAGCTGACTCCAAATGATTCTAGAGGGTGAATTCTTGTGTAAGCAGGGTTGAGCCTGGGATTTAGGCCAATATTTCTGAGATCCATTCTTAGACTCTGAGAAAAACTGGCTGCCTCTTCTTGATAGCAGTTAAATCACCCTATAAAGTGGGAATTTCATGATTTTGTTTAAAATTCACATATTTTCCCTATCTTATTTGTCTCATAAGTAGGACTCTCTGGCAGTTTTCCAGATTTACATAAGAAAGTGAATCCTGGTCAGTCAAACACTATGCACAGGACAAAAGTTCAGTTTTGCATTAAAGTAGCCAAATTCAGAATTCTTATACAGTAAAAGTAAAACAATTTTTGTTTTCCTATATAGTGAAAAATCAAAGATAAACCACTTTCTGAAAGTTGATGGTTCATTCCTTTGATGAGGATGTTCACTTCTCAGTCACCTCAGGATCATTTATAAATACAAGTTAGAAACAGTTTGTTTATGTTTGAAAACATATAGATGGTTTTGTTTCCTTCAAAGCAGTCACCTTGAGAGGCTATAAACTTACATGATGCTCTCATTCACTGCTAAGGACATTTTTGGAATGTCCTGGAGGGCAGTTTATGAGTTTATATACCCATCAATTCATATAATTATTTTTTAGTTCCACATCTTTTTTTCTTTGACCTTCAATGGTATTGCCTAGCTTTATTACCCACTGAATTAATTTAGTTTTAAAAATTGATTTATTTTTAATAAGAAATTTACTGATGACTTTCTTGCATGTACCCCCTCCCCAATTGATTCTTAGTAGGAATGAAGCCCCAGAAATGAACAATAGTCATTTATGGACATTATAACCACATTACTAACCAGAAATTTCTCCAAGTGACTTTTGGCAAGTTCCATCAATCAGTTAGTTCCATCCTTCAACCATAATCATCTGCCATCAATGAGAATATTCATTGGATGTGCCCCAGATAATGGCCAATCCCCCAAAAGACATACCTAATGGAATAAATATATGGTTTCCTGATGTGATTATCCTGAGGAAATATACTCATTTCCATGTGATAAATTCTAATATGTTTGTTAAAATATAAATTTTATTTCTTATAGTATTTGGTTATTAGTCAAGAAATTCTTAGATAAATTTTTAAGTATCTGTGAACTTACATAAAAAAATTATATCTTTGTTTTCACTAACTATTAACTGAAATTTAGCATTTCCTTCAATTATAAATAAATATTATTCTAAGAAAAGGTCCATTGGTTTCACTGGATTGATAAAAGGATCCATGATACACAACAAGTGGTTGAAAACTTCTGCCTTATAGTCATAACATGTGTATCCTGTAAGAGATCACTTATTCTCCAAAGGAGAAGAGTACTAGGCTATTTCCTGACAGGAGGCAACCTAATCTAGAATAGTGCAGTAGAATAAAATTCTAGTTTTGGAGCTAGAAGACTCAGGTCCAAGTCAGGCTTCAGTTTTCTTCTCTGACAAACAAAGAGGTTGAATACAATAACCTCTGAAGTTCTTTCTGACTTTAAATCTATGATACAATGACCCAGAAGTGCCACTTTGGAATCTTAGGGTCCATTAATGAATAAAAGCATTCTAAAAAGATGACTTCATCTTCCTTCCAACTCTATTTCTCCCACCTGCTTATTACACTGACTGTCTGGAGGAGCAAACATTGAACAAATAACAGGACCTTCCAAAGTAGCCAGAGCATCAACGATGATGGAGGCAAAAGTGTTCCATTTGAAGGTTTTGTTATTAGTTTCCAGGCTCTGTCTCTCTACCCCTGCCAGGATGTCTTGGAGTGGTGGGGTTAGGAGGTAGGGGATGTTGGTGGGACAGAAGTGATAAACCTCTGACCAAGAAGAGATATTAAACTTTCCAAAGGTTTCTTCTCAATAAAAGAATAAAAAGAACAGTAACTATATTACTGAACAACTCAGCATTATTCATTCTACAGGATATCAGAATATGCTTTAAAAAATGTTCAGGAACTGCACACAGGAAGGTCTTTGGGAACACATCGTTTCCTTTGATCACTGCTGAGACCGGAAGAATTTGGCAAAGGGGGAGGAAAGGGTCCTCAACCTAACATGGTCACATTCAGATTCTAAGACTTTTATTTGCTCTGCTAGGGTCTTAAGAGGGAAAAATGTTTTGCTGAATAGCCCTATTGTCTTTTTTTTTAAGTTTTTTTTTTTGCAAGGCAAATGGGGTTAAGTGGCTTGCCCAAGGCCACACAGCTAGGTTAATTATTAAGTGTCTGAGACCGGATTTGAACCCAGGTACTCCTGACTCCAAGGCCGGTGCTTTGTCCACTGCGCCACCTAGCCGCCCCCCCATTGTCTTTTAAATATTTTTTGATTTTTTTTAAAAAAAATCAGTTACTTCCCAATAACTCCTCCTGGTAGTGTTCCCTCTTATAAAAAAAGAGCACTGAGCAAAATCAAACACCTTAACCAAAGTCTAAGAGCTAATATGACAACCTATAACCAAGGTCCACTTTTTTCAGTGTATTTTTCTATATTAAAAAAAAGAAAATGACCAAACAAAAATGCTTCCTAGAATAAAACCACATATTTAAAGAAGATTTAGATTTAAAGCTTTACTGTATAAATTCCATTAAAAAATGTACCCATGCCACCCAAAGATCACAAGAATTCTGGAGTTGTTCCAAATCACATCTCATTTTTCTGGATTCTCTAAAAGTCCAATGAGGGGGATAAAAAGAAGAAGGATAAAGGGGAGATAATACCATTGTGTTCTCAGAACTCTTCTTGGTGAAAGATCTAATTCTTTTCATTTTAGTTTTGGCTGATTTTACTATTTAATTTATGTAAGTAAAATAGGTATACAGATTAGGCTTGTGATTTCATTGACAAGGGGAACTCCGAAGTGAGAAAACTCCATCTCTCAATGCATATAGGTACCTTCTCTGCAATTTCCAGGTTTAGAAAGTTACCAAGAGCTCTGAGAGCTTAAGTCAATTGTCCAGGATCACATAGCTGGTATGTACCAGTGGTAGGACCTGAAACCCAGTGTCCTCTTCTTTTAGATCAGTTCTCTATTCATTTTACATCAGGGCTTCTAAGTAAGCCTAATAAAATAAAATAAATATATTTATTTCTTTTCTCTCTAGATGAATGTGTATGAAACAATTGCAACCTTGGGGAAATATGTTTGTGAGTACATGATATGGCTTTTCATCCCTAATGTAAGGTAGTAGGAGAAAGGAAAATTATATTTGGTAGTTTTTCCCAATGCCCAAGGCCAGAACTCCAATACAGCTCTCTTTAAGAATTCAGTGGCTGACAGTAGAAGGATACAGGCAGGAAGAGAGTTGAAGGGTATCCAATAGGAAAATTATCTCCTGTTAAATAATAGGATGGAAAGCCTTCATTTCCTCACCTTTAAAATGAAGACCAGAAAGTCTTGAAGGCTCCTTCCAAGTATAATATTCTAAGATTTTGTGATTTCATTATCATCCTGTATCTATCTCCAGCCCACATTGGTAGAAATGCCTACTTGTTTGGGGCAACAGCTTGCTTTGAGTTTCTGTGTTTATAATGTTCCAATGTTGTTGACCCATTGAATTCACCTGTAAAAAACAGAATGACTCAGAATGGTTCCAGATCCTGAGTCCTCTAATAGACCTGAACTAAGATTATTTGCGATAGTGATTAATACAAATGAGTCATCCAGTTCAATTGTGATGTCAGTCCTAATGAATGAGAAAAAATAGTAATAACTTTGAATGCATTGTTATTTCAAGGTTAACTTGGTACATCTTGCGTAGAGGGGGAAATAAAATCATCAGGATTGAATGTTAACAGAGCTTATTGGCTATTATAGGTGTAATGCAGACTCAGACTCAGCATGAGATGAATTTTTTTTTCTCTAGTTGGCAGAAGATTCTGTCTTCTATTTCACTTAGTCAGGCTATATACAAATATCGGCACATGAAGGATGTTTGGGAGAATTTCTTGAAACTAAAGGAGAATTGCCCTTATCCTTTTGGAATAAGTTACTAAGGGATATTAGCTCCTCTCCCCTATGAACCTATTGCCTGTATCTTTATGTATACTTATTTCAAGTGTGACTATCTAGTAAAGAGGCTAAACCTTGTATACGATTAGAAGACTGAATGAACAAACTATTGTATAAATATAATGGAATATTATCATGTAGTAATTATTGATGAACATGAAGAATTCTGAGAAACATTAAGAAAATTTATATGAACTAACGTAGAGTGAAATTTGCAGAACCAAGAAGTCTACATACAAGACTGAAATAGCATAAAGAAAACAACATTAAAAAAACCCCATCCAACTCTCAGTAATTGTTAATAATCAATCTTGGTCCTGGATAACAGACTTCCTCCTGGATGAGGGACTCAAAGCGGAGAACATTTCAGATACTTGGTTTTGCTTAACCATTTTTCTTTTCTTATTACAAAAGAGGATTCATAACAAAGAGTTGGGGTACTATAACTGGAAATAATTATGGTACAAAGGCAGAAAATATCAAACTTTAAAAAAAGTAATTTAAAAAAGTAGTGGCTGATTTTAAAATGTTGTTTGTGAGGTCCATTACAATAAATCTATAGAGATTTATGGAAAGTCATGGACAAGAATTAAAAAGGATTAGAAGGTATGGGCAAGGGGAGGAGCAAACGAGTTAAGCTGTTGTTGTTGTCCTTTGTCCTTCAGGAAGGTGATGCTATGCTATTGAATTGGATTTAAGTGAAGGAGTGAATTGGATTTAAGTGAGGGAGCTCTGTGCAAACTTCACTTTCTCCTCTTGGGCCTTTTGGGTGACCAAATATGGATCAGATGACTGGAGATGGCCCTCAGTCAGTCTATATAGGTAGAGGGAGTATCCATCTACATATTTACCTATGCCAGTGAAATCAGTATCATAACTTTATATTTTGCATTTATGCACCATGCCTCCAAATTTGAGTTTTAGTTTAAAGATGCCATGTCACTTAATTTGAGAAATGGAAATTTTGCTCTCCATCACCCCGCGTCACATAACTGGATGAGATTTTTTTCCCCTCACTTCTTCATATCTCCCTAAGGTACATGATATTTGGGAAGAGACAAGTCATAGTGCATGAGTTCAATTTGCATAGTTTATCTTCTGTAGTGAAGACTTTTGATTTTTTCACATGAAAAGATTTTAGCCTTAGCAAAAAACAGAGATGTGATTGTATGATATGGATCAGTGAAACTGTATTTGTTCAGTCAGAGAACTTGGGGGTGGGGTGAATGGGGTGGGGAGGAAAGGCAAAAAAAAAAAACCCAGCCTCCAGCAAAGGTCCTTGGGAAACCATGATTTCTCTGTCTTTAGCAGTTGCTATTAAGGAAGAAGAAAGGCAACACAGAATAATGGATAAGGTTACAATAAGGAAGTCTTGGGTTGAGGTCTTGCCTGACACATTTTAGATATGTGATTATGAGCAAAAAAGAAGAGTTTCCAAAGTGGATCAGGGATGAATGTTTCCACACTAGAATCATACTCAAAGGAAACCAGAGGAATGTACCAAAATTAAGTTAAAGAATTATGTGTTAAAATACTAAGCAATAAATTTAGATGTGAGAAAAAGTATAGAACAATTTGAGAGGCACTTTGATCATCATGAGAAAAGCAATGGATTTGGATAGTGAAGGAGCTGGGTTTGAATCCCAGCTCTGCCAACTTAGTATCTGTGTGACTTTGGCCAAGTCATCCATCGACCCTTAGTTTCAGTTTCTTCCTTTATAAAAAATGAGGTCTCTAAGGTTTGCTCCTGATCTAAATCTATGATCAAAAAACCTAACCCATATCTAGTAACTGGAACCGTGGACTTAGACTCTTAGATGTCAAACCTGTACAGATCCTATCTACAACTGCTTGATGTCTTCTAGTGATGGGGACCCATTATTTTCTACATAAGTTGATGTATTCCTCTTTGGGACCAATCTAATTGTAAGTTTTTCCTTTAGAGGCAGCTAGATGGCATAGAAGATAAAGGGCTGAGCCTGGAGTTAGGAAGTATTGAGTTCAAATCCAGCCTCAGAAATTTACTAGCTGATCAAGTTACTTAACTGCTGCCTAAATTTCCCTATCTATAAAATGGGAATAATAATAGCACAGGTAGTTGTGAGGATCAAATGAGGTAGTATTTGTAAAAGTGCTTTTACACAGCACTAGTAACATAGAAGACACTTAAGAAATGCTTATGTCCTTCCAGTCATAGGTCTTCATTTTATTCTCCAAGATCAATTAGTTTAATGCCCTTTTCCTTGGGAGAGCCCTTCAAATACTTATCCTTCTCTTTCAAACTATTCCCAGTTCAGAGAGGTAGGAAGATTCTGTTTCTTGAGTTATAATCTGGCCTCAGACACTTATTAGCTATTTTATTCTGGGTAAATCACTTAATCCCATTTGCCTCTGTTTCTTCATCTGAAAAGTGAGCTGGAGGAGATGGCAAACCACTTTATTATCTCTGCCAAGAAAAACCCCCAAAGTGATCACTAAGAGTAGTGGAATAAGACTGAATAATTACAACACTGAAGCATTAGAGCTTCAGACATTCTCATTTCCTTCAACTAATCTTATATGACATGATTTCTAAGGTCCCTTATTCCCTCCGGACAGTCACTGATTTATCAATTTTTTTTTTCTGAAATGTAGCCTTCAGAATTGGAAACAATATTTTGGATGTGGTCCAAACTCTACTTGAATCTGGCAAAAAAACCCAAACAAAACAAAAATCAAAAAACCAAACCTAAAGCCATTGTTCAGGAAGGAAGGGATAAGTTAATGGTTGAAGAAAAGAGTGGGGGTGACTAGGTGGGCCGGCAGACAGTGCACAGGCCCTGGAGTCTGGAGTAGCTGAGTTCAAGTCCTGCCTCAGACACTTTAATAATTACCTAGCTGGGTGGCCTTGGGCAGGTCACTTAACCCCACTGTCTTGCAAAAAAAAAACTAAAAAAAATATTAGT
The DNA here is from genome assembly GCF_037893015.1 of Macrotis lagotis. Lineage (NCBI taxonomy): Eukaryota > Metazoa > Chordata > Mammalia > Peramelemorphia > Peramelidae > Macrotis > Macrotis lagotis. Next base: position 21,937,498 of record NC_133665.1, read on the forward strand.
GATTGACACTAAAAATTATAAGCTTTTAGGGGTGGCTAGGTGGTGCGGCGGTACTGGCCCTGGAGTCAGGAGGAACTGAGTTCAAATCTGATCTCAGACAATAATTACCCAGGTGTGTGGCCTTGGGTAAGCCACTTAACCCCGCTGCCTTGAAAAAAAACTAAAAAAAAAAAGTGTGAGGTTGCAGATAGCATAGAGGGAGTGAAGGATAATAAATGAAGGAAGAAAAGCAATGTGGTGTGATGGATAGAATACCAGCCTGGAGCCAGGGAGAGGAGCTCCAATCTGCCCGTCCTCCTTATCAGTTATTCTAGGTGGACAGAACACTAGTCTTGGATTCAGATGGCTGGGAGTTTGAATCCGGCCTCGGATACTTGCCGCTGTGAGCCCCGCGACCTTGGGCCAGTCTGCCGGGCAGTCATCCTGGTCCACGTCCGGCCACCGGCCCCGGATGGCTCGGAAGGAGAAGGCGAGGCCGGTGCCCTGGCACAGCCCCCCCTCCCTGCCGCCTGTGGGCTCCCTCACCGTGGCGTGACCCCGGCCTAGCCCCTTAACTGCCGCCCCCCCCCTCAGTGAAACGGGATCGGGTCCTTCCCACGTTTCGGGGCCCCGGGCGGGGCGAGGGCGCTACTCACGGCGGCCCACCACCAGGCGTGGGGGATGCTGGTGAAGTTGGTGCCCGCCACGTCGTGCTCCACCGAGTAGACGGCGGCCGAGAAGGCGAAGATGCCCATGGCGATGAAGAGCAGCAGGCAGCCCACCTGCTGGTAGCACTGGCGCAGCGTGAAGCCGAAGGCGCGCAGCCCCGTGGAGTGGCGCGCCAGCTTGAGGATGCGCAGGATGCGCAGGAGGCGCATGATGCGCAGCACCTGGCCCACCTTGCCCACGCAGCCCACCGTCTCCAGGTCCTGCTCGCGCGGCGAGCCCTTGCCGCCCGCCTGCCGCTCATCCGCGAAGCTCTCCAGCAGCAGCTGCAGGTAGAGGGGCAGGATGGCCACCAGGTCCACCAGGTTGAGCGCGCTGCGCGCGAAGCGGCGCAGGTCGGGCGTGGAGGCCAGGCGCAGCAGGTACTCGAGGGTGAAGAAGGCGATGCAGAGCGTCTCCACGTGCTCCAGCGGCGGCCGCGCCTCCTCGGCGCCGGCGCCGGGCCCCGGCCGCCGCTGCATCTCCTCCACCGTGTTGAGGGCCAGCGCCCCCACCGAGAGCAGCACGAAGAGGCTGGAGGCCACGCCCACGGCCTTGGCGGCCGCCGAGGAGAAGGGCTTCTCCAGCAGGTTCCAGAGGCGGCGGCGCAGCGGCCCGCAGTAGCGCACGTCCCGGAACAGCTCCTCCGCCTCCTCCGCCTGCGCCTGCGCGCGCAGCTCGCGCTGGATCTTGAGCTGCTCGTTGAGCTCGTCGCAGCGCTCCTCGAAGCAGATGCAGCAGCAGCGCGGCGTGTGCTTCAGCCGCACGCCCCAGTAGGCCAGCTCCTCCAGGAAGCGGCGCGGGCACAGCTCGCCCCGCACCAGCAGCACGCCCGAGCGGTAGAAGTCGTAGACCAGCCGGAAAACGGCGGGGTCGCGGTCGAAGAAGTACTCGTCTTCCCGCGCCGCGTAGTCGTCGCACAGGCCCAGCCGGCGGCCGCGGCCGGTCGCGCCCGCCAGGCGGCCCAGGCGCGTCTTGGGGTGGCAGAGCAGGCCCCGGGCGTCCAGGACGAAGCTCTGGCCGCCCACGTTGACCCTCAGCGTGGCGGCGGCGCCCAGGCGGTCGGCGGCCTCGGCCGCCTCCTCCTCCTCCTCCTCCTCCTCCTCCGCCGCCGCCGCCTGCTCCGGCGGCTCCTTCGCCCACTCCTCCCACTCCTCCGGCTCCTCGTCCTCGTCCTCGATGTAGTAGTAGTAGCCGCCCTCCAGCCACCGGGGCAGGCTGAGCTGGGAGACGGCGCCCGCCGAGCAGACGCTGCCCCGCGGCGGGCCCGGCTCCCGGGGGCCCGGCTCCCCGGGGCCCGCCTCCCCGGGGCCCGCCTCCCCGGGGCCCGCCTGGGCCGCGCCGCGGGCTCGGCCTGCCCTGCATCTCTGCTCCCACATGGCAGCCCCCGAGCCGCCGGGGCCCAGGCCGAGGCCCGCGCTTGGCCCTCGCCTCTCCTCTAGCCGGGCCCGGGGCCACTAAGCCTGCTGACAAGTGTTTCCAGGGATAGAGGAAGGGATTTACGGGCGCCACCCCCCCTCCTTCTGTGACGTGCATGATTATGCTTCCTTAAATCCGTCTCGGATAATCAGGAAAAAAGGCTCAGCTTCTTGCTAATAAAAACACGAGAGATCTCTCAGGCTCCTAAAGAGATTCAGTCTGCCCCCAAACAGGTGGCTCATAGCGTTTGGGGTTACCTTGGGTGGAGATGGCGCTTGCATAAAGCGTTCTAGTAACCTCAAAGAGTCAGGTAATTATTATTCTTGTTATTGGATTAAAGAGCATTAGCTATTCCCATATTAGGTTTAACACGTTGATAAGCTGGTTTTATATTTATTTTGTATTTATGTATTTCTCATATTCCATTTCAGGTTTTATACTTATTTATTTTATATTTATGTATTTCTTATTATTCCATGTCAGGGAAACAGTTTTATGCGTGGGAAGTTCATTAAAGAACTTTCACTTCACAGGACTTCTTAATTACAGATCATATTGGACTTGACACAGCTGCCCCGACTCCACTTACTGTGTAATTTCTACTGAGGGATTCCACTGAACATTTTTGTTTCTCTGCACCGCTCAAAATAAAATTGTAACGGGAAGGTATTTTGTTTGATTTAGTCTATTTTGAAGACTCATACTGAAGGCAGAGCTTCTGAGCCCAGGGTCACTCTGAGTTAGGATTTGAAATGTCATGCTATATTATGTCATACCCCAAAGCCTCTCCCCCCCTTACGTTTCTTTTGCAGACACCACCATTCTAATAGACACTCAGGTTTGCAACCTTGTAGTCGTTGTTGGTTTTTCCCTTTTCTTCACTCCCTCTATCCAGTTAGTTTCTCAGCACTTTTACCTCCACAACAAATCTTGAATCAGTTCTCACTCACTCTCCCCCAATAGCTTTCACCGCCTTTGGGTTGACTGTTGTAGTAGCCTCCTAATTGGTCTATCTGCTTGCCTATCTGCCTACCACAACTGCTTAACCTTGTTTTGCAGCAGTTGGTAAAGCTATGGACTCCAGTACAGATTCATGGTTTTAAAGAATAAAATTCACATTTTCATATTAACAAAAGAAACCAATTTACTGAAAAACAGTTATCAAACTAGTAAAAACACCTAATTCATGAACCCTAGGTTAAGCACCCTTGGTCTAGTTAGCCTCTTTCCTCTCCAGTAGTCTACAAACAGATGCCAAATTGACATTAGACATGACTTTGTCACTTTTCTGCTCAAGAATCATTAGGGGCTCCAGAACAAAATACAAACTCCAAATGGTTGGTACTTAATGAAGCCTTGAATGAATTAATATCCTTGAAGGAAAAAAAATTAGATTTTTTTTTCTTTCATGGAAGGCAAAAGCAGTTTTTAGTGTAAGATTCAAGAGTGATTTGAAGTTATTCACCAGGGTAGGAGTAATTCTTTAGCTGGTATAGTGAGAGTGGACAAATTTAGAAAAGTGATCATTCTTACACTGGAGTATTCTAAATGATAGAGTCAAACTTGGGATGCTCTGCTTTCAGGACCCAACCCTGATCCAGAATGTCTTTGTGATTCTTGGCAAACAATCACTGCCCTAAGCAACTGAATTTAAGATGAAAAGTAATTGATGGTCTGCATCAGTGAAGGGAGCTTCCTCTTTGAGAGTTCCCTACACAATGAAATTACTTTGTTCATTGTTCACAGTTTAAAACTATACACACAAAAATGCACTTATACATATTTTAAGTGAGATTATATTTGTAAAATACTTAGCATGGTGCTTAGAATATAATAAACACTGAAATGCTTATTCCATCCTCTCTTTCCTCCAAGACTTGCACTGGACCAATGAAATCATTGTACCCCTTCTCCAATTATAAATGCTTAATCACATGGAAATTATGTCCTTATTTTCTGGTCAGGAAAATCAGACATTTTACTGTCTGAATGTTAGAGAATGAGATGATCTCATTTCTACTGAGAGCGGGAAAAAGGTCAAGATGAACAAGAAGGATGGATAACTATTTGTCAAGAATTTGAAGGGCTATGTTTGTGTGAGAGAGATTAGCCTCGTTCTGCCTGTTCCCAGAGAGCTGAACTAAGAAACGGGTGAAAGTTGAAGCAACAGATTTCAATTCCATCTATGGAAAAACCTGACTAACATTTAGAACTGACCCAAAGTAGGGAGGTGTCAGATGCTGCCCATGGCAACAGGATCCAGGCATTGGTGGTGAGGGACGATTAGCAGGATGTGATGAAGAGAATCCTCATTGGATAAAAAGACATTGTCTAAGCAGGGATTCAGTTCTTCTTGGGTATAGCAATGAGTCAGGAGTGATGAAAACTGTCCCAGTAGAGGAGCTGGAGAGAGGTCAGCCTAGAGCTAATGGATGATGTCTTTTTTTTTTTTTATGGAAATGACATGCTTGTCCACTTTATCGAGTCAGACTGCTTCAGGAGCTAATGAGTCCTTCCATGTCTTCCAGTGTAGGTTGACCATTTGTCATGAATGTTTTAGAAGGGATTCCTGTTCAGGTTTGTTTTGGGCTAAGTGATTTTTAAGGGCCCTTCATTCTATGGAATTCTGTGCTTATATGAAGTTCTGTGAGGTGGCATTACAGTTAATAACATGATGAGTCTCTCTAGCAGGCTGATTTGGGTACAGAGTTACAAGCTAGGTATCATAGTTTAGTACATAGTTTAAAAAGTCTTGGAGCCAACCAGGCTGTACTGAATGGAACTCTTTCAATAATTATTTTGACGATGAGAGTAGGAGGCTGTTTCCAGACCTGTGCATATGGAGAAACTCCTGGTCTGGAAACTACTTCCTCCATTCTCACCTTACTATTTGTTTCTTACATATTCTTAGTGAGATGCTTGGCTTTAAGCAGTTTGCCCGTGTTCAGAGGTAGCAAGTATTGGAGGTGGCTTTTGAACCTACATCTTTCTTTTTTTTTAAATTTATTTTTATTAAAGATATTTGAGTTTTACAATCCCCCCCCCCCATCTTGCTTCCCTCCCCCCCACCCGCCCACAGAAGGCACTCTGTTAGTCTTTACTTTGTTTCCATGTTGTACCTTGATCCAAATTGGGTGTGATGAGAAAGAAATCATATCCTTAAAGAAGAGAAGTCTAAGAGGTAGCAAGATCAGACAACAAGGTATCTTTTTTTCTAAATTAAAGGGAATAGTCCTTGCACTTTTGAACCTACATCTTTCTGACAAAATGAATTTTCATTTTTAAACCACCCATTAAATTTGGGGTAAGCAATCTGAAATACTAGGAATGTTAGGCACATGGAGGTTCAGATCTTACAGCTAGTCAGTGTCAGAGGTAGGAAACTGAATGTTCTTGACTCCAATTTCAGCTATTTGATCCACTATTACTGTAACACGTGCACATTTTTGATGAACTGAAACTTACCACTGTTAGAAAAATTCAATAATGATGTTTATGTAGTTTGCTCTTTGTAAGGGTATTACAATTATTTTATTTATATTATTATTATTTCCATTTCCTAGATGAAGAAACTGAGGTAAACAGAGGTTCAGTAATTTTCCAGTATAACATAACTAATATGTCTCTTCCTTTCTTTATAAAAAATGAGTGACTTGTGAATTTTTTTTATTTTTTTTTTGTTTTATTGAACTGCTTCCCTCCATCCCCCATTTTTTTATATTTTTTTTATGAAATTGACACTTGGATAATGGAACGAGAAGTTACATAGTTAGAAATGAAGGGGATATTGAAAGAAAAGATATTAACAATGAGATTTACAAATTAATGAAAAGGAATGCCCTAGGAAAAATACTTCTGTGGTCTAGAGTATATAGTAAAAAGTGAAAGGGAGGAAGACAGATTGGGTTGTAAAAACCTGAGCACAAAAGATGGCTACAGTGAGTGTTTTAGGGGGTTGAGGCCTGATGTTGTAAATAAGAATAGCCAGAATACTGAACTTTAGCTAACTTAGACCAGAGATCATCAATCTTTGTTTAAATTGAAGTAAAAAAGGAAGCCCTAAAGATAACTAAAGAGCCAGGTCTGCTTAGAATCCTTGACAAAAAGTCTTATCTCTTTCAGGTCATGAAGAACCGTTCTATAAATTACATCTGAGGAAAAAGGAAGTGGAGATATGAAGCAATTAGGATAATTCAGGTCCAGACTACCATACTCTTTTCTAGAAACAGAAAAGATGAGGTCTGGGGAGTAACAATTAGATGGAGTTGATTTCTATAAGGTGAATAATTGCCCTTTCAAACCACCTATCTAGTCACAGGGGATAGAGAATGAGAAGACACTGGCTTCTTATCATTTCTTGCCTTATCTCTTACATTTTATGTGTGTCTGTTGTATCTTCAAATTATTACTTTCTCAGTTAAAAGTTGGGGTAAGAGGGGCGGCCAGGTGGCGTAGTGGATAAGGCACCGGCCTTGGAGTCAGGAGTACCTGGGTTCAAATCCAGTCTCAGACACTTAATAATTACCTAGCTGCGTGGCCTTGGGCAAGCCACTTAACCCCATTTGCCTTGCAAAAACCTAAAAAAAAAGTTGGGGTAAGGAAAGAGGGGAAAGGGAGCTGATGTTAGTGTGTTGGATGTACTTTGTTGCTTGGTTGGACTGTCTTTTTCACTGAATACAAAATCTGTTAGAAGGGCAGCTTAACTTTTCCTAGGGCACGATGTTATAGCTGAATAGGTCAATCCAAGAATGTACTGGGTCAAGCTGATCTCTTAGTCACTGAGCTGCCTCCACATACTGCCAGGCAGAACTCAGCAGGATGCTGTGCTGATGAAACTGATATCAAATTGGGCTCATTGTTTGGGTTTTGCCAGCTCAGAGAGAGAGTGTAAATAGCAATTGTTTTTTATATTGTCCAGAAATTCTGAAAATTTTCCCCTCCTAGATTTATTCTTTTGGGAAGTCAAACTAGGATATCTTTTGCCTGAATTCTTACCTAACTTTTAATCACTGAATGGATTTTGCTTCAGACAAACAACAGTTTGTCTGAGGGACCATCGCCTGTTATCCAGAACTATGTCTTGCCACTGGACTCTGATGATTCTGGAGGAGAGAGTGGTGCTAATGACTTTGCACAGCTCCTGATGTCATCGTTACACTTTGATAAAGAAGGACAAGCAACAGCAACAATGCCAAAATGAGACAATCAGGTCAGTCAGCTGCTAGGCTTTTAACAGGATGCAGTTTCAATCCACATGAGGTGATTCTTAGAGGCAGTTAGCAAATCTTTAGTATCCACAATCTCTGGTTCAGTTGGGTGACATAATGCTCTGTTCACCAAAGGCGACAATTCCAGAGCCTGGCAGAACCCTTTTCTCTTTGAATCCCCCAGAGCCATGTTCTGAAGTTTATCACCTTTCAGGAAGGAGGTTGGAGATGTCTAGCCTCTCCTGGTTGACAATTTTTCCTGGTTCAGTATAAATTGTCAGTGAGGAACCCATATTTACGTTGACCAGCCAGGTCCATTTCCCAGATTCCTGTTGGGATCTTATGATGTGTGTCTGAAGACAAAAGTGTAGAAGCAGTCTGAGCCCTAGGGACCTCAGAATTAATTGTCTCTACTGTCCTTTTTATGTGCAGTTTTATTAGGAGAGCCTCAGACCCTTTTTAAGATGTAGAGTGTCTCCTTTACTAAAAAATGCCTCTCCTTCATATTTACAGATAGGAAACCGAGGCAGACAAAATGAAGTCAGTTGTGCAGGGTCATGAAGCTGAGAAGTATCTAGAACAGGATTCAAACTCAGCTCTTCTTGATTCCCAGCCCAGTATTTTATCCATTATAACACCCAATCTCCTCTTTTGATCTTTACTATAACAATGTGGGGTATGTATGGCTTTCATGTCTCAGACATAAAGGAACTCAGTTCCTGTATGAGGCAAAATAGGTTGCTTTTTTTCAACATCTCTTCCATTTTGTTACTTATTTAGTGTTTATCACATCCTTTTTGCCTCTCCTTCTCCACTCCTGGGTGGAAGGACTCCTGCTTTATACCTCCTGACTAACCCTCTGGATTTGTTGACCTCCAGTAAGTTATTCTTTTAGCCCCTGTCCCTTCCTGGTGGGAGTATATCATCTGTTTAGGAAGTAAAACAAAACAAAAATATTGATATTGATATTATTGTCAGAAAAGGTGATGGAGGCCATATGACTATTTCTTTGTTAAAATAATTTATTTTAAAAAATATAAATAAATATTAAAATATTTTTATACATTTCAAGGGCATCTTTGATATAGATATGAGAACACAGGCTTTCACAAACTATCTCACACAATTCACATCTTTATAGTTACATAATTGTCTGAATTGTACAGAGAAAACAAAACCCCACTGTGCTGATTATTTGTTGATTAAGAAAGAATTCTGATTCAGTTGATAGACCAAAAAGTTGCCTCAAAAGTTTTCCTTCAAAGTGTCTATAATGCACAAGTGAAAATCATACAAGATTACTTCAAAGAAGTAATATTTGATGTGGAGTAAAAGTAGGGGTTCACTGGGGGCTCTCCCCCAAACCCTTCAAATACCTTAGAACCCACAAAATGATGAAATAGAATGATTTTCCAGCCTATGACAACTTGTAAGATCAGCGGGAAACTTGTTAAAGTAGGGGTGAGTGAGGAGTGCAGTGCAGGCTGCACTGGCACAGTCTGGTCACCCACAATCCAAGATCAGGCAGCAAGCTTTTGGGTCAGGGACAGCATTTGGAAGGTTAGCAGGAAAAGTCTGTTGCAGCAGGATGGGAATGGAGCACAGTCCAACACAGACCCCAGCAAACCAGGAACAATATTGGGGAGTCAATGAATTGGTAGCTGCTTCTGGAGTGCTCCACCCACAGACAGCAGTGCAGTCAAAAGGAAATTACAGGGTTCTTTTTGCTATCACTGGGGCAGGACTATACTACTTTGATCATACTCAAATCAGGGTCGCAGTTCTGGATCAAAGTCCCAGGAAGAGGAGAGGCAGCAGCACAGTAGTCTGCTGCCACAGGGGAGCAGGGACCCTCCTCATAATTCCAGGGCAGAAAGGAGTGCTTGTGATCACACACACAGACCAGAGCACAGGCCTGGAGAGTAGTAACAACTTCTTAGATCATACCACTTTGGAATAACTAAAAACTTACATGTTCTTAGAAGTATCTCTGAAAACAGCTGCAAAAAAAACCTCAAAAGCTTGGAACAGTGTACCCTCCACCCTTTTACTAAGATAAGGTTGAAATGGATATAGGATTTGGACTTAAAAGATGAGAGCATAAGCCAGTTAGGAGAATAAGGAATATTTTATCAGAGCTATGGAAAGGGGAGAAGTTTTTGACCAAACGAGAGAGAGAGAGAATATTATAAAATGCAAAATGGATAATTTTGATTACATCAAATTAAAAAGGTTTTACACAAACAAAATCAATGCAACCAAGATTAAAAAGAATGTAATAAGTTGATACACAATTTTTACAGTCAGTGTTTCAGCTAAAGGAATAATTCCTAAAATATATAGAGAACTGAGTCAAATTTATAAGAATATAAGCCATTCTCCAATTGATAAATGGTCAGAGGATATGAACAGGCAGTTCTCAGATGAAGAAATTAAAGCTATTGATAGTCATATCAAAAAATGCTTCTAAATCATTATTGATTAGAGAAGTGCAAATTAAAACAGCTTTGAGGTGTACTACCTTATACCTACCAGATTGGCCAATATGGAGGGGATATGATCAATATTGAATCAATATTGGAGGGGACATGAAGTAAACTGGTTTACTAATACATTGTTGGTAGAATTATGAAATTATCCACCCTTTCTGGAGAGCAATTTAGACAATGAATCTGTGCATACCCTTTGCTCCAGCAATACCACTACTAGATCTGTATCCCAAAGAGATCATAAGAGAAGGTTAAAAAAAAATCCAGTTATACAAAAATATTTCTAGCAGTTCTATTTATAGTGGCAAAGAAATGGAAATTGAGGGGATGTCCATCAAATGAGGAATGAATGGACAAATTGTATATGAGTGTATTGAAGTACTATTGTTCTATAAGAAATCATGAGGTACAGGATTTCAGAAAAGCTGGAAAGACTTGTATGAACTAATATTAAGTAAAGTGAGCAGAACCAGCAACATTGTTGTGATGATCAAATATGATTGACTTACTCTTCTCAACAGATCAAACAGATCAAAGACAATTCTTTTTTTTAATATATATTTTTTTATTTTTCCAACTACCTTCAATGGTAGTTATTAACAATAATTTTGGGGGCAAGATTTTAAGTGTTGAATTTTTCTCTCTCCCTTATCTCCTCATATATGTACATACTCACACACCCACACACATATACTTGCATATATATATATATATATATATATATAAACCAAATTAAACATAGGTTCATATTAATCAGATCAAAGACAATTCTAAAAGATGTGATGGAGTATCGCATCCACATCCAGAGAAGGAACTATGGAGAATGAATTTAGACCAAAGTTCACTATTTTCATTTTTTTTTAATTTGTTTTTCCCCCCTCATGGTTTTTTCCTTTTTTGTTCTAATTCTTTCACAACATGATTAATATGTTTAACAAGTTACACTTAAATAACGTATTAGCTCACTGTCAAGGGAAGAGAAGAGGAAAGGGAGGGAGGGAGAAAAATAATGGAACTTAAAACCTTAAAAAAATGATTGTTGAAAACTATCTTTGCATGTAGTTGGAAAAATAAGTGTTTATTTTAAAAAAAAAGAATTCTATCCATCGAGAGAGAGAGAGAGAGAGATGGTGTCTGATTACAGATTGAAGCATACTTTTTTTTAACTTTATTTTTCATGAGGTTCCTTTTTTTGGAGGGGTCTATGTTTTCTTTCACAACATGACTATTATGGAAATGTTTTGCATAATTACATATTTTAAGCCTATATCAAATTACTTGCTTTCTCATTGAGGGAAGGTAGGGTGGTAAGAAGGGAGAGAATTTGGAAGACCAAGTTTTAAAAATGAATGTTAAAACTTGTTTTTACATGTAACTGGGGGAAAATAAAATATTAAAAAAGAAAGATGCAGTATTTCTGATCATTAACATAAAGCAAGGTATAAGGGAGATAGATATATGCTGTAGGTATTTGTCACTCTCATGGGATGTTTCTGAATTATTGTGATACTACTGTCTCATGATTTACATTCTCCTCTGATCATTCCTCATTCTCTGCTGCTGGCTCATCATCAACATTACCCTAACTAAACTATGGGTGTTCTCCAAGATTCAACCTAAGTTTTCTTTTTTCCCTCTATACTCTCCAGGTAATTTCATTAGATTTGCTTGGTTTATCCATATAAAGGACATAATAATACATATTTGTACAAATACATAATTTATAAATACACCTTTCTGTCTGGGCAGCTATCTGGCACAGTGGATAGAACAATGGGCTTGAAATCTAGAAAAACATCTTCATGAATTCAGACTCATAAACTGGGTGACCCTGGACAAGTCACTTAACCTTGTTTGCCTCAGTTCTTCTGTAAAATATGCTGGAGAAGAAATGACAAACCATCCTAAATGGAATTACAAAGGATCAGACATAACTGAAATAATTGAACAACAAATCACTCTATCCATCATCTATCCATCCATCCAACCATCCATTCATCCATCCGTTTATCTATTTATCTTCATTCTTTTTGTTGAGCTTCAGTGCTACAAAACCAATTACCAAACCAGTTTCAAATTGGGTGTCCCAGAGACTCTTTAAATTTGTATCTAAAACTATACTCATCTTTACCCCTAAACCCTCCTGTCTTCTAAATTTCCTAGTTCTATCATTGTTTTTCTAGTGGCTTAGATTCAAAACATTATCCAGGACTCCTTCTTTCTCTCCACATATCTGATCAGATGCCAAATCTTACCATTCCTCACTTCACATCTCTTGCATCTGGGCTCTTCCCTCTATTAACATAGCTATTATTTTTAGTTTAAGCTCTTATCATTTCTTGCCTAGATTATTGCAATAGTCTCATAGTTGGTCTACTGGCTTCAAGTTTCTTACGACTACAGTTTAGCTGCCAAAGTAATTTTCATTTAGTGCAGGCCATGTGATTCTCCTAAACCAATTTTCGTGATTTTCTATTGCTGCTATGATAAAATGTCAAGTACTCTGTTTAGTTTTTCCAGACTCATTGGACATTATTCCCCCTCCCACAGTCTGAAATTCAGCCAAACTGACCTGTCTGTTCCTTAATCACAACATTCTATCTCCCACCATCTTTCCTTTGCATTGGCCATACTCTAGGGAGTACTATGGCGTACTCCTTCCCCTCTCCTCATGATGCAGCTCAGCCACCATCTTCTGCATGACCCACAGTAAGACTAATATAAAGCTTGTTGACTGACTTGCTGCTAGTTCCCTTGCTCTCAAAACTACCCTGTCTCTTTTAATTGATTAATTTTATAATTATACCATACATATTTTCAATGTGCTTTTTGTCTCCCCATGTGAAGGTAAGTTTATTGAGAGGAGGATTTGTTTCATTCTTCGTACTTCTGTCTCTGTTCACCACAGTACTTAGCATATGGTAGGCATGTGTATTCATAAATTCTTAATTGATTCCTGTCCTATTTGTAGATAACTGTTTTGATTGCATCAAACTCAGGAGTAGTGTCCTAGCTGAGATCTACAACTACTCAAAAGTTTGACCTTCTACAATGGAACAACCAAATGTATAAAGAATGCCTATTATCCAGACTATATTATACAGTTGAATGAGTAACCCATAGAATTTGGTCTATCAATAAACATATCCTAAATAGACACTGTGTGTGGATAATGAATTAGGCCTAGAATTTGGTTTGGATATATTATGCCTTTCTTTTAGGACCCCAAGCTTCTCCCTGTAACAAAAGCTGAACTTCTGACAGAATCCTAGTGAAACTGTATAATTATGAATCATAGAAAAATATCTTCTTCAAAGGATTAAGGCTGTGATTCAACTAAAACACCATGGAGAGGTTTATGATAAGTATGGTTAGGCTGCAACATATGACCAACAAACTGAACAGAAGCTGCATAAAGACAGATTCCTTCACATCATAGAGATGTATGACTAGGAAAGAAGATTAGGATATGTAGTGAAGGGTAACTGATGGACAGCCTGAATCCTCTGTAGTTACCCTCAAGATACCAAGAAATCAGGATGCCCTGGGAAGAATACAACAGAGGGTATATCAATTGTTGTGTGGTGTGAGAAGTGCATGAATTGGGTTGTGATCCATGAATTTGTTAGAGGGAATACCAATATCTCTACATCAGTAAGACTACAATCCATAAAAGTTGTTCTTATAGATCAATACAGGGGGATGGGATTATTTCTTTGGTTATGAGTGGACAAGGAAACTGTCTTTGAGAAGCAAAGTGAGTTGTATGAAGTCACATGGTGGCAGATATGAAATCAGAATCCAAATATCCTGTTTTAGTTTTAATCTTTCCATTAGGACATGATAGTTAATAACTATATTTATATAGTTCTTTCAGATTTATAAAGTACCTTACATATTATCTTACTTGATTAACTTAAGCTAGGTGGTAGTCATTATTATTAACATCCTTATATTTCAAATGCAGAAGCTGAGGCTATGAGATATCCGAGCTGGTGTCTGAGACAGAATTTAAAATTAAGTCTTACTGATTCCCATGTCCAATACCTGCTCCACCACCGAGTTTTATTACCTCAAATGAGGGGAATGATTCTTCTTGCAATTGTAAATCTCCATTGAATTTGCTTCTACACTTCTCTTTGACCTTGTATTATCTAATCTCTATTTTCTTCCCAATCATTCCCTTTACTCATTTTCATTTTGGTTTCTCTATCATGTCCATTCACAACTATTGAAATTGGGTCTCGTTGATCATTTGCCTTTAGATCCACTGTCTTATTTTTTAAAATGATCAAAACGAGCTCAGAACAATTAAATGATTTGCCTAAATTCTCCGAATTTGTTTTGGAAAGAAACTATAACCAAAAGATAAAGACCACCTGGGGATGGAACTTTGTGAAAACTTACACCAAAATATCTCTATACAAATTCTGTAAGTCTTTCTATAAAAGAGCATGCTACATACATCAACCTCTTGTCCTAGTTGCCTAATCCTGAAACTCAATCCTAATATGGTGGAAAGAGTGCTAGATTCTCTGATTCTTCTCCATCTCCTCTCTGGCCTTCTCCTTCCTCTTCCTCCTCCCTTCACTTCCTCCCTCCTCCCTCCTCTCCCTTCTTCCTCCTACTTCCTCCTATGATTTTGTGGCCATTCATTGACCTTTTTTCTTTCTATATCTTGACCATTCTGCACAATTTCAAGCTTTCCCTTCTATGAAAATGATTCCTAAGTCTATTCTACAAAAACTGATCATTTCTGAATTCTAGTTTCACATCTCTGTCTGCATGACAGCTCCATTCTGAAAAGCCTTTTGCTATCTTAAATCCATTTTCTCTAAAACTGAATTCATATTCTGGGTTGGTAATGAGCTTCCTTCTTAGAATTCACATAACACCTTATCCTATATATTTATTGAGTAATATAGTATAGCGTAATTATTTCTGCTGTTGTCTTGTTCTCCTACTATTAATTTCTTTTTTTAATGAATGAAAGAATGTTTATTAAATTTTGACATAATGAATGAACGAATGTTTATTAAATTGTACAGCACCATACAAATGTAAGGTGTTACACTTACCTATGTCTCTTCTTTTTTAAAAATTTATTTTTTTATTCTCATTTTGTACAAATGTTTTTTTTACATTAATAAAATATTCTTGTTTACAAGTAAACAAAATACCCCTCCTCCTATAGATAGACTTGTTTGGGCGAAAAAAGTAAAGGGGAGAGGAAAAAAATTAAAATAAAAAAATAATAATAGTAATAATTGTAGGTATGGCCAGGTGGCGCAATGGATGAAGCAACAGCCCTGGAGCCACAAGCACCCGGATCCACATCCAGCCTCGTAAACCCAACAATCACCCAGCCGTGTGACATGCAAGCCACCCGATCCCCACTGCCCTGCAAAAACCAAAAAAAAAAAAGAAAAAGAAAAAAAGACCCCAAATAAAATAAAATAGTAATAATAGTAGGGGTGGCTGGGTGACAGACAGAGCATTGGCCCTTGAGCCAGGAGCACCTGGGTCCAAATCCGGCCCCAGACACCCAAAGATCACCCCGCTATGTGGCCCCAGGCAGGCCATCCAGCCCTACTTGCCCTGCACCCTCCCCCAAATAATCATAACAAAAAATGTGCTTGAGTCTTTGTTCCAACACCAACAACTCTGTCATGGGTGGATCTCATTCTTTATGATAAGTCCATCACAAAAGTTATTTCCATATTTTTCCAACGTTGCCATTGCTGATGGCAACTCCCTCCTTTCTTATTTCTCCACTACCAAGTACTCTATTTTCTCTCTCCTTTCACTATGACTCTGCTGTAGGGTAGCTGAGTGGTGCAGCAGACAGATCCCTGGTCCCAGGGCCAAGAAGCCCTGAGCCCCCATACCACCCCTTAGGCCCAGAATCCACCTGGCCCTGTGGTCATGGGCAGGCCTTCCATTCCTAGCCCCTTGCAAGAAGTAAGAAAGAAAATGTGTTATATCTGGCCACTCTCCCCCCATGGTCCATCCTCTCCTCCTTTATTCACATCCCCACCCCTTCCCCCTGCTCCCCCCCTCCTTCTTACTCCAGATGTCTATACCCCATTGAGTATATTTGCTGTTTCCTCTCCTAGCCATCTTCTGATGAGAGCAAAGTTTCCCTCATTCCCCCTTGCCTCCCCCCTTCAATATCATAGCAATAGCTCATTGTAATAAAAAAAATCTTATGTGAAATATCTTGGACTATTCCCCCTCTCCTTTTTCTTTCTCCCATTCCATTTCCCTTTATTTTCTATTGACTCCATTTTTACACCATATTTTATCTTCGAATTCAGCTTTCTCCTGTGCTTCAACTATAAAAGCTCTCTCTACCTGCTCTATTAACTGAGAAGGTTCATATGAGTATTATCAGTGTCATTTTTCTATGCAGGAATACATGCAGTTCATCCTCATTAAGTCCCTCATATTTCCCCCCTCTCCTCCAATCTCCATGCTTCACCTGAGTCCTGTATCTGAAGATCAAACCTTCTGTTCAGCTCTGGCCATTCCAAAAGGAACCTTTGAAATTCCCCTGGTTCATTGAAAGTCCATCTTTTTCCCTGGAAGAGGACATTCAGCCTTGCTGGGTAGTTCATTCTTGGCTGCATTCTAAGCTCTCTTGCCTTCTGGTATATTGTATTCCAAGCCCTACGAGCTTCCAATGTAGCTGCTGCTAAGTCCTGTGTGATCCTGACTGCAGCTCCATGATATTTGAACTGTGTCCTTCTGGCTGCTTGTAATATTTTCTCTTTGACTTGGGAGTTCTGGAACTTGGCTATAACATTCCTAGGGGTTGGTGTTTTGGGATCTCTTTCTCTGGGGGATCGGTGGATTCTCTCCATTTCTATTTTGCCCTCTGCTTCTAGACTATCAGGGCAATTTTCCTGTAGTAATTCTTTGAAAATGATGTCAAGGCTCTTTTCCTGATCATGACTTTCAGGTATTCCAATAATTTTTAAATTATCTTTCCTAAGTCTGTTTTCCATATCAGTTGTTTTTTCAATGAGATATTTCACATTTTCTTCTAATTTTTCATTTTTTTTTAGTTTTGAAGTATTGATTCCTGATTTCTGGTAAATTCATCAATCTCCCTGAATTCTATTCTTTGTCTGAAGGATTTGTTCTCCTCAGAGAGCTTTCTTATCTCTTTTTCCATCTGGCCAATTTTGCTTTTTAAGGCATTCTTCTCCTCAATAACTTTTTGAATGTTTTATCCATTTGACCTAAACTGGTTTTTAGCATGCTATTTTCTTCAGCATTTTTTTGGATTTCCTTGACTAAGCTGCTGACTTCATTTTCATGTTTTTCCTGCATCTCTCTCCTTTCTTTTCCCAGTTTTTCTTCCAACTCCCTCATTTGATTTTCAAAGTCTTTTTTGAGCTCTATCATAGCCTGAGCCCAATTTCTGTTTTTTCTTGGAGTCTTTAGATGCAGGAGCTTGTGCTTCCTCATCTTCAGACTGAGTATTTTGGTCCTTCTTGGGCTCATTTGCAAAATATTTCTCAATAGTCTTCTTTTTGTTTCTCTGCTTCCTCATTTTCCCAGCCTGGGCCTGGTTTGGGGTGTTTCTTGAGCTTTTGGGACACTCCCACAAGGGTCTCAGTGTGTGAGGTTCTGTCCTCCCTCCTGGTCTGTGAATGACCATAAGCGCCCCCCCTCTGCCAAGGGGCTGATGTGGGGGGGCTGCTGTTCTATGGGGGGGCCTAGACTGTGGTCAGGATCTGAATGTGGTCAGAGCCCCAGAGTCCTGTTTCAGGGGCAGAGGACAGAGCTAGGCAGTCTCTCTTCACTCCCCTCCCTCAGCTCAATGGGCTCATGCCCTGGGGGCTCCTGCTTACGGGCTCTGCCTGCTTCTGTTTCCTGGATCAGGGCTGGGGAAAGATGATGCTGCTTGCTGTGTGCCCTGAGGGCTGGGCTCCATGTGCTCACTCTGGCAGAGGTCCCCCGCTGTTCCCCCACTTTGTGCCCGGTGCTCCTCAGGGTGCAGCTCAGGAGACTCCCCCGCTGCTGTGAGCTGAGACCCCCAGAGCCCCTGGGGCTGCCTCCGGGAGGCTGAGGTTCTTTGGCTCTGGTGGGCCACCCCTCTGGCAGGCCGCTTCTCTGACCCCGGGGAGCAGAGCCTTTCTGCTCTTTTCCAGGTTACCTTGAGTAGGAGAACTGCCTCACTGGGTCCCTCTGTGGGTTCTGTCTCTTGAAAGTTTAGTTAGAGTTCTTAGCTGATGAATTTTATCAGAGAGCTCCTAAGACTAGATCCCTTCTTGTTGCCATCTTGGCTCCGCCCCCCCCCTAGACTCTTAATTTCTGAGGACAGGGATTATGGTTTATCCAAAACTATCTCTCTTTATACTATGAACATAGTAGATGCTTAAGAAATGTTAGTTTCTGCTGGGTTTTTTTTTTTATTGTTGCTGTTTTTTTTTAATGGGGCAATGGGATTACATGACTTGCCCAATGTCACACAGGTAATAAGTATCTGAGACTGGATTTGATTTCAGGTCCTCCTGACTCTAGGACTGGTGCTCTATCCACTATGCTACCTAGCTGCCCCCTGTTGTCTTTTGATTCTAAATTCAAAATAATTCACTATCCATAGTCTTTCAATAGTATATTTGTCATTCAGACCATATATATAGGATGATCAAGATGGAAACTTTGAGATTATTTCTTGAGTAACTGAGACACCAAATTCTGGTATTTGAGGGAAACATCTAAAGTAGCTTAAATTATTCAGACTAATTAGATACAGTTATCAAATTCAATGAAAAGTATTCCATTTTATATGCAAACAGATACAGATGCAGAGATGCTTCCTTTTCCCACATCTTTTCTAAAATCTAAAATAGTTTGCTTCTCTCTTTTTCTAGAAGCATATGAACTCTGTTAAGTTTCTCTTCTCAAGTGATCTATGTTACTGGCTCACCCTCGCTGATGTCATCTTCTGAATGAATGCTACTTCTTTGACCCTTCTTGGAATTTTAATCTTTTGTAATTTTTTTCTCGGTACTATTTTTCACAGATACTTCTAGAATTCCCAAAGAGTTCCTGATATTTGCCCTTCTCTATTTATCCTTGATTTTAGAAATATTAGAGAACTACTAGAGTGGCTGGAATGATCATATCAAGTAAAGGTTTTTATAGGATGAAGGAGACATAGGTATGTTTATAGGCATCAGGGAGAGGACAAGTAGATAGTAGAGATCAAAGATTTGAAAGAGTGGGGAAAATCTGCTAGAAAAGATGGGAGATCATCTTCTCTATCAATGGTGAATGAAGAGAGACTGGCTTTAGCAAGGAAAAGGGTTCCCTCTTAACCCAATTTAATAATGAAGGAGGTCCCATTTAGACCATGTTTAGAACTTGGGGAGACATCAAGGTCATCCACTACATCCTAGGCCATAACCAGTCATCTTGACGATTATCTTGTCACTGGACCTGGATGACTGGAAGAAAGAGTGAGGCTGACATTCTGCATCTCTGTTTCATTTAAATCCAATTCATGAGCAAATCATCACTCCATAATGTCATTGACAAGCCCCTATGATGTCATTGGTCCTCTTCAAAAATGAAGTGTGAACAGCAGCAACAGTGAATAGAGATAGGGAAGATATGAGGTAAGGAGGAAAGGAGAAGTGAAAGTGTTTGGCAAATGATCTCAAAATTTTTAGTGCACTGGAATATTTTCAAGACTTCAAATCTGACCTCAAACTCCTATCAACTGGGTGACCCTGGGCAAGTCACTTCACCCTGTTTACCTCAGTTTCCTCATCTGTAAAATAAGCTGAAGCAGAATCAGCAGATCTCTCTAGTAGCTCTGTCAAGGAAACCCCAAATAGGGATCATGAAGAGTCAGACACAACTGAAAAAAATGACTGAACCACAAGATGAGTTGAGGTCTTCAGCAAAGAGATTAAGGATGGAATGCTTTGAGGGGCAGTTGAAGGGAGATGAAAAAGTTTAAAATTGCTGCTAAGTAGAATAGAATAGGAAATTGAGTTGGAGGGAAGGGAAAGTAGAATTATTGCCTTGCTGGAGTGAAGGCCCAGTGGAGATTGGATAACATGCATTTGTAGTGGATCTAATCAATATGGTTTCTTGATTTCTTCCAGTGCTATTCAGCAGAACATGGATAGGAACAAATGTTGCAAATAATCCAGGGTTGGATGCAGAGAAGCATGTTGTGATGAGTGTGTGTCACTGAATCAGTCCAATTTTGTAGAAAACCAAACAAGGAAGTATGAATGATCAGACAATGTTGAGTCTGCATTTTCTGAAAGAACTAGATGGCAAATCAATGGGTTGGTGCCGGACTACTAGACCAAGTCTTCCATATTCTACAGATCTAGAACATTCCTGTACCAACCATCCTTATAGCAAGGCTTGGTCTGATTACACTTAAAGGTGGAGTGCCTAAATTACTAAGTCTCCTAGAGCTGTTGTTTTTTTCCATTGTGAGAAAGGAAGTGGAAAACTGGGCACATAATCAGACTTTTTATATATTTCAGAACTATATTTCCAGGGGAAAAATTGCTTAAGACACTTTCAATCTGTCTCATCAGATCACCAGACTTAATGTAGTGACCCCCCTAGTGTCACATTGTAAGTTAAGAACCAATGGTAACAAGGACTTTGAGTTCTTGCAACATCCAGAAGTAACTTCTGAATCCTCAAAGAAAGTGTATTTTATTATATTCCATTCTATTTCTCTGAAACCTGGAAGGACTGTCAAAAGTTAATAACCTGTATAATGGTTTCAAATTCAGCATATTCCATAAATTAAAAATAAATAAAAATTAAAAGCAAAACAAAACAAATTTGACACACTCAGGTTCATTACTCTTCTCTCTACCCTGTTGTCATTATTGCTAGAAGTGTGTCACTGCTAGCTGATATACAATAGATGCAGGTATCTTCAATGGATCTATGATTTTGATCCTGTTCCTCCTCTTCCCTGATGCAGATAGTAACCCCTCTATGCTAGAAGGTCACTGATGCCCTTCTACAGTCGGATCTGTTCCTAAAAGATCTTTAGAAACCAAACAGGCCCTCATCAGGTTAAATTCAAAACATTTCTAATATGGTAAAATCTATCAAATTGGGAATTCCCTTAGAATAGCCTTTGAGATCTGAATTTCTCATGTTTGACACTCTAAGGGATGAGAGAGAGAGAGAGAGAGAGAGAGAAAGAGAGAGAGAGAGGGAGGTAGGGTGAGAGAGAGATGTAGGGTTGAATTCTGGTGAAATTGCAAACTGAATTTTATTTTAAAATTCTAGATTGAGGAAAGTATCCATAATTTGAATTAAGATTTACCTCTATTATTTATCATCTTGTAGTGGCTCAGTGAGTAGGGTCTGGAGTCAGGAAAAAACTAAGTTCAAATTTGGCCTCCAGATACTTTCTATGTGACCCCAGGCAAGTCATTTAATCTCTGTTTGCCTTAATCTACTGGAGAAGGAAATGGTAATCCATTAAAGAAAACAACATAAACAGCATGTCCCACAGGGTCATGAAGAATGGCAAGACTGAGCAACAAATATTGGGCAAATCACTTCACAGTGAATCTTATTGTTCCCATATGTTAAACTATAGAGATTTAACTAGATTCTATTCGACAAAGATTTATTTAGTGCCTCCTATGTGAAAAAGATTGTGCAAGGTACTGGGAATATATAGTTTAAAAAAATGAAAATTTCCTTGACCTCAAAGAGTTTGTATTCTACTGGGTTGGGGAAGCTAAGACATGCAAACAAATAAATAAAGAAACTACATTCCAAGTAATGCATAGTGATTTCAAGGGGGAGGGGGAGAATACTAATAGTTTTTATTTTGATGGAGAATCCTTGCAAGGGAAGGACATCAGAAAAGGCTATGGAGAAGAATATGGTAATGTTTAAGGTACCCTCTCACTGAAAATTCCATGGTTTGGATTTTTGTTTTTGTTTTTGTTTTTCATTTCTGATTGGCAAACAGAGAAAAGTCTGGAAAATGGAAAGAAATATGCAATAATGGAAGAGCCCAAAAATGAAGTGCCAAGAGACCATCATTCTTGACTATGGTCTCCAAATAAGTTGCCATTCATTAAGCAATTTAATTATTTTATCAATTTCTCCTTTAAATGGGGTTGTTATGAAGATGAAATTTAATGATAAGTGTGAAAATAAACAAATGTGAGCATTGCTGCAATTTTATTAAATGTCTCCTCTCTTGGTGGAAGGCATGAGAAGAATTCTATAGTGCCGTTGTCCTCTGTGAAAATATTGTATGTACTCCAAATGGGTTAAGGACTGGATCTGAAGGAATTTAACTGAGCCTTGCTTCTCCTACTTTGCATAGTATAGTTTCTTTCTCACAACATACTTCTCAAAAAAAAAAATGGCATGCATGAGGTCCCAGTGCAATAAATAGAACACAGTGGCATTAGGTTATTAAGAGGCTTTGAGACAAGTTGAAGCAGCTGCTTTACCACCTCTCTCTGCAGATCTCAGATCCCAAGAGCATCCTGGTGATTGAAAGCGTTCCAGAGCAGCAAACCAGAGCCTAAGCCATGCAAGGAGAGAGGCCACGGCCATGTTACAGAACAAATTAGCATCTCAATACATCAGTGGGCACGTTTCAATTTTGAAAAGAGACTGAAACTCTTTAGTTAACAGATTGTGTTCAATGTTAAGAAAGAGATTAGGCTGTTAAGCGATCAGTCCAATCAATCTCAGTGCAACCAGCCTCAGCAATGGAAACAATTCTCCTTCTTTATTTCCTCTTTGGGATTGAACAGCATGGCCATCTATTGTTTGACCTTTCCCTTGGCAATATGTGGGAGCTCCAGCAGTCTCTTAGGTGAGGAACCTCTGGAAGAATCAGAGCAAATCAAGAAGTGGGAACAGTGGTCCCATTTCTTTTTAGGGTTATATATCTTGAACTGGAGGCAATGTGATGAAATGGAAATAATTGTAGTGGATATTTATATAATATTTTTAAAATTTGCAAAGGATTTTACAAATTATCCAATTTAGGTCTCCCAACAAGTCTAAGACTTTATGATTATTATTTTCTCTCTCTTTTTTAAAAAAAAAGATGAAGAAACTGAGGCTCAAAGTTTAAGAGTTTTAACCATGAAGTCATAAAGTTAATAAATGAAAGAATTAAGATTTGAACGCAGGTCTTCATGACTTCAAATCTATCACTCTGACAGTACTTTACTTCTTTGGAAAATTAAGGCAGAATGGCATAATGAAAGGAGCACCAACCTTGGTACTGTAATGGGGTGCTTAATCTTTTTTGTGTATCATGGAGCCCCTTGGCTGTCTTGTGAAGCCTATGGATTCTTTCTCATAATGAAGTAAATATTCAAAATGATAATACATAAAGTAAAATGTACAGGATCACAAAGAACCCAATTATAATGAAATAATTATCAAAATATTTTTTTTTAGGATTTTGCAAGGAAAATAGGGTTAAGTGACTTGCCCAAGGCCACACAACTAGGTAATTATTGTGTCTGAGGCTGGATTTGCTCTATCCACTGTGCCACCTAGCCGCCCCCAAAATATTTTTTAAAAGAAGTTTACAGACACAAGGGTAAAGAATACCTGAATAAGAAGGTGATTAATGATGATGGTGGTGGTGGTGATGGTGATGATGGTGATGATGATGATGATGATGATGATGATGATGATGATGATGATGATGATGATAATGGAGGAGCATGGCTTTAAGGCCAGGAAAACTTGAGTTCAAATTCCTCTGACACATGCTAGCTGTGTGATACTGGGCAAGTTAATTAATCTCAGTATTCTGAGACAGCTCTCTTTAGACTGAAAGTTAATAGAGCAAGTATCTATTTGTATTGATAGAGGGAATTTCTTCACCTGATAGTTCTCTGAACCAATGATATCACAAGTTCAGTCTCTATCCCTTGTTCTGAACAATAATAATAATAATAATAACCTAAATTTATATAGCACTTTTGGGTTTGCAAAGTACTTCACCAGGATGTGTTATCCTGTTAATCATTTATTTTTAATCATTATTTATAAGTTATCATTAACTTATTAATTTCATTTTCCTTTTCATAAAATGAGGATAATAATACTTGCACTGGGATGCCATGAAGTCAAGGTCTTGTAACACCCTGATTATTATTACTGTTAACAGTTATAATTTAAAAGAAAGAAATAATGAAAATTTTTTTTAAATCTTGAATTTTTTTTCCTTAAACCCCTCCCCCCCCACTCTTTCCTGGGGTGATGAGAACCAGATGATGTTCCTAAGGAGACCCACTAATTTTTAAAGCTGGCATATGTGAAAATCTAGGAAGCATATAAGGAATGGGATTGAACAGATGGTGTTCAAAGAACATTGGAATATAATCATTCTCTAAAAGAAAGTGTAAGGATTAATAAAGTGGGGATGGGAGCAGGTTTAAAATCAATGATGAGACTTCAGATTAATTTATTAAGCATTCATGCATATTTTCCCCCCAAGAGCAGTTATTATGCACTCATTTTTATTTAAAAGGATAGTCTGTGAGAAAATACATATGTCTCTTCCAGGCTCTACATTGAAGTAGCTAGACATAAAGGGAGGAAGCCTGGTGAAAAATAGTGGTTGTCAAGCTTTTTGATCTCAGGACCCCCTTTACACTCTTAAAATTATTGAGGACCTCCCCAAGATCTTTTTTCTATGTGGGTTATATTTATTGATATTTACCATATTAGCAAAGAAATTGTCTTAGAATTATTATGACGATAGTTTTAGCCTTGTCTCCCAAATCAGAGGGGGTCCTATTGGGGTCCTAGACTATACTTGGAGAAATAATGGTTCAAAGTCAAAAGCAATGGGGCAATCCTAGGAGACCTGGATTACAGGATCACAGCTCTAGAGCTGGAAGGGACCTCAGAGACTATCCACCCTCCTCATTTTGTAGATGACAAAACTGAAGCCCAGGGATGTTAAGTGACTTATCCAAGGTCACATAGAATGAAAATCCAAAATAAAATGTGAACTCGAGGATCTGTGCTTTTTCCATTGTACCACATCACAGGGTTCCAATCCCTGGTTCTTCCAGGAGCATATTATATAACCCTGGTACATAACTTAAGTCCCTCCTAAAATATGTACTGATTCTGGCACGCGCGCATGTGTGTGTGTGTGTGTGTGTGTGTGTGTGTGTGTGTGTGTATAAGCAAGTTATTTAACCTCTTAGTGTCCCCTGGCAACTCCCTTAAGACTATAATTTGTAGAGCAGGTACCCATGTGCATTTGTAGAGGGAGTTACCTCACCTCAGAGTTCTTTTCTCGGCCTTAGGTTCTTTATTAGTCATTTGAAGAGATTGTATTAGATCAGGGGTTCTTTATCTGTTTATTCTTGAATGACCAAGGGCTCCCTGAATAAATTTCAAGGTTATTTGTGAACATGAATGAGAAAAAAATACCTCTTCATTTCACTGACCTTGAAATGAAATTTAGTATTTTCTTCCTTATGGATGTTGACAACAATAGTATTAACAATACCTGGGACTTTGTAATTGGTAGAAATCACAGGTATTTCCCCCTTTTTTTAAATTGACATTTAATTTTATTTTTCCAATTGCATGCAATGGTAGTTTTTCCATTTGCAAATTTGAGTTACATTTTTCTATCACCCTCTTCTCCCCCCCCCCCCCACTTTCCCCATGGCCATGAACAATCTGGTAAAAGTTGTACTCTTATAATCCTATTTAACATATTTCCATATTAGTCATGTTGTAAAAGAGGATTAGAACTAAGGGGAAAGGAAAAAATCCATGAGAAAGGAAAAAAAACATAAAAGAAGTTTTAAAAAAGTAAACATGGTATATCATTCAGACATGGCATTCAGACTCATGGCATTTCCATAGCAGGTTTCTCAACTTTGTCCTTGATTTCTGAACTGCTGAGAGAAACTGCAACCATCATAGTTGATCATCTCATAATGTTGTTAATGTGTACAATGTTCTTTGTGCTTCTGCTCACTTCATTCAGCACCAGTTCATATCATTCTTTCCGTGCTTCTCTAAAGTCCCATCGTTCATAGTTTCTTATAGAACTTCATGACAGTTTATATACCATAACTTATTTGGCCATTCCCCAATTTATGAGAATCCCCTCAGTTTCCAATTCTTTACTACTACAAAAAGAGCTGCTAGAACTATTTTTGAACATGTGAGACTTTTCTGGGTTTTTATGATTTCTTTGGGATATAGACTTAGTATTGATATTTCTGGGTCAAAGGATATGATCAGTTTTATTGTTCTTTCCTCTATTTTTAAATCCTCTACCATTTTGACTTTATTTTAGTATAGGGAATCAAGATATTTTCATAATGCTTTGTAGTTATTACTGATGTTTTGAAGTATTATTTATGTTCATTTCTTTAAAATTACTATTCTTATTAGATCTACCAGTAAATTTATTACTGTGTTGCAAATTTTTGAAAAGTTGATATCTATATTTCAATACAATTCACTTTCTTTGTAATTTAGGCATGTACATTATTTTATGTATTTAGAATATTATTCAGAGAAGGAATTCATAGATTTCATCAGACTGATAAAGGAGTCTAGGACATAAAACAATCTAAGAACCTCTGGGAGAGGTAATCTATATGGTCTATCAAAATTCTAGGAATAGTGATGGGAACTGAGATTGTCATTTCATTGGCACCTGTAACTCCTGAATGAGGAGACCTAGCACAGAGTTGGCACTTAATAAATTCTTGTTGATTTACTTGCTGATTCTCTTCACACTCTAGTTATAGAATTACCTGGCTGTCCTGAGTGACTTACCAGTGTTTATATAATCAGTTGTTGTCAGGGATGAGATTTGGATTCAGATTTTCTAGATCTGAGACCTGGTCTCTGTCCATTACACCATATATTAAGATTTTTAAAACCAAAGTAGAAGTGTGGTATGCTGAAAAGAACCAGAAATTAAAATGCACATCAGAAGACTTGGGTTCTAAACTCATTTCTCCCATTAACTACTTATCTAACTTTGGGAAGGTGATTGAACTTCTTTCAGTTCTAGTTTCTTCAGAAGTAAAATGGGGATAACCTGAGAACAAAAGAAAAGTAAGGAAATAGTAGAAAAAGCTCTTTAGTTGGAATCAGAAGACATAGTCATTTAATCTTTAATATCCTAAGATATATCTACAATTTTCAATTGTTATTGTTCAATAATATCTGAGTTTTTATGACCCCATTTGGGGCTTTCTTGGTAGAGATACTGGAGTCATTAGCTATTTCCTTTTCTAGTTCATTTTCCAGCTGAGGAAATTGAGGCAAACAGTGACTTCCTCATGGTCACTCAGCTAATAGGTATCTGAGGTCAGATTTGAATTCAGAAGATGAGTCTCCCTGACTCCAGGCCTGGCCCTCTATCCACTGTGTCACCTCACTACCCTTGATGTGTGTGTGTGTGTGTGTGTGTGTATGTGTGTTTGTACATTTCTATGTATATATATATATATATATATATGCGTGTTTGTATATTTCTATGTATATTTATGTGTGTGCATGTATATTTCTATGTACCTTTATCTCTTTTTTCTATAAATACACACATATATATATATATAATATATTATATATATATACAAACACACGTATATAATCATTCTATTAAGATGATGGAAAAAAGAGTATTTGTCTCAATAATCCAAAGCAACAGATAATCTAAAAGTGATTAATTTAGCTTTGGATGCCATTGTGCATTGAAGGTGGTGTAATCTAAGGAAACCTAGCTGTCATGTCAGAAGGGCTTAGGTTTCAGCCCCTGTTCTGCACTTACTACTTATACAGCCCTCGGAAAATTACTTAATCTTTTTAGTTCTTAGTTTCCTCATTTATTAAAGTAAGGTGTTAGACTAGGGAGTTTCTAAGGTCCTTTCAATTTCTAAATACTGTAATCCTGTTCAGTCAGTGATTAGTCAATAAGTATTATGTGACTGGCATATGGGACTGCCTAACCCTTGTTCCTGTCAACTTACTTTGCCTTGGATTATGTGTAAATATACTTTTTGCTGTTGTCTGCATGTCCTTTTTACCTAGACTCATCCTGAGATGCTTTTTCTGCCTTCATCACAACTGTAATAGCCAATGATTTAGGGAAATCTTGATAAAAGGGCAACAAAATCAAAGGGGTTAATGCTTCTAGAGAATGTGGTTTTGTCAAGTGAATAGGTCCTTGTACATGTTGATATTATAGTTTATGGATAATGTCTTCCAGTTGTGATAGAAAGAATTGTGATACTTGGAATTTGTTCATTGCCTGTGGGATGAAATTCAAACTCCCTACCCTGAAATTCAAGATCTCCTCAGCCTCTATGCTACCATATACTACTACTCATACTGCTACCCTTTGCCCTTTTGGCACCAACCAGTACCATAGTGTTATCCTAAATATGCTATATTCATTTGTTTAATCCTCTAGAATGTCTTTTCTCTCCAGGATTGATATAAATATTCAATTTTGGCTACCACATTTGTAAAAGGACGTGGATGAAATGCAGAGAAGAAGCAAACAGATTGGTGGATCTGGAACCATGTCATAAGAAGATCAATTAAATGAATAGAGGTGTTTAGCCTAAAGACTTGGGGGGAAACTTGATCACTGTCTTTCAAATATCCAAAGAGAAGAGAAAATTGAAGATAAAATATACTTTTATTTCTTTAAGAGAGATAGAATTAGGACCATTTAGCTGAAGTAACTTGGAGGCAGATGGCAGCTTACTATATTGAAAATCTTTATAAATTTAAGAGACTTAGGAGGAGTAGACTTGAGGGGCATATTACTGTGATGTGGTAGAGTGGTGACCCATATACCATATACCAAAAGAGCACAAACTTTGGGAGTTTCTGCTAAGATGAAAAGTAGGTGAATATAGTACAAGAACCAGCCTAGCTAAGCCTGATAGCTTTGATGACCTTACCTGTGATCCTCCCACATGCAGCACAGTAATTGTGATTCTGATTGTGCTTCTGGTGCTGCTTCAGTTGTCTGGCCTGGTACGGATATCTATCAGTATCCTACCCACCTGGGCATCTCTCTGGAGGTGAGCCTGGCACTTTCTAGGGCCACAGAGAATCTAGATGAGTCACAGAATGATTCATTGAGGAGCACCATGGATAAAGGGGACAGAAAGGAGGAAGGAGAGTAAGAACAGATGTAAGAAGAGTAGACCTTTCCCCAGAATGCAAGAAGGAAGTCATAAATACTCAAAGCTTAAGAAGAAGCAAATCATATAGGAGGACAAGGAGCTCACTGGGTAGCCTCAGAATCTGGGATTGAGCTCTTTAGCAAGGTTGCAATGTACTGAGGGTCTGTGGACTTTTGGGAAGTAGTGTGGATAACTTGCAGACTCTGTCAGACAGATAACTGCCATCGAAGTGCTTTGTGCAAAGCTCTGTGAAGACTGGAGATACAAAGAAAGGCAAAGAACCATTCCTTGCCCTCAAGGAGCTCACTGGAGACAACCTGCCAGCCACAGTACAAAAGGTACTGTCATCAAGGTTTCTTGAAGTAGGTGGGAGTGAAGACTTGAAGGAAGTCAGGGAAGATGAAAGGAGGAGAAAAAAAAGGAGAGGGTTCCAGGAATAGGGAACAGCCAGTGAAAATGCTCAGAGTTCAGAGATGGAGGATGTTTGAGGAGGCCAATGTCACTGGAAGATAGAGCAGGAAGGAGAAGAAAACTGAGAGGGGTCAGATTCTAAAGGATTTTTAAAAGCTAAACAGAGAATTTTATGTTTGATCCTGGAAGTAATAGGGAACCATGGAAAATGATTGGAGGTTGGTGTGGTTAGACCATAGTTTTAGAAAGCTTGGATTTGTCAACTGAATGAAAGATGAATTGGATGGGGAGGGACTTGAGGCAGGCTGTCCAGCCAGCACAGTCTTGCAGTAGTTCAAGTGTGAGGTGATGTGGCCACCCCAGGGTGGGAGTAGTGTAATAAAAGAGATATGTGGAAAGGGTAAATAATAGGACTTTTCTGATGGCCTGGGGGGACTGAATTAGAGGGATCCTTGAACCTCTATGTCACTGGATTTTAGACAGAAGTATTTATACCTCTTGCTACCTTTCTCCCCAACTACCTATGTTCCTGAATCCAATATTACCCTGGAGTGTGCTCAGTCTCCACTCTATAGGACCGCACTCACTAGTTTTCTTCTCAGAAGTGTGATTTGTGCCCCCTTCCCTTTATCTAGCTTTTCTCCTTTCCCACTCCCCAGGATAGTTTTAAGATGAGATAGATGCCCCTTTCCCCTAGAAATGATAAAGAGTTATGGATTTCTATTAAAAGATGGGAGGAAACTGAGACCAGCTATCTCATTTTCTTTTCTTCTTTTTTAAATAACGCATGATTAATTTTTATTCATTGAAAGAACATTACTTTCTCATTTTCTCCTGAAGACTTGATTTTACTGGACCCTGGAGGGCATCTATGGAGTATGTAGAAATCACTCAATGTGAGCCCTGTTCTATTAGGAAAAACTCTGAAATAATCAAAAATGACCCAAAATTAAAAGAACTACATCCCAAGAGAATGGATTCTCTATCCCTGGATCTTCAAGAAGAGAGGGTCTATGGGCTTTTGTGAAATAATGTTGATAAGAAAAGAAAGGAAAACAAGCCTTGTTTGTTGTTGTAACTGTTGGTCAGTCATTTTCAGTCAAGTCTGACTCATTTGGAGTTTTCTTGGCAAAGATACTGGAATGGTTTGCCATTTCCTTCTCCAGCTTCTTTTTACAGAGGAAGAAACTAAAGCAAAAACAGTTAAGTAACTTGGCCAGGGTCACAGAGTAAATAAGAGTCTGACTGATTTCAGGAAGATGAGATCTCAAGCCTCAATTTCCCCTTCTCAGTTTACTCACCAACCCCTTACAAATTAAATCCTAGTAATATATTACAGTTTCAACTTAGCATTTCTGGCTCAGGATACTTTTACCTATGTTATTATGTTCCTAGATAGAGAGATGGCTTTGGAATAGGAAAGATGTAGATTCAGCTTTTACCTCTGACACACTGTATGAATCTAGGTGATCATTTAATTTTTCATTTCCCTGGGGGAACTCTAAGACTATTATAAATTGTAGTCATGGGTGATCTACATTGATAGAGGGAGTTAGTTCCCTTAGCTAAGGTAAAAAGAGAGGGTCTGCTTAAAGTAAAATGAGGGAGTTGAACTAGATGGTCTCTGGCATCCCATTCAATTATTGATCCATGAATCTATTGAGTCAGTTAAAAATGAGGCTTTGAATTTTTGCTGTATCACTTACAAGTTGATGAAAGAGAGAGAGAAAGAGAA
Source organism: Macrotis lagotis (assembly GCF_037893015.1). Taxonomy (NCBI): domain Eukaryota; kingdom Metazoa; phylum Chordata; class Mammalia; order Peramelemorphia; family Peramelidae; genus Macrotis; species Macrotis lagotis. The sequence goes on from NC_133665.1 coordinate 21,968,636, forward strand.
GAGATGGGTCAGGCAGAGTGTGTTGGTTTTGGCATAAACAGTTCATACATTTTAGAAAGTCATATTAAAAAGTGTATCAGTGTACAAGCCCCTCCCCAGGATATTACTCCCTAGCCAATCCCTCTACCTTGTCTACACCTACTACTTCCCAACTTGCTGTTGATGCTCAGCAGGTATTTCCTCATTTATTCTTCCCTTTCTTCTTACATTAGCCATGCTTGGTCCCTGGCAGGGAACATAAATAGGCAGAGGAATTGCTTTCAGTAGCTACCTTATAAGAATATAATATTTGCTGTCTATCACAAAACTCTTCTCCATATTGAGTTCTAGCATACAAATTGAAATATTATGCCACAAAATTATTAGCGTTTCATGCACAGGAAGGATGTTAAGGATAAACAAGCTACTCATGGGACATTTTTGTGAGAAAATGAATAGTATTAAAGAGCTCATGCTGTGTAAGATGAGACTTCAGACCTCTCAGAAACATTTCAATCAGGAAGGCACTTTAATTTAAATTGCAGAAAGGGGTTTTTTTGTGTTTTTTTTTTTAGAGAAAGTGAGACTGGGTGCCAAGGTGATGAGGTTATGTATCTGAACATATGCTAGAATAAAAACAGATGAGATTCTTCAAGCTGAGTAACTGTCTGGAGTCTAAGACTTTTTTTTTAAACTTTGCCACCTAAAATCTGTTCTCAGAATTTTTATCTAGGCAATTGCTGTGAACCATTTCTAATTCCCATATTTCACCTGGCTTCTTGTTACCCATTTAATTAATTTACAGGTGGATGGTTTTAGGAATTTCTTTGCAATATCTTTTTAACTTCCACTGCCTGCCCTCACTGCCATTCTTTGATTTTTATTTGATGATACTATTTCTGTGATGAAAGTTCAATATTTAGCTCTCCACCTCTCTGCATTCTTAGTGAAATTGATAGAATGCTTAACTTCTTCTGAGTGCTCTCAAATAGCAGATCTTTTGCCTAGTAATCTAGAAAGAAAAAGCTAGCAGTGATACATGTGATCGGACAGAGAGAAATACCCTGTTTTCTGCATTGTCTGAAAAATTGCAGTGCACTAAGAATGAGTTTAGAAGTCAAAGGAGAAAAATGAGCATGGCAGGTGATGAAAAAAGTCTAACATTTAGAGAATATAGTGGTTGCTAAGAGGAGAAAGCGGATAGAAATCTGGGACTTAGAACTTAAGGGAAAGAGCTGTACATTAGTGATCTGAAAATAATAAAATAAATTAAACATCTGTTGAAACTGTAGAGCAACAGGAGGTGCATTTAAGAAGGATACCCATGAACCCCAGTAGAAATTAAATCTCTGTAATATTTTATAGTTACAATATGACATTTCCAGTTTAAGATTCTTCTTCCTGCTGAGTTCAAGTTCTGCCCCTAACACATACTGACTGTGAGAACTTAGGTAATATTTAATCTTTCAGTTCCCAGAGCTCTCTAACTCTTAAATTGCAGAGATTTGGATGATCTGCATTGTTAGAGGGATTTCTTATGCCAGAAGCTCCCTAGGCTAATGAAGTCACAGGTCCACTTTTACAAAAAAAAAAAGTGTTATAGTAAAATGAATTTAAAGTATGTTAAAATATTTTAAAATGTTGGAAAGTATAGTTCATGAGAAAGATATAAGAAAATGCAAGGGCCTATAGACTACACAGAAAGCTTATATTTATAGATGTGAGAAAGTAATTGGGAGGCATGGGAAATGGTGATTGCTAAATGATGTAACAAAAAAAATGAAGCCAGATATATTTTATGTCAGAAAATGATTTGTTATTGATGTGAGAGTCATTCCTGAATCAACTGTATATTATAGACCATCAGTTTGTGAGAACAAAGATAAAAATAATATAAATATAGAAAAATAAAAAATAAAAAAGATACTATATATAACTGAGGTAACTCCAACTGACTCCATTAAAACAAGTTGTTCATACCAAAAATTGGAAAATGTGTGGAGGAATGGACATTGACATAAGATCACCATTTCCTAAAGAACTTTAATTGAGACAAATCATCAGAACGAGACCTAAAGAAACTTTAGCAGTCCTATCCCCTTTGTAGCAAGGAGATTGTGTTGGTAACTGAATCAGTTTCTAAGGTTTTTAAGGTATTTATTAAGTGTTTATTCTGATTTAGAATATGAACTTGTTTGTAAAATGATGGAAGATTATGAGTAGTAGCTCTATAAATTTTATTGTTGTTCACAGTCATGCCCAACTCTTTTATGATCTCATTTGGGATTTTCTTGGCAAATATAGAGGGATAGTTTGTCATTTCTTCCTCTCGCTTATTTTACACATGTCCAAATTTGATTGCCTGGAGAAGTTCATCAGTATTGTACATCAGTTCCTCGATGGCATGCTTGCCTGGGGTTCTGGATAGTGGTGATGCTCGAGATTTCCCAGTCACCAATGGAGTAAAACAAGGATGTGTCCTTGCTCCCATACTTTTTAGCATGATGTTTTCAGCCATGTTATCAAACGCCTTCACTGAGGATGAACATGGCCTCAAGGCAGCTACCACACTGATGGCAATTTCTTCAACTTGGAAAGGTTACAAGCCAAGAGCAAAGTGGAGGGAGTGTTGGTGCATGATCTTCTGTTTGCAGATGATTGTGCATTCAGTGCAGCCTCTGAAGCTGAGACACAAAAAAGCATGGATCAATTCTCTGTTACTTGTGCTCATTTTGGTCTAACAATGAACACTACAAAAACCCTGGTGTTCCATCAGCCAGCACCATACCATCCATATGTGGAACCATTAATTATAGCAAATGGAGAAGTTTTGATTACTGTGGACAAGTTCACTCACCTTGGCAGTGTCCTTTCCAAGGAAGTACACAATGACAATGAAGTTGATACATGCATTGCCAGAGCTAGCTCAGTATTTGGGAGGCTCTGAAAGAAAGTGTGAGACAGAAGAGGTATTAGACTGACTACTGAACTGAAGATCTGTAGAGCCATTGTGCTGACTTCATTGTTATATGCCTACAAAACCTGGACAGTCTACCAGCACCATGTCAGGAAAATTTAAATTGCTTTAGGAAGATTCTGAAGGTTACCTGGTAGGAGAAGATACCAGGCACCGAGGTCCTTTCTCGAGCTAAACTGCCTAGCATTCCAACATTACTACAGAGAGTGAAACTACGATGGGCTGGACACGTTGTTAGGATGCCAGATGTACACTTGCCAAAAAAGACTATTTTATGGAGAACTCACATAGGTCAAGTGCTGACAAGGGGATCAGAAGAAGTGATACTGAGACACCCTGAAGGTTTCATTGAAGAACTTTAGAACTGATTGTACAGCATTGGAGACATTGGCATAGTATCACCCAGCATATGGTGTGCCCTCATTAGTGAGGATACTGCACTCTATGAGGAAGGCAGAATTGAAGTATCTCAAAGGAAATGTGATACCCATAAGTTTAGAGTACTCACCCCAGGTGTTCTCATGGACTATTTGTCCCCAACCTGTGGTAGAGTATTCCGAACTCATATTGGTCTGATCAGCCACAGTAGAACACACTATAATTTGACTTAAACAAATATCATTTTGGTCTTCTTCAATAACAAAGGACAAGAACCAACCACCCAACCAACAACTGAGGAAGACAGGATTAAGTGACTTGCCCAAGGCCACACAGCCTAGTAAGTAACTGAGGTCAGATTTGAACTCACAAAGATAAATCTTCCTGATTCCAGTCCTGGGGCTCTATCTACTGTGCTACCTAGTCTTCTAAGAAATAGTGAGCAGCAAAGGAATGAAATAATAATCAAAATAAGCTTAAAGATAGCTTGGTAAAAGACTCTGGAAAGTGGAAAGACAGGAGATGAAAAAATAGAAAAGGCCTGCATTTTTTTCATAGCAAACTCTTTTTGTCATCAATGACACCGGAATTCTTTCATTTGAATTCAATTTCACAGCCCTGATGTAGTGAAAATGTCATTGAAAAAGGAGACAAAATCAAAGCTGGAAGGTGAACTAAAGCTAACCTAGTATCCACAGAAAAGGTCTACATCAGAGGTAAAATAATTTTGAGGGATTGATTTTTCAAGTTGTCTGAAATCTGTATTTCACCACCAGCTTCATCCTTCACACTTGGGATCTCTCTACCAGCATCATTCTTAACCTAGAAATGCCTCTACCCTTTAGTCCTCTCTTCTATTTGTTGAGTCTAGTCTATACCAGCATTTTATAAAGCATTCTAGCCATAGCTTTACTCCTTACTCCCTGGACGTTTCCCTTCCAGCAGCTACCCTTCTCTTACTCCCTTCTAGTTTTCTTTTTATGTTTGTATTCTCCCTTTAGAAGGTAAGGTCCTTGGGAATAAGAACTATCATTTTTACTTATATTTGTATTCTTAATAACTGATGAATCTATCCAAATAGAAAAATAATTTTTTTATTTAAAAAGAGAGAAAAATGAGGAAGAGAAGAGAGAGAGAGAGAAAGAAAGGAAGGAAGAAAAGGGAGAAAGAGAGGGAAGAAGGAAGGCAGACAAGTAGAAAGATGGGAAGGGAAGAAAGAAAGATGGAAAAAATTATTAAGTATTTAATAAATACTTTTTGAACTTTTAATATAGCACCTGTAACACCCTTGTTTCATATACTCTGTGGGTCCATATATATTCAAAACCATAGCCCCAATTGATGTTTATGCTTTCCCTCATCAGCCAGTAGATGAAATTAATGCAAGATAAAAGAATTTAACAAAATGGAAAGTAAGAAAAAGTACCAATAGAACATTTCCCCCATAAAACCTAGGCCACACTCTTTTACAAAATACACATTATAAACAGGAAGAATGAACACATCTAGAAATCATGTATGGGTGCTTATGTGAGGAACACATATATGGCAAGCATATATGCATGGGGATATAATTTATATCTCTGAGATTTCAATTTTGCCAATGTGTTTTAGTTATGTTATCTCACTGATCTGCTATGCTTATTTACCACATGGTATTGGGTTACATCTCTTTGGCTGCATAATAGAGCTCTCTCTGATGAAATATTCTTGTGGCTGCTATCTGCTGGGTCACCAATGTAGTCTTCAGCTATTTTATTTCTTTATTTCTTTAATTCTTATAATAGAAGGAATAGTTCTGAAATCTCTTTCTTTTAAAGGGAGAGAGGGCTCTTTTTCCAGAAGTTGTTTCAGCTCTTTTACTGAAAAGGCAAGGCCCTTGGGCACCTGGTCTTTCAATTAGAGATATATGGGGTATATTTGAGGAGGACTAGTGCCTGGTTACCAAATGAGTCCTGTTTTCATTACCCTTCTGAATGATTTGTATTTGACAAATGACGAGTAGGAGTGACTCTGGCACAAAGGCTGTTGAACCCTCTTCCGGTCTTCTACTGACCTTTTGTTGTCCACCCAACTCTCCTCTATGGCTCCAGGAAGTTGTAGCATATACCTGGGCCTGGCAAACTGTTTTGGAAGACAGGCTAAACCAGGTTGAGAGTAACTGATGGGTCTCAAATCACTAGTGAATTAGGGAACTATCTAACCCAAGTATGTGAAGGATAAATGAGAACAATTTGTTCCAATAGCCATGATAGTGAATGCAACAAGTCCTGTGGAGCACTTAGAGGTTGCTCAGATATCAAGGACATTAAGGTCATCCTATATCCTGGGCTGCTGCCAGTTATTTTGACTTTTGTTTCGCACTGGACTTTGATGACTTTGGAAGTAAGAGTAAGACTGATGACTTTCTACAGCTCTGTCTCACTTAAATTCAGTTCATACTAAAGTCAAGACTTCACCTGTGATGTCAATGGTTCTCTTCAAAAATGAAATACAAACAACAATTAAGGAAAATTCTCCATAAAGAGGAAAGTCTGTTATTTTCCAGAATCTTAGCCCTATGGTTTAAGATTTTTGAAGACATAGACTATCAGATATTTAGTCTATCTGTAATTGACTTCCTCCTTTCAAAAGGATTAAAATCTTTGTTCCAAATGTGTTTCACTTAAATTTAGAAAGTCACATTTACTCCAATAAATTACTGACTTTCAGCCTGCCTTCCTCTGAAGCCCATTTTTGGGGACTGTATTACAAGCTTCAAACATCTATATGGACCTGAGGCATCATGACTTTCCTCCATTCTCTGAGATGTCTTGTACCTGCTATGCAAATATGTAAGTGAAAGAAGTGAAAGGAAGGCTAGGTGGTACCACTGTGAAACTCTCTCTTCTTTCAAATCAAAATGTTTATTTTGAATTCCCATCTTTCATGCAATAGATATTTAGAGTTGAAAGGTACACCAGGCGGAGCCAAGATGGTGACAAGAGTGAATCATGTCTTAGGTGTTCTCTCATAAATCATCGAAACTAAGGACTCTAACTAAATTTTTGAGAGACAGAACCCACAGAGGGACCCAGTGAGGCAATTCTCCTACTCGTAACCTGGAAAAGAGCAGAAAGGCTCTACTCCCCAGGGCTGGAGGGGTGGCTCGCCAGAGGCCAGCCAGAGCGAAAGAACTTCAGCCTCTCGGAGGAAGCCCCAGGGTGCTGAAAGCCACCACTCACAGCAGTGCAGGAGTTTCCTGAGCTATGCCCTGGGGAGCAGCAGGCACAAATTAAGGGAACAGCGGGAGACCCCTGCCAGTGTGAGCACAGGAAGCCCAGCCCTCAGGGAACACAGCCAGCAGCATGGCCATCCCGGCCCAGATCCAGGAAACAGAAGCAGGCACCCCCAGGGCAAGAGCCCATTGAACCTAGGGAGGGGAGTGAAAAGAGAGAGACTGCAGAGCTCTGCCCCTGGAACAGGACTCTGGGGCTCTGAACACATTCAGATCCTGATCACAGTCTAGACCCCCCCATAGAACAGCAGCCCCCCCAACCTCAGCCCAGTGGCAGAGTGGGGCGCATATGGTCATTCACAGACCAGGAGGCAGGACAGAGCTTCACACACTGAGATCCTTGTGGGAGTGTCCCAAAAGCTCAGGAAGCACCCCCAAAACAGGCTTAGGCTGGGAAAATGAGAAAGCAGAGAAAAAAGAGGAACACCATTGAGAAATACATTATCTATGATCCTAAGAAGGATCAAAATACACAGTCTGAAGATGAGGAAGCACAAGCTCCTGCATCTAAAGACTCCAAGAAAAACAGAAATTGGGCTCAGGCTATGACAGAGCTCAAAAAAGACTTTGAAAATCAAATGAGGGAGTTGGAAGAAAAACTGGGAAAAGAAATGAGAGATGCAGGAAAAAACATGACAATGAAGTCAGCAGTTAGTCAAGGACATCCAAAAAAAATGCTGAAGAAAATAACATGTTAAAAACCAGCATAGGTCAAATGGATAAAACAGTTCAAAAAGTTATTGAGGAGAAGAATGCTTTAAAAATCAGAATTGGCCAGATGGAAAAGGAGATTTGAAAACTCTGAGAAAAACAAATCCTTCAGACAAAGAATAGTACTCAAGGAGATTGATGAATTTATGAGAAATCCGGACTCAATACTTCAAAACCAAAAAAATGAAAAATTAGAAGAAAATGTGAAACATCTCATTGAAAAAACAACTGATATGGAAAACAGACTTAGGAAAAATAATTTTAAAATTATTGGAATACCTGAAAGTCATGATCAGGAAAAGAGCCTTGACATCATTTTCAAAGAATTACTACAGGAAAATTGCCCTGATATCCTAGAAGCAGAGGGCAAAATAGAAATGGAGAAAAATCCACCAATCCCCCTGAGAAAGAGATCCCCCCCAAAACCCCTAGGAATATTATAACCAAGTTCCAGAACTCCCAAGTCGAAGAGAAAATATTACAAGCAGCCAGAAGGGCACAATTCAAATATCGTGGAGCTGCAGTCAGGATCACACAGGACTTAGCAGCAACTACATTGGAAGCCTGTAGGGCTTGGAATATAATATACTAGAAGGCAAAAGAGCTTAGAATGCAACGGAGAATCAACTACCCAGCAAAACTGAATGTTCTCTTCCAGGGAAAAAGATGAACTTTCAATGAACCAGGGGAATTTCAAATGTTCCTGTTGGAATGGCCAGAGCTGAACAGAAGGTTTGATCTTCAAATACAGGACTCAGGTAAAGCATAGAGATTGGAGGAGAAGGGGAAAATATATAATGTGTATGTGTGTATATATGTATGTATAATATATGTGTATAATATATGTTATATACCTGAGTCTGAAGATTTGGTTCAGATCTTCAGTAGAATCTACTCAATCAATTAACCTTAGTTTGGATACTGTATACATATATTGCACAGGGAAATGTCTTCAAAGGCAGAACACAATTCACATCCCTTAACCATATCAATTGGTCCAGGCTACTTATTCATAACTCATCTAGAAGAGATCATCATCAGTTCATTTCAATGGGGAAATTCATTACTGATAAAAGTAAATACATGTCTTTAGGTTACTTCTGGTCATACCCTCTACATTCTTGAATAATTTCCTTAAAAATGATAGGCACATTCTTTTGTTTTTCAATTTTTTCTATAAGACCAATGACACTGTATTTCTTTCTTTCTTTCTTTTCTTTCTCTTTTTCACATCCATCATTCTTATCCATATTACCTCCCAATTCTTTTGCACTTGAGTTATTTTTCTGTTTTGACTGTTTTACACAAATCTGTCCTTTAATATGTTAATTCTGCTTTTAATTGATAAAAATACTATTGAAGCTGATTTCTAAATCGCTGAGCTTCCAATTATCAGATGAGGAAATGTAGGCTCAGGTTGGTGAAATAATATAACTATTCTCTGAGTAGCAAAATTAGGATTCAAATGCAGGTCTTTTGATTTTAAATATGATGCTTTCCTTATTCACTGAAGTCTCCTCATTTTCCTTCTGATTTCCAATAGAAATGATCTTTTTCCACAATCATTGACCAGAGTCAATGATATCTCTCACTGACAGTGAGGGAAACCTGAACAAGTGTCAAATGTCTCTCAGTGACCAAGCACAATGTGGGTACTTAATTAATGTTCATTGAATTGAATTAGATTTTTAAGTAGATGAGTGTGATGATACTGGGGATCTTTGAAGAAGAGAGTAGATAGAAGGAGGGCAGTAGTATAACCAACACCATAACTTTTTATTTTATTCAAACAAAGCAAGGTTTCAAATGGACTTGAAAAGGGGAAAGAAAGAAAGCATGGAAGATGTGCAGTGAGTGTGTATGCAAGGAATATGGAAAAGCACTGAGATATCAAAATATAAGTTTCCTGAGGGCAGTGACTTTGGTCATTCTCATCTTTGCATGGTGTCTGGTATATAGTAGAGACTTAATAAATATCTATTAAATTAAAAAATTTACCGGAGCCAAAATGGCGACAGGAGAAGAGCTTCTCTTAGGTGCTCTCTCCAAAATATTTTTAAAACCTTAAAATTATGACTCTAACTAAATTTTCAAGAGATAGAACCCACTGAAAAATCCAGTGAGGCAATTCTCCAGCCCAAGATAACCTGGAAAATAGTGGAAAAACTCTGTCTCACGGGGTTGGAGAGGCAGCACTGTGCTGGAGCAAAGGAACTTCAGCCTCCTGGGAACAGCCCCAGGGTGCCTGGGAGTGGCAGACTCCCAGCAACAGAAGCAGTTTCCTGAACTTCACCCCAGGGAACACCAAGTACAACTTGGAAGATCAGCAGGGAGACCTCTGTCAGAGCAAGCGCAGAAGCCCAAGCCCTCAGCACAGTCACGACATTCAGTGTGGTCACAGCAGCCCAGATCCAAGAAATAGAAGCAGGCCTGAGCAGCTGCCCAGAAGGAGCCTCCAGGTAGCTGTGCCCTGGTTGCTCAGCCCACCAAGGGTAAGGAAGTGGAGGGAGACTGCCAAGATCTGTCTTCTGTCCCTGGATCAGGACTCTGGGGCTTTGACCACATTCAGACCCTGGTCACAGGCTAGGCTCCTGATAGAGCAGGGACTCACCTGCCCACCCCTCACAGCCCCATGCCAGAGGAGTGAACTTGTGTTCATTCACAGACCAGGAAAGCAGTCAGAGCCTCATACATTGAGGTCCTTGTGGGGGGGGGGGGTGTCCCAATAATGCTCAAAAGCTCAGGAAACACCCCAAAACCAGGCACAGGCTGGGGAAATGAGTAAACAGGAAAAAAAAGAACCTGACCATAGACAATTACTTTGGTCCCATAGAGGACCAAAATAGTCAATCTGAAGATAAGAAAGTCTAAGCTTATGCCTCTAAAGACTCCAAGAAATATAGAAGTTGGTCTCAGGCTATGACAGAGCTCAAAAAAAATTTTGAAAATCAAGTAATGGAGATAGAGGAAAAATTGGGAAAAGAAATGAGATACAGGAAAACATGAAAATGAAGTCAGCAGCTTAGTCAAGGAGATCCAAAAAAATGTTGAAGAAAATAACATTTTAAAAACCAGCTTAGGTCAAATGGATAAAATATTTCAAACAGTTATTGAGGAGAAGAATGCTTTAAAAAGCAGAATTGGCCAGATGGAAAAGGAGATAAGAAAGCTCTCTGAGGAAAACAAATCCTTCAGATGTAGAATAGAGCTAATGATGTAGAATAGAGCTGATGAATAGTTCAACACCAAAAGAATGAAAAGTTAGAAGAAAATGTGAAATATCTCATTGAAAAAACAACTGATCTGGAAAACAGATTCAGGAAAGATAATTTAAAAATTATTGGGATACCTGAAAGTCATGATCAGGAAAAGTGCTTTGACCTCATTTTAAAAGAATTCCTACAGGAAAATTGCCCTGATATCCTAGAAGCAGAGGGTAAAAAAAAATTGAAAGAATCCACCAATCTCTCTTGGAGAGGGATCCAAAAAATTCCCCCAGGAATATTATAGCCAAGTTATAGAACTCCCAAGTCAAAGAGAAAATATTACAAGCAGCCAGAAGGACACAATTCAAATATCATGGAGCTGCAGTCAGGATCACACAGGACTTAGCAGCAACTACATTATGGGCTCATAGGGCTTGGAATATAATATTCCAGAAGGCAAGAGCTTGGGCAACTGAGAATCAACTACACAGCAAAACTGAACATCCTCTTCCAGGGGAAAAGATGGACTTTCAATGAAACAGGGTAATTTCTTTTTTTTTTTTTTTGGTGTTCATCTCATCTTTTTATTTATTTTAACTCAGATTCTTTCAACTGCTCTTATTCTTGTTGAGAAATAAAGTTGTACCAAGATCAATAATGGACATGTGGACATGAGTTACTGCCACTACTCTGAAATCTGTGACCCCAAATTGAATAGATGGACTTAAACCTGGTAGCACAAAAACGGAACATCTCCTATTATTTGTAGTTGAGGATGGATTCTTTTGGAACTGATAAATTGCTCATTTCATCCTAAGAACATCATTTCAGAGCAGATGACCTCACCCCACATCAGAGGCCTCTTAGATCACAAAGATCTGAGCCACATCTGTCTAACTGGTTTAGTTAATCAAAGCTTGAGTACTTTTCTGAAATGTCTGAATTTCAACCATGGAGACAAAATCATCTTTTCTCTACTTATGCTGTCATAGACTTTTGCCTCCAAATGAAAAATGAAACTGGTCCCATTTTCTCCCAAAATTCTTTGCACAGACAAATCTTGTTCAATTGTTAAGCCATGAATGCTGACTTCCATCATTCAAGCTCAGAGTTCTTTATGGAAGAAATATAGACACCACTTAGAAACGTGACTGTTCCTCCCAAGACCGCTTCCTACTTTGGTAGCCTGGGCCTCTGTGGCCAAGGGGTGATGGGGATGCTGGGCCTTCATCTTCCCTTCCCTGGCAGGCCAAGCTCACCTCCTGCTTTGGAGAGGTTGCTTTCCTCAGCAATCTGAGAGTTGGAGGTCATCCATCAAACAGCTAGCTGCTCACAGCAGCCTCTGGAGGTGAAGCCCTCTCAGAGGCAACTTTGGGAAAGTCGCTTCTCCACCAACTGCCACCCCTCCACACACTTGGACCTTCCCAAGCACAGCCTGGCAGGGATGCACTGACCCTGCAGGGATTCATGGGGCTCTGCCCATGTCTGGAAGCCAGAGGAGGGGCTGGGGGAATTTGGCCATCTGCCAGATCCTAGTCCTAGAGCTGGAGCCCTCCCAGCAGGTCAGAGGTCATCCCCACTGCCACAGCCTGAAGTGGAGGATTCTCTGGGCTGTATCACAGCCGGTCTCATCTGCATCTGTGATTGCATGTGCTCGGTCAGAGATGTGCACATGAACAAATGTATTCAACAAGTTTCTCGCCATTTCCACAATTTTCTCCTTCTGTGGCCAGGCCAATTTTTCTCACAAGGGAGGCAGTGGCATGGTGTACCACATACACTGGCTTGACGTGCCATTTTTCTTTCAGAGACTTTTTCCAGACATCCAGTTTGTTGTCCTGTTCCAAGCACAATTTCATTGCTTCCACTGAGCGGGGACTGGTAAAAATGAGACCCCCATAAGCTTCTGGATGAGACAGCTTCTCAGAGAAACTTTGCAGAGACAAAAATTCAAAGGATAAAACAGGTATCAAAGTGGCTTCAAATCCACATGATCTCAATTCCTGACTATAGGTATCCTCGCCAGAGTCATCATCCTTAGGGTCTCTGAGGGTGCACTGAAGCCGCAGGCGGGGCCTGCCCAGGCTTCCTGGTCCCGGTGGGGGGGGGGCTCTGGGGGCCCTGACTGGCCCTAGGCCTGCTGCTCCAAGGAGGAGGCCTAAGGAAACAGGGTAATTTCAAATGTCCTGTTGAAACAACCAGAGTTGAACAGAACTTTCAAGCACAGGACTCAGATGAAGCATAGAGAGTGGAGGAGAAGGGTAAATTATGGGGGGGCTTAATGATGATGAACTACATATATTCCTGCATGGAAAGAAGATACTAATAATACTCATATGAACCTTCTCATTTAATAGAGCAGATAGAAGGAGTTTTTATAGATGAAGCACAGGAGAGAGCTGAATTTGAAGATTATAATATATTGTAAAAAATGGAGTCAATGTGCAAAAGGGAAATGTACTGGGAATAAGAGAAAGGAGAGGTAGAATAGGCTAAGATATCTCAGGAAAAGATATGTAACTTTTACAGTGGTATGAAGTGGGGAAGGCAAGAGGAAATGGCTCAGAGAGGAAACAGCAAACATACTCAATAGGGTATAGATAGAGGAAAAAAGAGAGAAAGGGATCAGGGGGAGGGGAGGGGGGATGTGGGTGATAGAGGAAAGGGTAGATCATAGGAGAGGATCATCAAATATAACACATTTTCTTTTTTACTTTTTGCAGGGTGCTGGGATTGGGTGTCCTGTCTGGGACCATGGGGCCCATGGGGTTGCTGGGTCTCTCGGTTCGGATGTGGGCTTGAGGCCTCCTGAACCCAGGGCCAGTGCTCTGTCTGCTGTGCCACTCGGCTGCCCCACAGCACATTTTTGAAGAAGTACAGAGTAAAAGGAGAGAGAAAATATAATAGATGGTAGTGGGGAGGAATGGATGGAGGGAATTATAATCAGTACCAGCAACTGTGGAAAAATATGGAAGTAACTTCTCTGATGGACTTATGATAAAGAATGTGATCCACTGGAGACAGAGCTGATGGTATCAGAACACAGACTGAAACACATTTTTTTTTGCTCTTTCTTTTACTTTATTTCCCATGAGGTTTTATATTTTTGTGGGGGGGGAGGGTGGTATTATGTTTACTGTTAAAGAATATTTTAGTAATTGTAAATAAATTAAAGAAAAAATATTGTTAGATAAATATGCAAATAAAAAAGTCATTCATAATTTTTTACCAGATTTATAATAGAAAAAAGAGATAAACTGTCCAAATTGGTGCTAATAGTAAATATAAATAGTAAATAGTAAATATAGACTTATGAAAAGAAATCTAAAGTGTGAATATGGAAATCTTGATTCAGTGAAGGAGAAACAGAGATATGCACAAAGCAATTTTGCATCTGCAGTAGGACAAATACTGTTTATTTACAGACCAACACATTACTGATTCTGTTCTAGAGGAAAGAACTTTTAGAGTTTTAAGAGTTTGAAATTCAATGTAAGAATTTGCCTGAGAGAATGAACATAAAAAAAGAACTAAATGCAAAGATGAATCAAAGCCTCTGGATTAGAATTGAGAAACCCTGACCCAGTGGCAACCTAAACTATCTACAAATTAAAAGCAGCCAACCCTTCCACCAGACCACAGAGAATGACAGTCTCCTTTGTCATTGGTGTCTTGGGAAATTAAAGATCTAGTTGAAAAAAATGTATTGGTCCAAGATTTCATAAAACCATTGAGCTGAGCATGAGTAGCCTCTGTTATAAAACTTGGTTCTGCAGTGGTAGCCCTCCTTCAGATACAGTCTTTCCCAAATGAGAACAGCTAGACTATTTATTGGTAGTTGGAAACAGTAAGGCAGGTGCAAGGGATAATTATAGATGAGTCTCGGGTTCACTTATTTTTCATTGGATAGGTTGCGTTGCAGACTTTTATTTTTAACATAGACATTTAAAAGTAGTTTATTCACATCAGCTTGAGTACTGGACACTAATAGGGGCCATAAATCAGTATAGTGCACCAGGTGGTGTTGCTGAACTCTTTTTAATAACTATCCAAATAATATTCATTTATATGGTCAGGATCAAAGGTGGTATAAGTTAAGGAACCAAAGAATGTTTGAGGTGATTAAAGAACTGCTGAGGTCATCTAGTTCAACTCAGAAATTTCTCTTCAGTCTCCCTGGCAAGGGGTCATATAGCCACTTTGTTTTTAGATCCCCAGGTGAGAGAATCTGACTCCCCTCTCCTGCCCCCTCCTTTTTTGTCACTTGTGTAGTACTCTTCATGACTCCATTTGGGGATTTCTTGACTAGGATACTGTGGAGTGGTTCACCATTTCCTTTCCCAGTTCATTTTATAGATGAGGAAACTGAGGCATACAAGATTAAGTGACCGACAGGTAGTAAATGTCTGAAGCTGAATTTGAGCTTAGGTCCTCCCAACTCCAGGGCTGGCATTCTATCCACTGAATCACCTATCCCTACCCACTGTCCCTAAAGGATAGCACTGATGGGAAAGGTTTCCTCATATGAAGCCTGCATTTATCTTTCTACCTGGTTATGTCCTCTTTGGTCAAGCAGAATAATTCTAATCTTTCTTCCCTATAATAATCCTTTAAAAAACAAAAATATGTCTCCCTTCCACCTCCAAGTCTTTTCTCCTTAAGGATATACATATATATATATATATATATATATATATATATATATATATATATGTATATGGTCACCCTCTACTCTAGCTTTATTAATGTTCTTCCTAAGATATAACCCCCAGAACTGATCATATCACTTTAAATATGGCCTGATGAGGACAGAATACAATAGTGGTGTCTCCTTTGGGTTTGTCTGGATATAGCTTTAGTTCCATTAAGATTTTGGGGGGGGTCTGCCATATCATGCTGTTGACTAATGTTGAACTTGTAGTGCTCACCCCATCCTTAGAATTTTCTCACATAAACTGATATCTAATCATTTCTCTAAGATTTTGTACTTTGTGAAATTGATTTTTAACTCTCAAGGACAAGACTTTACATTTATTCCTGTTAAATGTCATCTTCCTATATATTTGGTCTAATGTTCTAACCATTGAACTCTTTTAGGATCTTTGTTTTTACCTTCCAACATATTATCTTTGTCACAAGCTTTATGTCAAGCTTTGTGCCAAGGGTCAGCCGGGTGATGAAGTGGATAGAGCACCAGCCCTGGAATCAGAAGGACCTGAGTTCAAATTTGGTCTCAGACACTTAAAACTTACCTAGCCATGTGACCTTGGACAAGTCACTTAACCCCATTGCCTTGCAAAAAAGAAAAAGAAAAGAAAAGAAAGAAAAAAAATGATGAATAGCAAAAGTCCAGGCACAAACCCTTGGAGCATTCTTCCACTGGAGACTTCCCTCCAAGTTGACATTGGAAGGCAATTTTATTGATTTATTAATAAATCTGTTCTTCCAAGATTGATTCTAGAATTTATATTGAAGCTGAAAATAATGGAGAAACTGTGTTGTGAATGAATGTCAGAGTGTTTTTGGGTAGCTCTACAGCAATTTGTGCATGACTCTGGGTTTGAATCTCCCAGTGGCTAAGAAAGCATTTATTTAGGGATCTCATGAGAGAAAAAATGAAGACAGCTTTCAGAGGCCAGTGCTCTGGTCTGTGCAATCAGCCAGTGAGATTGAGTATTTGCTGTTCCTAGCACCTCCCCACAATAATGATAGCATCTGGGTCCAATGATAACTGATAACCTGATTATTGGAGTATCTTTGAAGCAATTGAGAGTATTTGGCAGATACAAGTAGACTCAGAGTTAGAGAGAATGTGAGGATGAAATGATTCATTTCAGCCCAGTTAAAAGCCCACTTTCTTCATCAAAACTTTTCACACTATATTTAACTTCCAAGGTATCTTTTCTCTGCTTCTTTTGAATCTGCTAAACCAATGGGAACTTGGCTACAGACTGGCATTAACTTTTCTTTGTTTTTTTTTTTTCTTATGTGACAATCTTATTTATTACAATGGGATTTTTAGCAGCTCCAGGTGAGGGATCATGCCTTTTATTTGTTTCATATACCATCTAATTATTTAGTATAATGGTTGCCATAATGCTGGACTCTGGTGCCTCACTAAGGGAAAAAACAACTTCACGCAGACTGAAAACAGAAACAATACTGGACCTGTGATCTTATTGGTGGAAGAAATATCTTCTACTGATAGAAATGAGCATCTACTCTGCCTGGATCACTGAGAACTCAGTGACTTGCACAGGATTATTCAGCTTGTCAGGGGACTCTGAGATTAAATCCATACACTAAACTCGAAAAATGTTTCTCTCTTCTCCTCTCTCCCAACCTTTTCTTTTCTCTTGTTTTCCTTCTGTCTTTGTCTCTCTGTCTTTTTTTCCTCTGTGTGTGTGTGTATATGTATATACATATATATATAATGTATGTATGTATATATATATACATGATGCATCTATATATATAATTATATTGATGTTATTACATCATCTCTGCCACCTGACTTCAAGTTCCTGCTAAAATCCCACAAGAAGCTTTTCATGATTCCCTTTAATGCTCGTGACTTTCCTCTGTGAATTATCTCTAATTTATCTTGTATATAGCTTGTTTGTACATAGTTGTTTGCATGATGTCTCCCCCTACAAGATGGGGAATTCCTTAAAAACAAGGATTATCTATAACTTAGAATTTCTGACCCCTAATATCTATTCTTAAGCTCACTTTTAATTTTAGATTGTTGTCAAAAGTCCTTTTCAGATGCAAATTATAATAATTATGAGGTATCACCTCACACCTATCAGATTGACTAAACTGACAAAAAAAGGGAATAAATCAACTCTGAAGAGGTTGTGGAAGGATTGAGACAATGCATTGTTGGTGGACTGGTGAACTGATCCAGCCATTCTGGAGAGCAATATGGAACTATGCTCAAAAAGCAATAAAACTGTTCCTACCCTTTGACCCAGCAATATCAATTCTAGGTCTATCTCCAGGAAAAAAAATCATAAAAATTGGCGAAAGTCCCAGTGTTCCAAAATATTCTTGGTAGCTCTTCTTGTAGTAGCAAAGAATTGGAAATTTAGAGGATGCCCATCAATTGGGAATGGGTGAACAAGTTATGGTGTATTAATATTATGGAATACTATTGTTCTATAAGAAACCATGAATGATAGGATTCTAGAGAAACATGGAATGAATTACAGGATCTGATACTGAGTGAAGGGAGCAGAATCAAGAGAACAATGTACACATTAACAACAGCATTGCAAGTTGATCTACCTTGATGGAAGTAGCTCCTCTCAGCAGTTCAGAGAGCTAGGACAACCCTAGAAGACTGGTTATGGGTAATGTTATCCCCATCCAGAGGACGAAAAACAAAACAAAAAACCCAGATCCCTTCAGAATCTGAATGAACACTGCATTCACTTTTTTAAAATTTCTATTATGAATTTCTTTTCTATTTCATGGTTTTCTTTCTTTTCCTTAAATCGTAATTCCTCATACAGAAATTGAGTAATCTGTAAACATGTTAAGACAAATGTGTTTGTACAATATTCAACTGACTGCTTCTGAAGAGGGTGGGAAGGGAGGGTGGAAGGAAATTATGCAACTTAAAAATATGTTAAAAATATGTGGATGAATGTTGAAAAAACTTTCATAACATGTATTTGGAAAAATAAAATAAAACATCAATTTAGTAAGTCCTTTTCAGGGCTGTGTGTGTGAGTGTGTATGTGTGTATGTGTGTAGAAAGATCTTGTCAGTGGTTAAATATATGGCCAATGTTAGGAGCTGTATGGTTCAATGGAAAGATCCTTGGATTAGAAGTTAGAGAACCTTGGCTCATATCCAGACACCATCTGTGTGACTTTGGAAAAGTTACTAAACCTTTCAGGGCTTCAGTTTCCTCAACTGTATACAGGATAGGGGTAGACTTAATGATTTCTGAGGTCCCTTCTACATCTATGATACTATAAACCTTTGATACTCTTTAACCAAGGCATCTGGAAGCCATAAATTACAGGATCATAGATTCAAGTCTAAAAGGGACCTCAGCCAAACCCCTCAATTTTTCATGTGAACTTTGACTCGAACTTTGGACTTCAACTCTCCCAATTTTGCCATGTTGCTAATAAAGTAGGGAACATATACACATCGATGAAATCATGGATCTCCCTAAGTAATTAATTTCCCTTGACACTCTTGACCACTTACTCTTCCATATGTATATTTTGTTAGCAATTTCTCTATTTCCTCAAAGTCTCCAGAGAGGCAGATGTCACAGAAGGGTCATGAAGATTTGATTCAAGCTCCAGTTGTAGCCCATATTGTCAATGTAATCACTGACAAATCACTTAGACTTTCAGTGGCCTTGGCAACTTGCTGATACAAAAATTTACAGAGAAATTGCTGACCTATATCAATGGAAGTTTTTTCAAAACTACAGTTTTCCCTCACAGAGACAAATACAGGGCTAGAACCCATCCCTTACACTCATTCTCTCCTCCTCTCCAAGAAAATAATCATAGCTCACAGATTTAGAAGAGACTCTAGAGGTCATCAAATCTAATCTCCCTTGCTTTATAGATGAAGAAACTGAGACCAAGAGAGGTTAAGTATCTTCCTCAGGTTCACACCTCTAGTAAGTGTCTAAGTCAGGATGTGAACTCAAGTTGGCCTGACTCAAGTCTAACATTCAATTCATTTTTCCACCTAGCACTTTGATATTGAATTTGTTTTGTTATTTTGATTGATATTGCACTAAATCTATTAATAAATTTGGAATTGTTTAATAATTACTGTTGCTTATATAATTCTTTACAATTTATAAATGTCTCACATATATTATCTCATTTGATCCTCAATAGCAACATGGTGAGGTAATTACTATAGATATTATTATCCCTTTTCTGCAAGTGAGGAAACTGAGGCTAAAAGTTTAAATTACTTCCCTATGGCTATGTAGCTAATAAGTTTTAGAAACAGGATTCAAACCCAGATCTCTCCTGATTTTAAGACTAGCACTCTTTCCCTTTCAACATACTGCATATATATATATATATATATATATATATATATATATATATATATATGAAATGCTTTAAGATTTGCAAAGCACTTTACAAATATTGTTTCATTTTATTTTTACAATAAGCTTAGGAAGTATGTGCTATTATTAAACTCATTTTACAAATAGGGAAATGGAGATAGACAAATTAATTGATTTATCCAGGGTTATACAACTGGTAAGTATCTAAGGTCAAATTAGAACTCAGATCTTCCTGAGTCTAGGTCTAATGCTCTCTACTGCATCATATGTTTGAATAGGCAGCTCATTAACTTACTTCATTAATACATTTATACTTGACAGAAGGTAGCCAGTCCAGGTCCTGATAGGATAGGATAGGATAGAGGGGTTAGGTTAATTGCAATTTCAATCATTCCAGGTTGCCTGAGAAAGCCCTGTTCTTTAAAATAATTCTATTATTGTATAAAAACCTATTATAAATAGTAGGAACAACAGGCGGCAGAGGGGAACATTGGCAAATGTAGACTGACCCACTGTGAATGTTACAAGTCAAGCAGAATATTTGCAGACCTAAGGAGTTTCCACAGTAATTCCCATGGGTAGGTTTTGTTGAATCTTTCTACTTCAAAGTGGGGCAACATTCCAGCAAGTTACAGACTTCAGTCGGATTTTTTTTTTAAGCTGGTAAGCTAGAGTAATTCTTTCAAGATAATAGGTGGAGTTACTGTTTGCAAGCATTTGGTTTGGACATTACCAACTGGACCAGTGTTAATATAGGTAGAGCACCACAGTTGTGTAACTACTATTAAATAAAGTCCCTGCAATATTTATTCATTACTCCACCCATAGCTGGAATTATAAAGCTGATGCAAGCTTGCTAGAAATTTAAACCACTAGATGATTAACTCTAGTACTATGGGAGGAAATGATAGGATTAGCTGAGGATAAGCTATTATTAGGTCAGTCAATATTTGTTAATTGCTGGACAAAATGTTTCATACATTTTGCCTCTCCTCTCCAACTCTCTTTCTTTCAGTCTTTGTTTCTGTCTCTGTCCTCCTTTTTCCTCCCAACTTCCAGTCTGTATTTCTCTCCTTTTGACCACGCAGTTTGGAAACAAATATAGAAGGGTACAGTCTCAAAGATAGCTGTGTGAATCTATTTCAGAAATACTGCATATGGCTTACTTCAGGACTGCTCCCATCCATATGTATCTATCAGTCAGCAGTGCCCTAAAGGAAAATCACAGGATTGTAAGACCTCAGAGTCTAATGAGAAGCCTACACTATACTACACTCAACTCAAAAAAAACCATGTGCAGTGAGGGAGACACATTAAACTATATAATTATGACATTCTCAGTCATGTATCATGTCAGACATTTACAATGTTCTCTCCCAATTTATTTCACATCTCCCCCATTCTTTTTTCATTTTACCTTCTCTTATTTTTACTTGCCCTCCCTCTCCCTAAATGATTGATGAGGGAAGTTAAGAAGCCCTACCACAAAAGAAAATAGTTATCTTTTCACTTCGACCTAGAATCAGGGTCATAGCCAAAACAACTGGAATGGGGTGTTCTAATCTTCCCCTCATTTAGAGGGATAGGTCATAGATGATATTAAAATGACCCAAATTAAAGTATTAATATTCATAATTTGATTCTATCTTCTTGGAAGGATATAATCTTAGTGACAAAGCAAAAAATACCATGCAGCTATAAACATTCAGGAAAATGAAATCAATTCTTAATTGTACAAATTGGTGTCTTCAAACCACTGAGTTTTTGTTTATCTGGTATAGATTCATAAGACAATAGCACTAGAAGGGACTAAAAGAAACTGAAGTCTGAAGAAAGGAAATGACACAATTCAATTAAATTCAATTATAATATATTAAATACCTGATGGGTGCAGTGAATAAAGTATTGAATTCATTTCCTAAACTCAAATCTGACCTCAGACACCTATCTGTGTGATCCTGGAAAAGTTACTTAACCCAACTGTAAAAACCTTAAAATGTGAAGGAAATGACAAACTACTCTAGTATCTTTGCCAAGAAAACCCCAAATGGGGACACAAAGAGTTAAGTACAACTGAAAAACAACTGAAGGTGTGCCAGGTACTGTGCTAAGCACAGTGAAAAGAAAAAAGAAAAATAATAAACCTTGCCCCCAAAGAATTTGCATTCTATGGAAGAGTTTATGAAAACAATATACTCACAGAAAATAAAATACAAAATATGTAAAAATTAATGACTAGAAGGAAAAACTATTTAATGTAAAGGATAGTTTGTTAACAATAAGGTGGGATTCCAAACTGGCACAATGGAAGGGCATATTAAGATAGAGATATATAATGGATGAATTTCCTTTGGATAGGCAAGAAGGAGAGAAGAGCCACCCAAAGTTGAAATAAACTACTACTCTGGTTCCATTCGTAATCTCAGGGATCCATTGTCATGTCCTTCATAGCAGCAGTGATAATGTTGGGTCCAGCTATGTAGAGAAGAATGAGACATGTTTGAGGGACATACCTTGAATCAACAGGCAGGTCAGTTCTGCCCTGTCCCTCGCTGACCCTGGTGCTGGATAGGTTATCTCCAGGTTACTGATCCAAAGAGCAGAGATCCATTTCCAGGGCATCTGACTTAAAATTATGCTTTTTCCATTATGCCACACTCTCTCCTTATTGCAGAATATTTATTTGATCATCAGTACTAACATTACTAAAAACTAGTTTTGCTCATTTGACCCAGAATACTTGTAGTGCAACCAGAGTGATATTGGACCATAATTAATCTACTCTCTTCTAGTCACAATCAATCCAATTCAAAATCATTTGAATTAGAGCATTTTTAACATGTGGTGCTGAGGGCAATATGATAAGGTACATGTTAATTCATAAGACTTGCATTATGGCCCTTTCAAATCCTAATGCACGGTTTCCCTACCTGAAAATAATATACTTTTTAATTGTCCAAAGGCTATGGTTCTCAAAGCACTTTTACTGTCGTTATTTCCTCTGATCCTTGTGGGACCAGCATTTTCTCTGTTTTACAGAGAAAAAAACTGAGACTCTGATAAGGAAAGTAACTTGCCTATTTTCAAACAATTTGTTATTGGCTGAGACTAAACTTACTTTCCCCTTTGCCATGCTACCTTATTAAAAAAAGTTTTACTTATTATTTTTCCTCAATTACATATAAAAAATAAATTTTAACATTTAATTTTAACACTTTGAATTCCAAATTCTCTCCCTTTTTCCTCTCCCCATCCTATACCCTCCATTCCCCTATTGAAAAGGCAATCAATTCAACACAGGTTATACATGTGTATTTATTCAAAACATTGCCATAATAGTCATGTTATGAATATGCTGCCTCTTTTGACACTTAGTGCATGGTTTCTTAACTGTAATTGGTATCCTACCTTGGGTCTTGATCCAAGAAAAAAGTACCACTTAAAAATCTTGCTAGTAAATATCCTCCTGAGTCCCACCTGAACTTTCTAATTAATTTGTAGAGCAATTAGAGATGTTCACTGGACTGAAGTCATTACACAGGCTTGCTACATGAAAAAGAGATACCTAGGGCAGCTAATCAGGCTAGAGATAATTATAATTTTGCTCAGGACAAAGATAGTAAGGAAAATGAAAATATCCTTCAAGAATAACTCCCCTTTGGTGCTTACAGCTCAGAATATCTACATCTTTTTCATTTATGTATATCTATTTCAATAACTATATCTATACATATATATATATATCATCTCTATATATGGATGTATAAAGATATACCTAGTTCAGACTGAAATGAACATAGGATTCAGACTGTTACTAGGCAGAATGATGATCATAGTGATATGTTATCATTAACAATTTAACACACATTCATTAAATGCCTGCTGTGTTTGAGGTTAGGACTGTGGATAGATAGACTCAGCACAGACCATTCTCTGAAGAAGTTTATTATAATAGAAGGAAAGAGCTATGCCCAAATGCCCATGATACAAAGGAGAGTGACAAATACAAAGAAGTCAGGGCAATTCATTTCAATTCAACAAGACTTTCCAACCATTATGTGCCACGGTTTGTGAATGGAAGACAAAAATAAAGCAGTACCTACCTTCAAGGAGCTTATGTGATAGTAGGGTATACCTGGGAGCAAATAACATTCAAAGTAACTTGAGGAGGAAAAAGTACTCATAATTGGTAGAGATGGACATGAGGAGCCAGGGACTTCCAGGTAGGAAACGGCAAGCCCTCAAGATGACCCTTGAAAAAGTTGTGAAATGTGAGAAGGAGGGTATTCTGGGTATTCAGGGTGGGAAGGGACAGCTTTAGCAGACATTAAAAGGTAAAAGAACACTGAATGAAAGGAATAGTAAATAGGCTAGGGGAATGATTCAGACTGTGAAGGTCTTTAAATTGGGGACTGATAGATTTGGTTTTCTGTTTTTTTGTTTTGTTTTTTTAATCACAAAACTACTCAGGAATCCTAGTCAAAGTGCTATAAGAAATCTTAGGAGGGGTACTGTTCAAAAAGAATACAAAATGGAAATTACCCAAGTTGAACCTGAAAAGAAAGGAAAGATTTTAATAGATGAAAACAAATGGAGGAGAAATCCGTTCCAAGTATGGTGTCAGCCCAAGCTCAGGAACAAATAAGAAATAAAATAAGACAGGGCAGGATAAAAATATGTCCAATTGATCTGCAACATTGAATCTGTTTTCCCTAAGGAATGTTCCCAAGTCCTGAAGTAGCACAGAGAGAACCAGGGAACTTTGGGTGGTGTTGGGTAGTATGAGTGTATAGGTGGGTATGGTTAGAAAAGGGTTTCCCCTTTTCGTTATAGATAGTAATTAATTTCTGAAATTAATTTCTGAAATTACTGTTTCTGAAATCTCTGTGATGTAGAACCTTGACTATCAAATGAATTTAATAATCGCAACCTTCTCTGACTATGAGCATAGACAGGAAAAGTTAATATCTTTTGACAGAACCAAGTTAAAAACACTTGAGAGAGTTTACATATTCAGAAAAACAATATAAATGGACCCATACTGACTTTTTTGACCCTGGACAAGTGACCCAACCTCTTGGTGTTTTTTCTGTTGTTCAGTCATTTCAGACTTTTCATGAGCCCATTTGGAGTTTTCTTGACAAAGATACTGGAGTGGTTTGCCATTTGTTTTTCCAGTTCATTTTTTTTTATTAGGTTTTTTTTTACTTGCAAGGCAAACAGGGTTAAGTGGCTTGCCCAAGGCCACACAGCTAGTTAATTATTAAGTGTCTGAGACCGGATTTGAACCCAGGTACTCCTGACTCCAGGGCCGGTGCTTTATCCACTACACCACCTAGCCGCCCCTTTTCCAGTTCATTATACAGATGAGGAAACTGAGGCAAACAGGGTTAAGTGACTTGTCTAGGGTCACATAGCTAATGAGTGTCTGAGACCAGACACTGGTGCTCTATCCATTGTGCAGTTGCTAAGAAGATGCCAATTTACATTGTTTGGGAGTTTCTTTATCCATCCAAGTTCCTTATATCATGAAATCTCAAGTCCAGTCCCAGAACTAGTGATTGTCCCTTCCTTTTCTCCTTCCTCAAAAACCAAACAAAACACAAATAAACAAAAACCTCCACTAGCAATGTAGAATGTTTGCTTTTAAATTTTACAGGAAAGTTTCAAAATCACCAGAGCTAGTACAGTTCTATACAGCTAAAAAAAGGATTATACTTAAGAGTTAGAGGACCTGAGCTCAAACCTCCAGCTTTATCTTGTATAACTATGGGGAAGTTATTTCACCTCTGAAGCTTGTTTTCCTCATCTGTAAAATGAAGAGTAGAGAGATGGTAGATGAAGTCTCCTTACACATAAGCTTCCTAAGCTTAACTTGTCAGAAACTCAAAATTCCCTTTGGTGACTACAATTGTCAAACTAATTGAAAAGGGGACAGTAATCCTATTTACCAATTCTAGCCCTTTCTGGTCAATAAATGGTTTTGTGAAAGGCAGACACTGTGTTAAGGGATGGGAAAGGGGATGGGAACAGTGTTGTAGAGGGGAAGATACAAAGATAAATAAAGCACAATCCCCATCCTCAAGAGATATCAGGAAAATCATTGAGAAGTCAGAATCCTTATCTATCATGACACAAGACAGGGCTATGCTTAGCAGTCAGTGACCCAACATTTATGAAGTACCTACTATATGGCAGGTACTGTGCTATGCAATGGTGACTAGAAAGAAAGAAAGAAAGAAAGAAAGAAAGAAAGAAAGAAAGAAAGAAAGAAAGAAAGAAAGAAAGAAAGAAAGAAAGAAAGAAAGAAAGTAAAAACACAGTCCTGGCTCTCAAGGATCTTAGTCTAATGGATAATAAAGATATAATAGATAGATACATGTGAAAATAGATGCATGCAAGCAATTACATGTAAATTGTGTATATATATATATATATATACATACACACACACATATATATACATTTATATATATATACATATATATATACACACATATATATATATATATATATATATACATATATAAGATAAATTGAAGACTTCTTTCAGATACTATTAGCTGAAACTTAAGAAGACCACTGTAGAAACCAGGAGGTGGAGAGTTTCAGGCTACTGCAAATGTCCAGATTTGGGAAATAGAGTGTCTGAGGAACAGCAAGGAAACCAGTGATATTGGGTTAAAGAATATATGGAGGTGTATAAGGTGTAAGAAGACTGGAAAGGTACAAAAGGGCCAAGTTATAGAAGGCTTTAAAAGCCCAACAGATGTTTTTATAACCAGCCACAATACTATATGTATTTTTCCCATTTTTACAAATGATAAAAATGAGGGTGAGATTAAATAATTTGGTCATGAAACCAGTAAATAGTGGGACAGGACTGGAAAGTACATCTTTTAATCTTAAGTACAGTGTTCTTCCCGTGATGCACTGTTTCTAAAAGCTAATATGACTACCTCAGAATGGCAAAGGATAAATATTAAGAGTAATCTAAGAAGGATGTTTGTGTTTCAGGAGCTTTAATACGTTATTTTCTAAATAAATCTTGGGCGATGTTGGTAATTGCTCTAAGGTTAGATCAATTATATATGTGAAATCATGTATAATATATTTCAATATTAGCAAGAAAAATAGAATGAAAAAATTATGCTTCAATCTACATTCAGACTCTATCATTTATTTCTCTGGAGGTGCTCTGGAGGCATTATTCATCCTAAATGTTTTAGAATTGTCTTAGATCAGGGCTGTCCAAAATGCGTCCCCTGTGGGTTTATTAAATACTTTAGTAAACAAAGGGAAGCTCTCACTAAAATGGAAAATCAAAATAAAATGTCCATTGTTTCAATGAAAAACTTTTAAAGGTAAAGTTGGACAATCCTGGTCTTGGATTATTTCATTGCTAAAAAGATGGCACTATAGGTAGAGAGTTGACTCTAAAGTCAGGAGGACTTGAGTCCAAACCCAGAAACTTACTAGCTTTGTGACCTTGGGCAAGTCACTTAATCCTGATTGCCTAGCATCCTGGACCATCTCCAAGTCATTCTGATTCATATTTGGCCACTGGACCCAGATAACCCTGGAGGAGAAAGTGAGACCCGTGACTTAGCACAGCAACCCCTCACTCAAATCCAATCCATGTACTTCTCAGGGCATCATTTCCATGATGTCATGATCTTCTTCAAAAATGAAGGATAGGACTCCCAGCCAAAATGGTGGAGAGAAGCCAGGCCCTGTTCTAAGGTCTCCTGATCTTCTCTCTCATATATATGTATATGTATATATACATATACATATACATATATATGTATTATGAAACAAATCTCTTAATGGAAATCCAATAGACAAAACCCAGAAGGAGAAGCCAGGAGAAGAACACATACTTTAAGGTCTGTCTTTGGGTATTGTGAGTGCAGAGCATAGATAGCCAGTAGGGACAGGATGAGAGTTGTGCTGGCCTAAGACAAGCCCCTGAGGCATTTGCTCCAGAAAAACAACCAGAGAGTGGAGGCAGGGCCATGGGACTGACAGTCTAGGACTTACCAGAAGGACTGTAAGGTAAGTTTCAGCCTCTAGCAACCCTACTGGCCAGGAGGAGATATTACACTCATTGAGCAAAGCTGCTAGCACCCCCTACTGGCTGGTCCACATAGAGTTGCTAAACCCAGTGAGTAAAGCCACTAGGGAACCCAAACCTCTGTGAACCAGCCCCTCCCCCAACACAAGGTCTTAGGAAAATGAAGAAAGACCAGCAGAAAGGGGGGTGCATAGAAAAATTCCTAGGAGGAAAAGACCTTAACTCAGAGAGACTTAGAACCTCTGAGGAGAATCTGATTTGACCTCCAGTACAGAAAGACTTCCTTGAAGAAATAAGGAAGGAGTTTAAAAATCAATTGGAAATTTTGGAAAATTTGGGAAAAGACCCCAAGAGAAGATTAACACCTTGCAACAAGGAAACAAATCCTTGGAAAATACAACTGGATAAATGGAGAAAGAAAAGAATTCTCTCAAAACTTCAATTGGTCAAATGGAAAATTCTTATCAAAATAGAGCTGACTAATTGGAAAAGGAGTTGCAAAAGGTAAATGAAGAAAATTCTTCCCTAAAAAACGAATGGAGTCTGTGGAAACCAATGACTTCATGAGACAACAAGAATCTATTAAACAAAAAAGCAAAAAATTGAAAAAAATAGAAGAAAATGTAAAATGCCTCATCAGCAAAACCACTGACCTTGAGAATATATCAAGAAGAGATAACCTAAAAGTTATTTGTCTTCCTGAAAACGTTAAAGAGAAAAAAAGCCTTTACTCAATATTACAGGATTTGGTGATGGAAAACTGCCCTGATATCATGGAACCGGAGGGGAAAATAGTTATTGAAAGAATACATTGATCTCCTCTGGAAAGGGATCCCAAAATGAAAATACCAAGGAATATTGTAACCAAATTCCAGAATTATCAGATAAAAGATAAAATCCTGCAAGCAGTCAGAAAGAAACAATTTAGATACTATGGAGCCACAGTAAGGATTACACAGGACCTGGCAGTGTCAACATTAAGGAATCAAAGGGCCTGGAATATGATATTCCAAAAAGCAAGGGAGGCTGGAATGCAACCAAGAATACTGAGCTTTCTCTTCCAGGGCAAAAGATGAACATTTAATGAAATAATAGACTTCCAACTTTTCCTGATGAAAAGACCAGAGCTTAATAGAAAATTTGAACTTCAAACAGGAGACTCAAGAGATACATGGAAAGGTAAAATTTAAAAAAAGGGGGGAATAAAAAGAAAAAAAATTGTTATCAAATAAGATGAAACTGGCTATATCCCTACTTGGGGGAAAGACTAATAACTCTTGAGAATTGTAACTCTATTAAAATTTATTTAGCCTGAAGTGATGGACATTCATGACTTATTCAAGAAACTGCTATCCAGTAAGATGAAACTGGCTATATCCTTATCTGGGAGAAAGACTCTAATAACTCTCAGTAATTGTAATTCTAGTAGAAAGAATATACTTAGACAGATGTGATGGACACTCATGACCTTTCTGTGATTCAGAAAGATTTAAAAACAATACCTCCGAGGCCGCATCCCTGGCCTGCCGGAGCTGCGGGCACCAGCACCTGAGGGGCTGGTAGCTTCCAGGCAGCTATGATGGACACTCTGGAAGAAGAGAACTTCGTGCTGGCCATTTCCTCCCCTTCTGATGTGGAATTTGATACTGTAGTTGGATGTATAGAGGACATTATCATGTATGGGGAGTTTCAGTTATTACAGAGAAACTTCATGGAAAAGTACTACCAAGAGTTCGAAGATACTGAAGAAAATAAACTCATCTATACTTCTATTTTTAATGAATATATCTCTTTGGTCAAAAAATACATTGAAGAACAGCTGCTTGAGAGGATTCCTGGATTTAACATGGCCACTTTCACTACAACATTACAGCAGCATAAAGATGAAGTAGCAGGTGATATATTTGACATGCTGCTCACATTTACGGATTTCCTGGCCTTCAAAGAAATATTTTTGGACTACAGAGCTGAGAAAGAAGGCTGGAGTCTGGATCTAAGCAGTGGGTTAGTGGTAACATCATTATGCAAGTCATCTTCTATACCTGCTTCCCCGAACAATTTACATTAGTTCATATTCTTTGGATAAGTTTTTCATCTTGGATATTCCAAACCTCAAAGATGGTGAGTGACCACAGCATGATGAACAACATTCTCAGTGATTGGGTGACCTTGTTCTGGTGCTTTTAATTAATTTTAAGTGTAGAGTGATCACAAAGAACCCTGGTGGAGTATTGACTTTTCATGAAATATCTCCATTAGCTCTGGTACACCAGTCAAAGTGGCCTCAACTCCCAGGTGCTTATGACGGAGTTAGGGAAAGAGTACTGCTCTGTATATGTGTGTGTGTGTGTGTGTGTGTGTGTGTGTGTGTGTGTGTGTGTTTCAGTTATTGCTCTCTTTCAATAGCTGGGGTAAAGGGGTAGGGGAGGAACCCAGGATGAATGTATTAGCAGTACATGTTTCTGTTAAATCACAATATTGCAACTTTTCCATCCCAAACATGCACAGGTTTTCCACACACATCTTTGTGATATAAGGTTGTCTTTGCCTGGTACACATTTCAACCCAAGAAATCTTAACTCCTATGTTATGGTGTCTTTTTGGATTGTATGTGATCATCTAGGGACAGATTATTCAAACCCAGCTAATTTTCATAGGTATTTATGAAGTTGTTTTAACTTCCTCTCCCCTGTATTAGGAACATTGGGGAACAGTTTAACTGGGAGTCTTTTCCCAACCTAAAATGTTGTTTAAACTGTTGTTTACCTATAAGTATAATATATATGTTTGTAGAAATCTAGTGACCTCAGCATGACCTGATGTTGATCTTCTAGCAGCAATCTCATGTTTGTCTTTTAAAGCACCCTTTAAGAATCTACTTCCATTACATTTTAGCAGAAAATTCTGAAATCCTGTGAATTTGGTTTGGGATCTTCCATGAATGTCCAGTTAGGAGGAGGGCTAAGTATTATATTATAAAGCTTTCTAGGTTTAAAGTATTCTTGGGTGAAAAATTAGCCTACATTGTTATTCCATT
The DNA here is from genome assembly GCF_037893015.1 of Macrotis lagotis. Lineage (NCBI taxonomy): Eukaryota > Metazoa > Chordata > Mammalia > Peramelemorphia > Peramelidae > Macrotis > Macrotis lagotis. The sequence goes on from NC_133665.1 coordinate 21,999,339, forward strand.
TTGTCAGAAAATTTACAGGTTACATATACATGTCTGATTTATTTTGGAAAGGAGGATCTGAAACAGGCTTTTTCCATAATGCTCCCATGGTTAATGTAAATTTCTTAAAATCCTATACCATCAGAAACTAATTTTTCCTGCAAAAAGAGTATATAAATTTGTTAATATTCTCTTTCCTCTTCAAAACTCTTCTCTCAAGATGGTGTTCCACTGGTCCACATGGGCAAAAACTTGAATTATCATCTCTGTTTTTTTCAGTTTAGGAAAATGTTCAGTTTGTCTAAAACTGTCAAGGTGTACTGATAAGAAAATGTGTATGTCAAAACACTTTGAAGAAAAGACAAGACATAATTGGCTATATGGCTTTCTTTAAATTGAAAACAAAACTACTGAATATTAATTTTACTGTTCCAGTTTTAAGGCATGGACTGAAGATTGTATCTTTTTAAAAATATGTATATATACATATGTGTCATGTATTGAGAAGCATTGGTTGGGTTTTTGTTTTTTACTGTAAATGTAATCTGACATCCTTGGCCAGAACATCATATACTGAAATATTAAAGATCATTCTTTCTTTAAAAAAAACAAAATAAAAAAACAATACCTCCTTAAAAAGGGGGACAGTAAAGATATGGGAGGATGGAGATTGAATGGGGTAAATTTCATTACATTAAGAGGTACAAAGGACCTATTGAAATAGAGGGGAGGAATGGAAGAGGTGAGAATCATCTAAATCTTACTCTCATCAGATTGGTTTAAAATTAGCATACATACAGATACTCAGTTAAGAAATTTATCTTACCTTTAAAGGGAGGGGGAACAAACAGAAGGAAGGGAAGGAAGAAGGGGCAAAGGGAAAGGGGGTAAAAGGGGGAAGAGGGTTGGATATAGGAGGGCAAACACTGAAGGTGGTGGTATTCAGAAACAAAATACTGGGGAATATGGATAAAGGGAAAGAAGAGGGAAATTCAAACAGTGGGAAGAAAACATGGAGGGCAATAAAGAGTTAGTAATTATAACTTTGAATGTGAATAAGAAGAACTCTCCCTTAAAATGTAAGTGAATAGCAGAGTGGATTAAAAACCAGAATCCTACAATATGCTGCTTACATGAAACTCATTTGAAGCAGAGAGACACATATAGAATAAAGGTAAAAGGTTGGAGCAAAATATATTTTGCTTCAACTGAAGTGAAAAAAGAAGGGGTGGCAATCCTTATCTCAGACAAAGAGGTTGCAAAAATAGGTAGCATTAAAAGGGATAAGGAAGAAAACTATATCCTCCTAAAGGGTACCATAGACAATAAAGTAATTTCAATACTAAATATGTATGCACCCAATGGTATAGCATCCAAATTCTTAGAGAAGAAGTTGAAGGAATTACAGGAAGACATAGACAACAAAACTCTACTAGTGGGAGACCTTGACCTCCTACTCTCAGATTTAGATAAATCTAACCATAAAATAAACAAGAAGGATGTTAAGGAAGTAAATAGATTGTTAGAAAACCTAGACATGATAGACTTATGGAGGAAATTGAATGGGGATAGAAAGGAATATACTTTCTTTTCTGCAGTACATGGCAATTACAAAAAAATTGACCATGTACTAAGGCATAAAAACCTAATAATCAATTGCAGAATGGCAAAAATAGTGAATACATCTTTCTCAGATCATAATGCAATAAAAATCACATGCAATATTGGGCCAGGGAGATATAGACCCAAAACTAATTGGAAACTAAATAACCTCATTTTAAAGAATAAGTGGATCAAACAACAAATTATAGAAGAATTAATTGTTTTATCCTAGATAATGACAATAATGAAACAACATACCAAAACCTATAGGATACACTTAAGGTGCCTGTCAGGGGATATATTATATTTTTAAATGCTTATATGAATAAATTAGAGAAGAAGGAAATCAATGAACTAAATATACAACTAAAAAATAGAGAAAGAACAAATTAAAACCCCCAAGTTAAATACTAAATTAGAAATTCTAAAAATTAAAGGAGAAATTAATAAAATCAAAAGCAAGAAAAGTATTGAACTAATAAATAAAACCAAGAGCTGGTTTTATGAAAAAAAAACCAATAAAATTGATAAACTTCTGGTCAATCTGATTTAAAAAAAAAGAAAGAAAACCAAATTGCAAGTATCATAAATGAAAAAGGTGAATTCACCACCAATGAGGAAATTAAAATAATAATTCAGAATTATTTTGCCCAACTCTATGCCAATAAATTTGATAATCTAAGTGAAATAGATGAACATTTACAAAAATATAAGATGCCCAGGTTAAATGAAGGGGAAATTAAACACTTAATCTCAGAAAAAAAAATTCAACAAGCCATTATTGAACTCCCTAAGAAAAACTCTCCAGGACCAGATGGATTCAAAAGTGAATTCTATCAAACATTTAAGGAACAACTGGTTCCAATTCTATATAAACTCCTTGAAAAAATAGATGAAGAAAGAACTCTGTCTAACTCTTTCTATGATACCAATATGGTGCTGATACCTAAACAAGGAAGTTAAAACAGAGAAAGAAAACTATACACCTATCTCCCTGATGAGTATAGATGCAAAAATCTTAAATAAAATCTTAGCAAAACATCTACAACAAGTTATCACTAGGATAATACATTATGATCAAATAGGATTTATCCCAGGAATTCAGGGTTGATTCAATATTAGGAAAACTATTAGTATAATTAATTATATCAATAACAAACCTATCAGAAATTATATAATTATATCAATAGATGCTGAAAAAGCTTTTGACAAAATACAGCACCCATTTCTACTAAAAACACTAGAGAGCATAAGAATAAATGGATTGTTCCTTAGAATAATAAGCAATATCTATCTGACACCATCAACAAGCATTATTTGCAATGGGGAGAGGCTAGAGGCATACCCAATAAGATCAGGTGAAACAAGGATGCCCATTATCATCACTACTATTCAATATCGTATTAGAAATGTTAGCTTCAGCAATAAGAGAAGAAAAAGGAATTGAAGAAATTATAATAGGGAAGGAAGGAAAAAAACTCTCACTTTTTACAAATGACATGATGGCATACCTAGAGAATCCCAAAAAAATCATCTAAAATACTACTAGAAATAATCAGCAACTTTAGCAAGGTCACAGGGTATAAAATAAACTCATAAATCTTCAGCATTTCTATATATGACTAGCAAGATGTAACAGAAAGAGGTAGAAATAGAAATCCCATTCAAAGTAACTTCAGACAGTATAAAATATCTGGGATTCTGCCTGTCAAAGCAGACTCAGAAACTTTTTGAAAACAATTACAAAAGTCTTCTCATGCAAATAAAATCAGATTTAAATAACTAGGCAAATATCAACTGCTCATGGATAGGCCAAGCAAATATAATAAAAATGACAATTCTACCAAAATTAAACTACTTGTTTAGAGCTCTGCCAATCAAAATTTCCAATAAATTACTTTAATGAGCTAGAAAAAAGTGTAAGTAAATTCATATGGAGAAATAAAAAGTTGAGAATCTCCAAGGACTTAATGAAAAAAAAGTGCAGAAGAAGGTGGCTTAGCCTTACCTGATCTAATATTAGAAATCACCAGTCATAAAAACTGTCTGGTATTGGCTAAGAAATAGAGTGGTGAATCAGTGGAATAGACTAGGTGCAATAGCAGGAATTGATTATAGAAATTTTCTGTTTGATAAATCTAAAGTGTCCAGCTATTGGGATAAAAACTTTCTCTTTGATAAAAACTGCTGGGAAAATTGGAAATTAGTATGGCAGAAACTTGAATTAGACCAATACCTCACAGCCTGTACCAAGATAAGATCAAAATAGACACAGGATTTAGACATAAAAAACAATATTATAAGCAAGCTAGGAGCTCAAGGAATAATTTACCTGTCAGATCTATGGAAAGGGAAGCAGTTTATGACCATCCTGTGTGATTTTTACATGTATGTATAATAAAGAAATCAAAGAAAAATAATTTGTGAAATTTGTAAGCAGCAATGTTTCCATTGGAACACCTTCCAACCAAGTCCATCTAAACAAGAAATACTATGTAAATACTGACCTGCTTCACTGGGAGGCTTCATGGACTTTGACATCTTGTCAACTACCTAGTCTATCTAGAACTGAACTATAATTCTTAAATTTTATTAAATTGGGGGGGGAATCAAATACTTGCTGGGTCATTTACTGTGTGCCTTTAGGCAAGGTATTTTTCCCTTTTATGGCTCAGTTTTCTTGTATATAAAATGAGGAAGTTGGACTAGATGATACCTAAGAGCTCTAGGGTTCTAGACAGAGGGTTAGGCTCAACATCAGGAAAGCTAAGTTCAAATCCAGTCTTAGACACTTTCTAATTATGTGACCCAGAGTTAAGTCTTTCTCTAGATTTGCCTTGTTTTCCTCAATTATAAAATGAAGTTCCAAGTAGCACTTACCTCCCAGTATTATTGTGAAGATCCAATGGGATATTTGTAGATGCACTTAATAGTGCCTGGCACATAGAAAGAGGCATTATATCAATGCTTAATCTCCTCATCTTACTCACCCTTTCCAAATCTAACTCTAAAATCCTGGGATTCTTGAAAAAAAGTTATTGGTGTATTTTGTTTTGATATTTCCCAGTAACTTCACATTATGCATTTATCCTCAAATCAATTGTTAATAGTAAGGAGATAGATATATGTCCTTAACTTCAATGGTATCGTATTAACATTGGCCATTTTAATTGACCAGAGCTTCATTGACTTTCCATGTTGAATTTCTTTACATTGTTGGAATTATTATAAATAGAAATCCTTACCTAGTATTTGGTAAGTCATAAGATTTATATGAAAATAGATTTTAAGGAAACTTATAGATCATCTATTCTAATTTCCCCTAATTTGTAGAAGAAGTTGAATGAAATTAATAGTATGGACCAAAAATTAGTTATTTTTCAATTGGATGAGTTTCAAAGGTTGTGAGCCTTTGGTAGACTTTGATTGTATTTCCCTATAGAGAATGGACTTTCCCATTGGTATCTTGTTGAGAAAAACTAAAGATAATTGATTAAGGGGCGGCTAAGTGGTGCAGTGGATAAAGCACTGGCCCTGGAGTCAGGAGTACCTTGGGTTCAAATCTGGCCTCAGACACTTAATAATTACCTAGCTGTGTGGAATTGGGCAAGCCACTTAACCCCATTTGCCTTGCAAAAACCTAAAAAAAACGATAGTTGATTAAAACTTAGTGTCTGGGACTGTCCAAATAATTTTGCCTGTTGCTTAGTATCTCCTAAAAGATGGGTTTCACTAACAGGATCTGCCATCAAGATAAATTAATTGGGATAGACTTTTGGGAGTATGCTTCTTTTGTCAAAGGAGTCACTCCTTTACACTATCTTGTAAAAGAGACTGTCTTCAGGGGCTAGGTTACAGTTTTCAATTGTTTCCCTCCTAAAATTGTTCTGGAGAGATTCTGAGCATGGAGCAAATACAATGTGGCTCTTTCCCTCTGAGGGAGCCATTAAAAATAAATTTGTTAAGGCATAGAGCAGAGGTAGAACTTTGTTAAGATATATAGCAGAGGTAGAATTATGTTTGCCAATATATCCAAGAGAGGAGTTCCTGTATGTTATTGTTCTGAACCTCAACTCCCTTATTTATAGGAGTAAAAGGATGGGATTTCCCAGAATCTGGCCTGCAAACCAAAGAAGGTAGATTTCTTAGACAACACCAGCTTTGTTAGTACCTTCCTGAATAATCTCAAGTTCAAGACTTTGAGGATTTGTTCTAATCATAAAGGAGAAATTTATTGAACTATGTACCTTTTTGAAAGAGAAGATCACCCATGTACTCCTACCCATATACCACATCACAAATTAAGGAACATCAAAGGGTCAGAGCCATAACATGGGAGAATAGGATACCAGGACTTCAATCACTGCACTGAATTTTTCAGGGGAAGGAGGTTCCCTGTTTAGCAGCCCCAGAATGGGTTTCCTTTCTTGGGGAAGGCAAATTCAAATTATGCTATACAGCACTTATGCTTACAACTGTGGAAAAGTGGGATCCACCAGAGGAGAATTGTATTGATTATTTATGAGCTATTGTGATCTCTTTGTGTGTTTCCTATGTTTGTTTATGAGTTCCTGTAAGTCCTTTAAGTTTTTACATTTCTCCAGATACTACTGCTAAATTTGGTGTTTGCATGAGATCTGGAGTGGGGGGGTCCCTTATACCAACATCCATGGAGACCTAGACATGAGTTATTTTCTCAGATTCTCATGATATTTTTCTCAGATTAAGCTCTATGGTGTGTGGTGTATGAGCTAAAGAGAGAATAATTTGAGGGAGAAATCTGTAATGTTAGGCACTATCTGCATATACACAGGGAATAGTGATGCTGGCAAATGAGTTACCTGAGTGCATGTACTATGTTATGTGTATGGGAGAACATATAGGCATCTCATATAGTCATACATTAAAAGTAATAAAGGGGGGGGCGGCTAGGTGGCACAATGGATACAGCACTGGCCATGGAGTCAGGAGTACCTGAGTTCAAATCTGGTCTTGGGCACTTAATAATCGCCTAGCTGTGTGGCCTTGGGCAAGCCACTTAACCCCATTGCCTTGCAAAAACTAAAAAAAAAAATTAAAAAAAGTAATAAAGGTTTCTTTTGATTAACTTTGATTTTTCAGCATTCAGTGTTGTTAATGTAGAGATCAATTAATGACAGGAACCAGGTGATAATGTCAGTCTTTGTAATATAAAAGGATATATTTTCTTATGTAAAGTCTGAGAGTTTGGATTTGGAGATATTCTTGCTTCTAGAAATCTGAAATGATATAGACTAGAGAGACCTGACTTTTCACTTCAGAGTGATATTTTCTAACTGTTTCTGTTCCACTTCCTACATAATAAAGAATAGCAGCCTCTTAATAGTTCCTGAGACAGTTGTTAAATTTTCAATATTTATACCTCAGAAATCAGCAAAAACTATACATCAGAGCTTTATTTGTTGTTTTATTTGTCTAGACTTGAGAAAGTCTAGATGGAGAAATGTTAATGGAGAAAGTGTCAATTACAGATTAAAATTATTTCATGTGTAATTTTAAGAGAGTTGGTAATCAAATATTTACCAGCATATCATTATGAAGGCATACTTCAATATAATATCACTTTCTTTCTTCCCTAAAAGTTTCTGGGTGAAAAGACAACTCTCAAAAAAGTCTCCAGAGAGTCAGTGGTGGAGATTTCCTGTCTACCCCCCTGTCCAGTGAGTGCACAACATCATAGGGAAGCCTGTGTCTACTATAGAAGTTATCCCCTGTTTTCATCTTTTTTTTCCCTTTCTTACAAAGTCTTTTTTCTCAGACCACTCTCCATACCCTTTCATACCTTATGATCAGCAGGACAGAAAAAGAACAAATTTTTTCACTTGGAAATATTTGTATTTACTCTCAATTCCAGGTCAAGAACCAAAGAACCTTTTCTCTACGAGGAAGTAAATAGACTGGAAATAGAGAATATTTGTTCATTGTCTGTAGTGGGGAGGCAGTTGCCCCCATCACATAATTCCAGAAGAAGGCTCACTAAGTTCACATTCTCCAAAGACTTGGTCCTTATTGGCAGATTCCCCCATTAGATTCAGTAACTTGATTCCTTCTATCAAGATTATAGATAAGTCTTTTCTAGGATGTTAGCAACTCTTTGTGGTTGCTAAGAGTTGGATATCAAAGGGATGCTCATATTTTGGAAAATAGCTAAACAAGCAGGATGATTTCAGAAAAACCTGGGAAGATATGCATGAAGTGATAAAAAGTGAAGTGAGCAGAACTAGTAACACACATGTAACAGCATGATGAATACTGTGAATCATTCAACTATTCTCAGCAGTACAATGATCCAAGACAATCCCAAAGGACTAATGATGAAGCATACTATCCACCTCCAGAGAAAGTATTGATATTGTCTAAATAGAGAATGAAGCATTCCATTTTCACTTTCTTTCTTAAATTCTTTGAGTCTTCTTATGCAAAATTACTACTATGGAAATGTTTTGCATTAGTGCATATTTATAACCCATATCTGATTTCTTACATTTCAGGGAGTGGGAAAGGGTGGGAGAGAATTTGGGACTCAAATCTTAAAAAAAGAAACCACAGAGGTTAAACAAATTACTAAACTAAATGAGTTGGAGATCCACTTACAGACCCAATGACATTCTGATAGAGGAATAGACACAAATATCAAATAGACTGATAGACTCAAAACTTAAAAAAAAGAAAGAAAGAAACCACAAAGGTTAAACAAATAACTAAATTAAATGAGTTGGAGATCCACTTACTGATCCCATGACATTCTGATAGAGGAAAACCAAAGTCACCAAGGCTGGATACAGGGGATTCTAGATCATTGGATCTAAGGAAAGATAGGATATAAAAACACAGAATGACAGAGAACAGGGAAAAAAGGTTTCAAAAAATTTTTTCATTGTTTGGGGAGTAGGAGAGGAAAGTTGCATTATCATTTGATGAAAACATTCATGTGTGGTCTTGAGTTGTATTTTCCCATCACTTTTGAGCATGAAATATGGTGTCCTTGTGATCTGAGTGGAGAGACATTCCTAAGTATGTAACTTATCTCTAGGGAGTGAGAATACAGATGACAATAGAACCGTGGGAGGAATTTTCCATAAAACTTCTCCCACAGTAGTGGGGACTTATTAATATTCTACTTAATTTTTGGTTGGTTAATTCAACTTGATGTGATCTTAAACTGAATTAAAAGAAGTTTAGAATTATCAAAATGATAGACTCACTATATTGTCCTAATCAGAGCACATCCAGAGTATTGTGTCCAGTTCTAGACATCATTAGAAAAGACATTGATTAGTCAGAGAATGCTGAGAGGAAGACAAAGGCAACCAGGAGTGTAAGAGATCTTGAGATTAATTGAAGGAACTGTAAACATCTTCTCATAACCTGGAGAGGAGAAGATTGGGGACTAGGATAGATTTTCTTCTTTTAAGATTACTTGTGATCTTTATAATCTATTTCCACATTATTGGGACCGATGAATATTTACTGATTGATTGATAGATTCATTTCTTTCTTGAAATATTTCTCAATTACCTACTTTGAACAGAAAACTGTGCAACTAGTTGCTTAGGGAAACAAAAAGTTTAGATAAGAGAATTATTATCTCCTTGGACCTCACACAGAGAGTTTTAATATATGAGTAACACAGTGGAGAAATAGGTAAGAGATGTACAAAATGTTCATTGAGATTTGTATGTGTGTGTGTGTGTGTGTGTGTGTTGTATGTCTGTATGTCTGTGTGTGTGTATATGTGTGGGAGGGAGGGAAAGTGAAAGAGAGGAAGAGAGATATGAAGGAGAGGAAAAATAGTATTATTGATGCAGGTATCAGGAAAGGCTTTGTAACTTATATTCATTTTCAATTTTTATTAGCATCACCAAGGAAAACCACTTTATTTGTCAAATAGTAGATACATAATAAGTGTAGAAAGGAATGGAGGGGAGAAGAAAACAGTGGGATGTCTAATATTTTAATGCTAAAAAAAATCCCAACTCCTGATATTTTCCTAGACAAGATATTTTTGGTGTTTGTGATGTGGTTTCTTTTACCACAAAACCATCAGTTTTCTTGCACTACCATCTCCCTCAGTTCAGTTTCTTGATACTGAAAGATACTGAAAGTTTCCTCTTTTCTGAATTTCTTCATGGTTTGAAATGGTTTCAAAAACATCTAGTCACCCCTAATTATTTCTAGAGTCATAGGTTCATGGCCCAAACAGAGTCCCAGAGAGGAAAAAGAACTAGTTTGCTCATGTGCACAAGCAGTAAGTAGCAAAGCTGGGATTTGCTATGGTAAATCTGTACAGCATACTAAAAAGTGGAGACATCACTTTGCCTACAAAGATCTGAATAGTAATAGTGATTTTTTTTTCCCAAAATCAATGTATGGTTATGAGATTTGGACTATAAGGAAACCTGAGCACCACAGAATCAATGCTTTTGAATTGTGTTGGAGGAGACTCTTGAGAGTCCCTAGAACAGCAAAAAGATCAAATCAATCAATATTTAAAGAAATTAATTAAGAGTATTCACTGTAAGGTCAAATACCGAAGCTGAAGCTTAAAGACTGTGGCTACAAAATGAGAAGATGGAACTCAATGGGGAAAAAAAAAACTTTTGTTAGGAAAGATTAAAGGCTAAAATAAGGGGATGACAGGAGATACAAAATGGATAGATAATTTCATAGAAACAACAAATATAACCTTGAACAGACTTTGAGAGATAGTGGAAGGTAGCCCTGGTCCATGGGGTCACAAAGAGTTGGACACAACTGAACAACATATGATTGAACAACAGCAACAAAGGGTTTGAACCCAGACCTTCTGACTCCTCAGATCCAGAAAACGTTTCCACAAAGGCATCATTCTTTAATATTACACATATTTATAGAGTAAAAGATATAACCAATGTCTCCCCTTACCACCTCTCAAGTAACTGGAAAACAATAGATATTTGGTGACAAATATGTCAAATACACATATCTAACTGGATTTTATGTTTTGACCTTGAGGCTAAATTGGAGCAGGAAGTGAAGAATGCTTACAGAAACAAATTTTCCATGTTGCAGCCTTTTCTGGAGGTTGTTAAAAAAATGTCTCCCTCTCCACTAGTTTCTTATGTAAGGAGAAAGATACAAATCAATTCAACTTTAGTAATGTGATGATGTGAACTATAGTAATTTAATGATGTATTGTGGATAACGAGTGTGTAGTTTAGCTCAGTTTTGTATTTTCACCAGAATTATATACTTAAGCATTATGATTTATAAAATAACATCCTGTATTGTTTTCTTGGGCTTCCTTAGGAGCCAATAACATCAACAGGCCCTAGACTCTTAAAACTGCTGATTTCTTCCATTTTTCAGGTTTTTCATTAGCATATTGGAATTTGGAGGGGGCGTAACTCTAGATATAATTATAGAAAATATGTTAGCTAAGGAGAATTTTCATTATGTATAGATGTGATTTACCTCATAATTATCTTATATCTCATAACAAAATAATAATCTTATAATGAGACATCTCCTAAATATGATTCAGATGATAGGCAGCTGGGTGGCATAGTAAATAAAGTGCCTGTAGTCAATAAGGCAGCTGTCCTCAAATATGCACTATCTGTGTGATCCTGGCCAAGTCACCTAACCTCTGTTTGCCTCAGATTTCTGCTTTGTAAAATGAGAGTAATAATAGCACCTAGCTCCCATGTTTGTTGTGGGGATCAATTATGATAATAATTGTGAAGTATTTAGGACACTGCCTCATTATTGTTCAGTCATTTTTGCTAAATGGGGTTTTGCTGACCCCATATAGAATTTTCTTGGCAAAGATACTGGTTTACCATTTCCTTCTCCAGCTCATTTTACAGATGAAGAACTGAAGTAAACAGGGTTAAATGACTTAGCCTTGGGTCACACAGCTAATAAGTGTCTGAGGTCAGATTTGAACTCAGAAAGATGAGTCCCGGCACTCTATCCACTGTCATGCACACTGCCTGGTTCATATAGCAAATGTTATATAAATGTTATCTATTATTATATCTAAGATATCTAGTACATAAGCAAATTACTCTATCTGAAATTCAGAATCTCAGTTTCTAAAGGATCAATTTGGCAACATATCTACCCATACTGAAATACATTTTTGCAAAGCTATGCTTCATGCCCATTTAGTTGTGGATCTTCTCCATCCTTTATGTCAGAAATTTTTCACTGAGTCCAGGCTTGAATAATACAATCAGGATCTTGGACTTGAAATCTAAGGATCCTGGCACTGTCTTTCTGAAATATAATAAACCTAATAGAGCAACTTTAGAAAGTATGTTGCCCAATCAATCAAGTGATTATTTACTGAGTGTCCACAATACTCCCTGGCAGAAAGTGAGGGTGACCCAACCTTTCAGTGGGTGACTGAGTTTCAGAAAAGTAATTAATCCAGAGAACAAAAGAACAAAATGTTCCCTTAAATTACCAGATCAAACTTTTTAAAAAATTCATGAGAACAAGGTTGCCATAGCAACATGACATTATCTCCTATCCAATGTATTGGGAATGCTCTTTTCTATACTTATTTGGTCCTCAGAAAGTAGACATTGTCTGCCACTGGGTCTATGCTTAAAGACTTCCAATCTTGTTAAATCTTTATATAGCTTTTGCTTTAGTGGCAAAGCCCCAGAGAAGCTTGGGTCACTTCTGTGCTATAATGGAACGTTAGAGGAGGATTTTTGTGGAAGATCTACCATTGGAAGATTTGTGGGATCACACAGTATGAAAAAATGTGAATGATTTGAGATATGATGTGCATTGTGGGAGGAGATAGCTTTAAATAGTCTTATGGGACAAAGAGATTATGAGTTTCATTTATATATGGAGTCCATCTATGTGTGTGTGTGTGTGTGTGTGTGTATGTGTGTGTGTGTGTGTGTGTGTAAGACTGCTTATATTTATGTCCCATAGGCTATACCAGAAAAACTATACTATAAATTATATTATAATGCTGATAGTATTATGAATGGAAAATTATTGGGAGCCAGGGTCTCTAAGCTGTTTGACACAGTCACAGCAAGAATACTCAAGGTGGGCAGAGCTAAGATGGCGACAAGAAGGGATCAAGTCCTAGGTGCTCTCTGATAAAAACGTGGAACTAAAGACTCTAAACTTTCGAGAGACAGAAGCCACAAAGGGACCCAGCGAGGCAGTTCCCCTACTCAAGGTAACCTGGAAAAGAGCATAAAGGCTCTGCTCCCCGGGTTTGGAGGGGCAGCCCGCCAGAGCGAATGAAGTTCAGCCTCCCAGAGGCAGCCCCAGGGTGCTGGGAGCCACGGCTCACAGCAGCAGGGGAGTCTCTTGAGCTGCACCCTGGGGAGCACTGGCACAAAGTGGGAGAACAGCTGGGGACCTCTGCCACAGTGAGCACGTGGAGCCCAGTCCTCAGGGCACACAGCTAGCAGCCTGGTCTTTCAGCAGCCCAGATCCATAAACAGAAGCAGGCAGAGCCAGAGAGGGTAAGCAGGAGCCCCCAAGGCATGAGCCCATTGAGCTGAGGGAGGGGAGTGAAGAGAGACTGCAGAGCTCTGTCCTCTGGCCCTGGAACAGGACTCTGGAGCTCTGACCACATTCAGATCCTGATCACAGTCTAGCCCCCCCCCCCCATAGAACAGCAGGGCCCCCCCCCCCCACCTCAGCCCCATGGCAGAAAGGGGCACTTATGGTCATTCACAGACCAGGAGGGAGGACAGAGCCTCACACACTGAGACCCTTGTGGGATTGTCCCAAATGCTCAAGAAGCACCCCAAAACCAGGCTCAGGCTGGGAAAATGAGCAAGCAGAGAAATAAGAGTAAGACCATTGAGAAATATTTTGCTCATGAGCCCAAGAAGGATCAAAATACTCAGTCTGAAGATGAGGAGGTACAAGCTCCTGCATCTAAAGACTCCAAGCAAAACGGAAATTGGGTTCAGGCTATGACAGAGCTCAAAAAAGACTTCGAAAATCAAATGAAGGAGTTGGAAGAAAAACTGGGAAAAGAAAGGAGAGAGATGCAGGAAAAACATGAAAATGAAGTCAGCAGCTTAGTCAAGGAAATCCAAAAAATTGCTGAAGAAAATAGCATGCTAAAAACCAGCTTAGGTCAAATGGATAAAACAGTTCAAAAAATTATTGAGGAGAAGAATGCCTTAAAAAGCAAAATTGGCCAGATGGAAAAAGAGATAAGAAAACTCTCTGAGGAGAACAAATCCTTCAGACAAAGAATAGAATTCAGGGAGATTGATGAATTTACCAGAAATCAGGAATCAATACTTCAAAACCAAAAAAATGAAAAATTAGAAGAAAATGTGAAATATCTCATTGAAAAAACAACTGATATGGAAAACAGACTTAGGAAAGATAAATTAAAAATTATTGGAATACCTGAAAGTCATGATCAGGAAAGGAGCCTTGACATCATTTTCAAAGAATTACTACAGGAAAATTGCCCTGATATTCTAGAAGCAGAGGGCAAAATAGAAATGGAGAGAATCCACCGATCCCCCCAAGAAAGAGATGCCAAAAAACCAACCCCTAGGAATATTATAGCCAAGTTCCAGAACTCCCAAGTCAAAGAGAAAATATTACAAGCAGCCAGAAGGACACAGTTCAAATATCATGGAGCTGCAGTCAGGATCACACAGGACTGAGCAGCAACTACATTGGAACCTCGTAGGGCTTGGAATACAATATAACAGAAGGCAAAAGAGCTTAGAATGCTGCCAAGAATGAACTACCCAGCAAGGCTGAATGTCCTCTTCCAGGGAAAAAGATGGACTTTCAATGAACCAGGGGAATTTCAAAGGTTCCTTTTGGAATGGCCAGAGCTGAACAGAAGGTTTGATCTTCAGATACAGGACTCAGGTGAAGCACGGAGATTGGAGGAGAGGGGGGAAATATGAGGGACTTAATGAGGATGAACTGCATGTATTCCTGCAAAGAAAAATGATATTGATAATACTCATATGAACATCTTCAGTTAATAGAGCAGGTAGAGGGAGCTTTTATAGTTGAAGCACAGGAGAAAGCTGAATTCAAAGATAAAATATGGTGTAAAAATGGAGTCAATAGAAAAAAAGGGAAATGTAATGGGAGAAAGAAAAAGGAGAGGGGGAATAGGCCAAGATATTTCATATAATAAGATTTTTTTCATTATTACAATGAGCTATTGCAATGATATGGAAGGGGGGGAGGCAAGGGGGTATGAGGGAACCTTTGCTCTCATCAGAGGTGGCTAGGAGAGGAAACAGCATATATATACTCAATGGGGTATAGGCATCTGGAGTAAGAAGGGGGGGGAGCAGGGGGAAGGGGTAGGGATGTGAATAAAGGAGGAAAGGATGGACCATGGGGGGAGAGTGGTCAGATATAACACATTTTCTTTTTTACTTCTTGCAAGGGGCTGGGATTGGAAGGCCTGTCCAGGACCATAGGGCCATGTGGATTCTGGGTCTAAGGGGTGGTATGGGGGCTCAGGGCTTCTTGGCCCCAGGGCCAGAGATCTGTCTGCTGCACCACTCAGCAACCCTACAGCAGAGTCAGAGTGAAAGGAGAGAGAAAATATAGTACATGGTAGTGGAGAAATAAGAAAGGAGAGAGTTGCAATCAGCAATGGCAACATTGGAAAAATATGGAATTAACTTTTGCTATGGACTTACCATAAAGAATGTGATCCACCCATGACAGAGTTGTTGGTGTTGGAACAAAGACTGAAGCACATTTTTTATTATTATTATTTCGGGGAGGGTGCAGGGCAAATAGGGTTGGGTAGCCTGCCTGGGGCCACATAGCAGGGTGATCTTTGGGTGTCTGGGGCCAGATTTGGACCCGGGTGCTCCTGACTCAAGGGCCAATGCTCTGTCTGCCAACCAGCCACCCCTACTATTATTACTATTTTATTTTATTTTAGGTCTTTTTTTTCCCCTTCTTTTAGGTTTTTGCAGGGCAGTGGGGATCAGGTGGCTTGCATGTCACACGGCTGGGTGATTGTTGGGTTTACGAGGCTGGATATGGACTTGGGTGCTTGTGGCTCCAGGGCTTGTGCTTCGTCCATTGCGCCACCTGGCCATACCTACAATTATTACCATTATTCTTTTTTTAATTTTAATTTTTTTTCTCTCCCCTTTACTTTATCACCCAAGCAAGTCTATATTCATGGGGGGAGGGGTATTTTGTTTACTCTTAAACAAGAATATTTTATTAATGTAGAAAAAAACATTTGTACAAAATGAGAATTTAAAAAATAAAATTAAAAAAAAAAGAAACCAGGAGGGATGGGAATTCAGTGAAGCCTGGAGGGATTAGCATGAACTGATGCTGAGTGAAATGAGCGGAAGCAGAAAAACACTATACACCCTAACAGCAACATGGGGGTGATGTTCAACCTTGATGGACATGCTCATTCCATCAGTGCAACAACCAGGGACAATTTTGGGCTGTCTGCAATGGAGAGTGTCATCTGTATCCAGAGAAAGAGCAGTGGAGTTTGAACAAAGTTCAAGGACTATTCCCTTTAATTTAGAAAAAAAACATGATATCTTATTGTCTGATCTTGTTATCTCTTATACTTTATTTTTCTTCCTTAAGGATATGATTTCTCTCTCATCACATTCAATTTGGATCAATGTACAACATGGAAACAAAGTAAAGACTGACAGATTGCTTTCTGTGGGGGGGGGAGTAAGATTGGGGGAAAAAACTCAAATAAAAAAAGAAAAAAGAAAAAAGAAAAAAAAAGAATACTCAAGGCAATCACACTGCCTGATGGAACATTTCCTTCTTCAATATATATAGGAATTCCATGCATACCAATATTTATAGGTCTATTATTGATTGCAATATTTACTCACCCTAATAGTGGAATGACTATAAAGGAAGGATTTCAGAAAAATTCCTGGAATACAAACAGATTGTAAACTCTGTCCAAATTTAACAGGACTGCCTCTTCCTGAGGCATACAAAAGGCTTCAACATTATGAAATCTCTGGATCCTTAGAATGGAAAACCCAACACTGGTAATTCCAAGGAGATGTCAGAATATATACAAGGAATACAAATACAAGATGGGTCAGATAGAATTCCAGGGAAATTAATAGTTTTGCCCCTCTTATCATACAAAGGAATATATGAAAAAGATGTTGAGAAAATAGTACAGGTGACCAATATGTGAACTCTAGCAGCCTTGGTTTCATTGGAAAGAATAAAATAGTCACAGAAACCATGGTTTCTACCAACAAGGCCTGAAAGAAAAATTGGTTATTGTAAAAGTTAACAGATGGGTGGACAAGCATAAAGACCCTCACTATAGATTTTTAAGGAAGTGTATCAAAAACCATTACTTACACAGAAAATATAAAAGAATTTCCATTAAAAGAATCATTTAATTAATAACTTAAAATGAATTAAAATTATACAATGTAGTAATAAATAAGGTAACAGATAGATTGAGGTCATCATGGTCTGAGTAGGGATAAAAAAATCAATTAACTATATGATTATTAATTAAACTTTTAGTCACATGATTAAACTTGTAACCACATGAATTATATGATTGATGATGAAAATTGTAAACTTTTGTAATCAAGGAAATGATCTTAGCTTGCTTGCTTGAAGCATACATTATTCTGAGATTATAAAAATAAATCCAAGCAGCTGACAGTCAGTCAACCTGCTCCTGCCTTTCCCCTGTGTTGACTCAACTTATTTCGCTGACTCTATCCCTCCTGTCAGGTTTCAAAGACCCCGCAGAGGCTGGACCCCCACAGACAATGTTGACAACTATTATAAACTGATGAAGAATGAGAGAAGCAGAATCAGAACAATTTTATAATAATACTGTAAAAAGAAATAAATTTGAAACCCCTAAGAACTATGATCTATAAAATTATCATTATATGATATATGATATAATATATGTAATATTACATATGAATAAATATATATATACATGTAATACATATACTCTGTGGACATATATGCAGGCATATGTTTATACATATATATTCATCTATATTTATATGTATATATATGTAAATATATACATGTATATGTTTTTTGGAGGGAGAGTCATTAGGGGAATTTGTTTTGTTTGACTATGCATATTTATTATAAGAAATTTGGAGTGAAGGGTGT
This sequence comes from Macrotis lagotis, assembly GCF_037893015.1. Classification (NCBI taxonomy): domain Eukaryota; kingdom Metazoa; phylum Chordata; class Mammalia; order Peramelemorphia; family Peramelidae; genus Macrotis; species Macrotis lagotis. Next base: position 22,017,096 of record NC_133665.1, read on the forward strand.
GTTCAGGGAAGATCAGGACCTCTGGTACGAGGACCAAGCTGAACTCTTTTCAGAGTTGCTCCTCTACTTTTGATGGCTACCTGATCCACCCAACACTCACCTGTGGCTCCAAGTAGCTATAGCACATGCAATAGCCACACTCCAGTAAACTGTTTTGGCAGAAGGGCTAAACAGCTTAAATGTAACTGATGGGTCTCAAAGGCTTCAGTGAGTTAAGGAGTTGTCTACCCCAAACGTGAAGATTTCCCCAGGGTAGAATGGATGAAACAATTGTTCCAATGACCATGAAGGTGATGGAAGCAAATGCTGTGGAATGCTTAGAGTTTGGTCAGATGTTGAAGGTGCCAACAACATCCATTGCATTCTGCACCATTATCTGTCACCTTGACTCTGTCTTGCCACTAAACTGTGATGACTAGAAGAGAGAGTGAGGTCAGAGACAGTGCAAATCTGCTTCACTTAAATTCAATTTGTGCATGACTTCTCTCATACCATTCTACCATTTTTACATATATTACACGAAGTCCTATGGCAACAGACAAGTGTTGAAACAGTAGGTGTGGATATACTGGGAGCTATAGTCACAACCTTGAACACAGGTGGTCCAGGCTATGAGATCATCTTCTCATTGGAAGAAGCAGTGGGATTCATCAGACCCCAGGTGTCTGAGAAGCCTTTTAAGGATCACACTGTTCACCTCCTGGTGTGAGGAATGGACTAGAAAAGGTGCTCTAAAAATTGTCTGCTTATCCAACCCTGGTCTGATTACCATAGCAGGTAAGGATCCCACCCTGCAGTCAAAACACAGAAAAATGTACAAAAAATTATGCAAATATGATTCCACTTATGTACAGTATGAAATCCAGTAGACCTGAAAAACAAGCAGCTCTTGTGAAAGAACTCAGCAGGTATCACATCCAAATAATTGAGTGAAACAAGGCTGGCAAATGAAGGCCCACTTAAGAACTGGATTCACATTTTCTGGAGTGACTTTAATGAAGTGGGAGTACCTGGAGCAGGTTTTAGAGTCCAAACTTAATCTAGTTAAAAAAGTTGCCTACCAGAAGAATTAAATGGCAGACTAATGACAATGTACTTGCCCCGGACCTTTGATACTGCCACTCATGTGGTTATATGGAAAATTATGTCAAAATTTTGTTAATTGGAGAAGTTCATCATATTGTATATCAATTTTCTGCTTACCTTGGTTCTGGATCGTGGATGATGCTCTCATGCTTTCCAAGTCACCAAAGAATGAAGCAAGGATGTGTGCTTGCTCCCATACTTTTCAGCAAGATATTTTCAGCAATATTGTCGGATGAGGATGGCAAGTTAACACCAAGGAAATACTAGCCAGCTCCATGTCATCCATACATGGATTCATTGGCTACAGCAATATTGTGGATATAAGTTCACTTACCATGGTCATCTACTTTCCAGGAATGTACACATTGATAATGAGGTTGCAGCATTGCCAGAGCTAACTCAGTCTTTGGGAGACTACAAAGAAAATTGTGGGAAAGAAGTGACATTAGACTGCCCACCAAACTGAAGGTCTACAGTCATTGCACTGACCTCATTGTTGAATGCCTGTGAAACCTGGATAGTCTACCAGCATCATTCCAGAAAAATGAACTGCTTCCATTTGAATTGTCTAGTGGATAAGGTATCAGACACTGAACTCTTTTCTTGAGCTAATCTGCCAAGCATTCTAACTCTTCTGCAAAGAGAGCATCTCTGAAGGCTGACCACTTGTTCAAATGCCAAACATACAACTTGCCAAAAAAGACTGTTTTACAGAAAAATCACACAGGAAAGCACTCAAATGACAGTCAAAGGAAGTGATATAAGGACACTCTGAAGGTCTCTTTGTAATTGATTGTATGACATGGGAGATTCTAGCAAAGGGCTATCCAATTTGGAGTACCCAAATCAAAGAAATCTTGGTCCTCTATGAGCAGAGCAGAATTGAAGTAACTTAAAAAAAAATTTAAATGTGCAACTTTAGGGAATCTACCCCAAATATTCACATGAACTATTTTTGCCTGACCTGTGATAGAGCATTCCAAGTTTATATTGATCTGATAGCCAGAGACACACTATAAATTGACTATCATCTAGTTGATGTCATTTTGCTCCTCTTAAAGAATGAAGGACAACAAGCAATTACAAGAGTTTATTTTTTCCCAGTGGAATAGGAGTGGTGGTGGTAGGGAGAAAAAATATGGATTTTTGTCAATTTTTAAAAAAATAGAAGAGAGGATGGGAAGTGCTACAAATATGGAATGTGGCCTGTACTTTCAGATGAGGCCACTGTTTTGTTAGTTTTACTTCACTGTTCCTTTATTACAAGAGAACTATCAAAAAGTGGGAGTAATCTGTAAATGTTTGCAACTTAAAAACAAAATGCATCCACAAAACAAAAATGTAAAAACAGAAGAAAACTAAGGAACAACTCAAGGTCATTCTCCTGGCACTTGTCTTACAATTGGCATATATCCCATGAAGAATTAATTAATTGTCTCTTGCTGTCTGCTTTCACCAGTCACAGAAATCTCCTCTTTCTCCAATAATAACCTCATAGAGTGTTTATCTGAACTCACTCAACACTGTGGTACCTGATTTCATAGGGAAAACTCTTCTGAATCCCCTATTAGTTTGTATTGAATAAACTAGAAAACATTCTATTCTCATAATCTTGTTCCTTTCAAATCAAAAGGAAACTAGGTGGTACAGTATATAGAGTGCTTGATATGAAGTGATGAAGCTGCTGTTCTTGTTGTTTTTAGTTGTTTCAGTTATGTTCAACTCTTCATGACCTTATTTGGGATTTTTTAAAAAATTTATTTACTTTTTTATTACATCTAATATTTTCCAATAACATATAATAGAATTTTTAAACAATCATTTTTTTAAATTTGATTTCTAAATTCTCTCCTCTTCTATTGCTCCCCCTAACTTCTATCCCTTTCTTTTATTTTTTAATTGATATATTTTTCCAACTACATGCTATGGTTGTTTTTCATTATTCAGCCATTCATGCAGATTTATAAGCTACATGCTTTTCTTCCACCTCCCTTTCCTCTCCTCTCCCACTGGTGGTAAAAGTTGTACATGTACATTTATGTTCAATACATTTACATATTAGTCATTTTGAGCAAGAGGAATTAGGCCTAAGGGAAAAGAAAGAAAACCATGATATAGGAAGGAAAACATGAGAAAAGTTTTAGAAAAGTGAACATAGTATAGATTTAGAATTTGTGGGATTTTTTCCCTCTGAATGTAGATGACATTTTCCAGGGTTGTCCTTGATCTATGAACTACTGGGAGAAGCCGCATCCTTCACAGATGATCAACTTACTCTCAGTGTTGTTGTTAATGTGCATAATGTTCTCTTGGTTCTGGTCCCTTCTCTCAGCATCAGTTCATGTAATTCTTTCCATACTTCTCTGAAGTCTAACCTTGCATGATTTCTTTCAGAACAATAATATTCTACATAACATTCATATACCATAATTTGTTCAGCCATTCCCCAATTCATGTATATCCCCTCAATTTCCATGCCCTTTGCCACTAAAAAAAGCTGCTACAAATATTTTTGAACATGTGGGACTTTCCCCCATTTGGGTTTTTCTTAGCAAAAGATAGTTAAATGCATTGCCTTTTTCTTTTTCAGCTCATTTGACAGATGAGGAAACTAAGGCAAATAGGATTAAGTGACTTGCCCAGGGTCACTCAGTAAGTTTCTAAGTTCACATTTGAAAGATGAGATGATCAACCTTGATGGAAGCAACTCCTCTCAGCAGTACAGTGAGCTAGGACAGCCATTTTTGACCAGCTATGGACAATGCTATCCCAATCTAGAGGAAGAAAAACAAAACAAAACAAAACAACCCTTCAGAATCTGATGAACACTTTATAAAAAAATTATTTCTTATGCATCTCTTTCCCTTAATCCTAATTCCCCATACCAAAAATGACTAATCTGTAAACACATTTATCAAAAATATTGTATGTACACTGCTAACCTGTTTGCTGCTGAGGGGAGGGGAGTGGGAAGGGAGGGTGGAAGGAAATTTTGTAACTTAAAAATATACATGTGCATATGGATAAAAAATAAATAATAAAAAAGGTATTTTTTTAGTTAGGTTTTTTTTTTGCAAGGCAGTAGGGTTAAGTGGCTTGCCCAAGGTCACACAGCTAGGTAATTACTAAGGCCAGATTTGAACTCAGGTACTCCTGACTCCAGGGCCAGTGCTCTATCCACTGTGCCACCTAGATGCCCCCAAAAAGTTTTTCAAAAATAAAAATTTGAACAATGAATCTTCTTATCTTCAAGCTTGGCACTCTATACATTACACCACCTAGATGCTTAGAATGAGAAAGATCCAACTTAAATTTGGCCTCAGGCAATTCCTAGTTGTGTGATCCTGAACAAAACACTTCACTTTTGTTTGCCCCAATTTACTAGCATCTATATCCCAGAGTTAGCCTGAGATCAAATGAGATAACATTCATATAATGTTTAGTACAATGTCTGGCTCATAGCAGATTCTGTATAAATGCTAATTATTATTAATGTTACTGTGCTCAAGGATTCCCAAAGAATAAAGTGAAAAGTAGATGTAGCAAGATAACACCTTGCTCCTCCCCCAACAGCAGCCTGGAACCAAAAAAGGAAGGAACCATCTCAAAGAGTAATTTTCTTTTGCAAATAGGGAAAGCCATTTTTGCAGCTGTTCTATCACCCCATATATAAATTTGGAGGCCCATGGAATCCCACTTCTATCTCTATCCAAGTGTAAAAGTTATTCTTTGATCAATCTCCTTTGCACATGTAAATTTTGTTCTTGGGTTTCTTTTTCTCCTCTTTAGTGTAAAAAAATTTTTATTTAATCACTCATTTGAAGTGGTATTTGTCATCAAATGAAGGAACTGAAATGAACTCACTCAACATGCTAGTCAATTCTATATCAGCAATGGGAGAGATCTTCCCTGAAGCTTATCTTTGAGCAGAGTGGCAAAACAAGATCATAGATGGGCAATGTAACATCTATACCTATTATATCCTAGCTGATCTAAAGTGTAGCCATAAAGAGGAGAGCTGTTCTTTGTAAGCAAAAAAAGCTGAAAGTCAGGGTCTGGTTGAAGTGGAGAGGAAAAACTAGTCAATTTTAGAATTCCTAAAACTCAGGGAGCCCTCATTCTCATTGATGCAGTGGAAAGCCCTTATTTACCCACCTGTGAAGACAATTGAATTAAGAAAAGAGATTTAGCAGGCTGGCAATGACAGAGGATATAGTAACTAGAGAGAAGGAACAAAATCAGAAAGAGGGGAACATAAGCAAATGGTGCTGGGGCATCTTTATGTGTTTTCTGGGTAGATTGGAAAACTTGTATCTATCATGACTACATCTACATCTGGTAGAGTAAGGAGGATCCTAAGTTAAACAGAAGTATCTACTCTCTGTGAGGCTATATGTAAAGGGTTCTATAAATGCAAATTATTGTTTTGGATGTGACTTGAGAAAACTTTCAACAATAAGCACTAGACAGATCTGACTTTTGTTCAACTCTTGCTTATTCCCTGAATTTAGTCAGTTTTGGAGAATGCTTCTTCCCCTTAGGCTGTTTCAGCATTTTTGCTTACAAAGAACAGCTCTCCTCTTTATGGCTACACTTTATGCTAGTTTGTCATAGGTATATCATATGATATGATAGCTACAGATGTCATGTCACCCATCCATGGTCTTGTCTTGTCACTCAACTCAAAGACATGATTCAGTAAAGGTACGGCATCAAGCTAACTTGATAACCAAGGGAAGGAAAGTCCAAGCTCTATACATGAAACCAAGGAGTCAGGGGCTGGTTGAGAAGGAGAGGTAATCAAAAAAAAAAAACAGACAGAAATGAGATTTGATTTTGCAGACCATGCAGACCCCTGAAACTGATATGAAAGGGGAACTGATTACTGGAATTGAGGTTTACAACCAGGAAGATTGTATTGATCCAGTTGAATTCAATTCAGTAAACATTTAGTACATGCAAGATATTGTACTAGGTCAAATGAAAACAAAATTACCAAACATTGCTCTCCCCCAACCTCAAACCAGTCCCTGACCACAAGGAGCTCATATTTAATATTCTACATTGAAGTAGGAATTTGAGAAACAAGGGATATCACGAAATTGATTGCCTGACAGTCTCAGTTCCATAATTTCAGGCCTTTGGTTATAGCTGTTTGAACTCCTTGTTCTCATATTCCTATGTAACCATTTCATACATGAGCCCATTCAATTATTGATTTTTGTACTGGCATATTGGAGAAGGGTGAAGACTACCTATGGACTTTGCTATCATGCATCAGCTGCTTTCTCCCCCTCCCTCTTCTGCACCCTTATCCCAAGAGTAAATTCTTCTCAGAATTTCCATTTTGAGGAAGAGCATGAATTCTTCTCCCTCACTTCACTTTCCAGCTCTTTTATAGATTGTCTTCCCTCATTTGGAATGTAAGCTTCTTAAGGTCAGGAAGTGACTTTCTTTTTGTTTCTGTTTGTATTCTCACATCTTGTGACAGCCCTCTGGCAAAAGTGAACTTCTCCCTGGAGGACAGAGGTTACCCTTTTGATTCTTCTGAGACTGGATTTAGAGTGTCCAAGTCCCCATGATTATCAAAAAGGAAAGTTCCTGTGCGGGGATCAGGTTTCTGTCACAGGAAAGAGCATCCAGAGATGTGAATGGAAACCATGAGTTCAATTGCCTTGAATAATGTCATAACAATGAGGCCAGTTCAGTTTTCAAATTTTATTGACAAGTTTAATTAGAGAAACATGGAAGAGGAGGAAGAAGGGAAGAAGGGTAGAAAGGGGCTCAATATACAAGTCAATCATATACATATTAACATAGAATAAAACTCTGGTGCTTTGGGAAGCACAGAAGCATGGATCCATTTAGGTGGAAAAGCTTGTCCATATAGAAGCAGGATGCTTCCAAGGAGAGGAGATGTACTCCCAGGGAAGGAAGAAATGTTCCACACTACCCTTCTTAAACCTTGACCTTGGTGCCTGCCTGGAGTTGACCAATTTGCATGTTGAGGTTTAGGATACAGAGGGGATTTTTGAGGTACACAGGTATTAGGATAAATGACAAATTGATAATTAGCAAGATATAATTTTTTGATATACAGCTGTTTTAACTTTAAAATGTTCCTGTCGGGTTTTTTTTTCATTGTCTAATCTTATAGCATCAATGAACTACAACCTCTCAAGGTGAGGCTGACATGTGATCTCAAGACCACTAGATATTTTCTTACAACATCAGAGTATCTGTCACATTGTAAATGCTTAATAAATGCTTGTGGATTTGGCTTGGTGATCTTAATTTGCCCCATGTATTACAGGATCTGTGTAGCTGTCAGTGAGAGAATCTGATAAGGCAGATTTCTGTTTCAGAGCTGTATTAGAAATTAAAAATCACCATTCTTCTATAGATCTTTAGTTTGACCTGGAATTCAAGTCTATTTTGGTGCCACATTCTGTCAGTTTCCTAAAGATACTCTTTAGTTTTCTCTAATTCAATTCTCTAGGTCTCCAACCAGTAGATCAGGATTTATTGTAATAGATTTCAAAGGTAGTTGCCATGGTAGACTAGGATTTACCGGGTATATCTCCAAATTGGTTGCTATGGCCATGTCCTGCTCTCTATAGTCTCTCTCTCTCTCTCTCTCTCTCTCTCTCTCTGTATATGTGTATGTGTGTGTGTGTGTGTGTGGTTTACTTAAATTTCTAACAGAAAAGAGTATATCTTCTGAGGGAAGCCTTTAATAGCATTGCCACATCTCCTACTGTTGGTGTGCTTCATTGTAAGCATTCCAACCCCTATACCCCCAGTCTTTAGCCATCTCCCCTTCTTCTCTTTAGAAAATCTTAGGAAATTAACTTTCTTTTCTTTACAGAAATGCTGGAAACCCATACTCTGTCTATTGCTACATCATTGGTAGAGAGAGCTACATAGTAGAAAGAGTCATGAATTTGAATTCAGATTATGGTGATGCTATCATGAACTATGACTTTGGGGAAGCTATTTAACCTTTCTGAGCTAGTGGGGGTCATAATATCTGTACTAGCTATCTCATAGGGTTCTTATGAAAATTATAGAATCTCAAAAGTTGGAAGGGATCTAAGGAGTCTATAGGATCATAGATCTAGAATTAAAAGGGACCTCACAAGTTATTTATTTTTACAGATGAAACTAAGGCTAAAGGAGATTAAATGACTTGGGCAAGGACACACAAGTGAGAGGCCAGATTTGAAAAACTCTAGAATCAGATCACTTTTCATATGCTGTTCTCTCCATTCAACTTATCCTTATACAGGAATCCTTTTCTACAATATATCTGACTGCTGGTCATTCAGTCTCAAATGAGATTTCTATATAAATTTATTTGTGAAATATGTAATACTATATAGAATAATATAATTTCAGAGTTGGAAGGGACTTCTGACATTACCTGATCTGACCTCTACATTGTATGTGATAAATAGTCATCCAACTTCTGATTGCAGATTTCTAGTGAAGGGGAATTCAATGCATCTAAAGGAAGTCAAATCCACTTTAAGATATTAGCAAACATTTCCTCATGCTAAGCCCAAAGTTGTCTCTGCAATTTCTACTATTTACTCCTCTTTTCTCTTCTCAAGGGTCAAACCAAAAAAGTCTTCAAATAGAATATTTCTGCTGTCTTCTCTTCATCAGGCACAATAGCCCCATATCTTCCAATCAGTCGTCTTATGGCATGAACTTGAGGCTCTTCACCATTTTGATTGCCCTCCTCTGGATAGGATCTAGTTTATCTTTCTTAAGTTTTTCTTAAAATATAGCATCCAAAAACTCAGTAGTCCAAATGTAGTCTCTCTAGGGCAGAATCCAGAACGATTATCACCTCCTTAATTCTAGACATTATACCTCTCTTAATGAAGCCTAAAATTCCCTTAGCTTTCCTAGTTGTCATATCATCCTGTTAATTACTTTGTGTTGGCAATTCACTTATTTTTACCCTAGATAAAAATCTACCTCACTACCTATCTTCTCATGAAATTGCTTTTTTTTGTCCCTAAGGGTAAGAATCTATATTCATCCCTATTAGATTTCATCTTAATTGATTCAGTTTAATATTCTAGCCTATCTATTATTTTGGATACTTGTTTTGTCATTCTGCATTACTACTTGACCTTACCAGGTTTGTGTCATCTGTACATTTGAAAAAATGGCTTTATCCAAATCATTGAGGGGAAACCCACCCCCCATCATAGAGCCAAGTGAAGATCCCTGGTATATTTGTATTCTACTAGGTAGTTGCTTCCAAATTGACATGAAACCATTGATGATTACTCTTTGGTCCCAACCATTTAACAAGTTTCAAATCTACCTAATTAAATGTATCTCTTCAGATATCTTCTTCAAAAGAATAATATAAGATTCTTCATCAAATGCTTTTAAAAAAGTAAATTTTATCTACAAAATACCTCTGATCCAGGAATTCTATTAAAAAAGAAATACCTAGATTAGAATACCCTATTCTTGTTGAATCCATGCAGGCTTTTTTTGTTTACTACTTCCATTTCTATATGTTCATTAATTAGCCTTTTAATATGTTCCAAAATTTCTTCTGGGTGGAACAGTGGATAGAGCAATGGCCTTGGAGTCAGGAGGATGGGAGTTTAAATCTGAACTCAGAGAACTGACACTTATTAGCGGTGTGACCTTGGGCAAGTCACTTGACTTTGATTATCTTGAATCCAGGGCATCTCCAGTCATTCTAATTCATATCTGGTCACTTGACCCAGATGGTTCTAAAGGACAAAGTGAGGCTGGTACAGTATCCCCCTCACTCAAATCCAGTTCATGTGCTTTTTCATGGTATTACCTCCCTGATGTCATGGTCTTCAAGAAGAAGGACAAACAACAACATCATCCAGAATTTTACCAGGAATTGATGTTAAGTTCATTGGACATTTATTGAAAAAAGTCACCATATTTACTCTTCTCTAGGCTTCTCTTCTCTACAATCTTAAAGAGAAAACCAACAGAGACTCATTGATGCCAGTTCTTTCATCATCAAAGGAATTAATTCATCTAGGCCTAGTGATATGAGCTCATAAGTTGTTCTTATCTCTTTGTTTTATTCTTTTCAGTCTAAAAATCATTCCATTTGACTGGTCAAACAAAAGAAAAATCAGTAGGGCAGCTCAACAGTAACTTCATCATTGGTTATCATCATCCCAACTATTCAGGGATATTTTTAATATTGCTTCAATGTTTTAAACTGTCTATAATTTTATGGTGTGGATGCTCCTGCTATGGACACAGTTTGCAGTTTTCATAGACAAATAATTTTCAGGGGTGGTTAAAAAGATCATTTATTGATCTTTCACCTCCAAAAAGTGCTATCTCCCTGAGTTCAACTAGGTTGGTTTGCCAACAATAGGTCAATTACTAGGCTAATTCTTTAAGCCTATACAGCTCAGTGGTCAGGAAACCCAGAGTTTTTGGTGGTCAGGAAACACAGATAAGTTCTTGGAACTTGTTGCTTTCTCCTTATATAGCTTGAGACACTTTCACAAGTACTCTTCTCCAACTCTGGGATTGAAATATGGAACTGGACAAAGGGTGACAGAACTCCTAGTTCTCACCCATTCCTGCTCCCACTACTAGTTTGGGGCCCCCTGGGGTCTCTTGATCTTGATCTTCTTGACTTGAAGTTCAATTGTGACCCCATGATGATTATTTGTTGCTAGAACACTCACTGCCCCATTGACACTAACACTGCACTGCCCTCCTGACTGATCCCCATCCCAGCATCCACAGACCTCTCTATCTTCTGAAGCTGCCTTGGACTAGAAAAAATGATTCCCTATGACTTTATCTTGGCTCTTCTGATTATAATTCTGTCTGTTACATTTTTCTAGGTTGTTGTGGAGGGATATTCTGGACAAGCTGGGGGAAAAAAACTCACTCCACTATCATAATTTCTAGTTTGGTTTATCAGTTTTCTACAATCCAAAATCTGGTTTTGTCAGTTCAGCATGAGATGATTAACTGTGGAAAATGAATTCAAACTAACCAAAGATGTGCTGGGAACGTATCCATTAGGTATAATACTATGGTAATAGAAGAGTGGGGTTCCATGGCATGCCAATTATTCTTCTAGTAGCACACTCCAAAGATCAATTTACATTCATTTTTGTCTTTCATTTTCAAAGGATCATATTATAGGGTGATGTTTTAATTCGTATATGAACTGGATTTAAATAAGGCAGAGTTACACAATGCTGTCAGTCTCTCTCTCTTCCAGAGTTATCAAAGTCTAATGACAAAAAAAAAGTTAGTACAACTAGCTAGCCTGGAATGCAGTGGAAGATTTTGGGTTTTTTTTTTAATTACTGATCAAGCACACCATAGCACCTGCTACCTTCATGGATGTTAGAAAAAATCATTCTCATTTTATCAATTCCATCAGTCTGGTTTGGCCCGTCTGGCAAGATGGTTTACCAGGGCCATTGCATATACTAAAGCTTCTTGGAGACAAATGTGAGAGTTGTATAGACCCAAAGGTGAATGAAAAGCCTTGAAAAAAGCTTAGAAGGCCTCACACTAGAGGTGCTAGTCCTCCTGACACTCTATACTCTCCACATATTCATGTAGAGGAATCATACTGTCATGGATTTAGAGATGAAAGGTACTTTGGAGGTCATCTAGTTCAACATTCTTATTTTATAAATGGGAAAACTGGAGTGCACTAGTTCAAGTGACTTGCCCAGCAATTATTAAGAATTAACCCCTCAGGGCAGCTAGGTGATGCAGTGGATAAAGCACCCGCCCTGGAGTCAGGAGTACCTGGGTTCAAATCAGGTCTCAGACACTTAATAATTACCTAGCTGTGTGGCCTTGGGCAAGCCACTTAACCCCATTTGCCTTGCAAAAACCTAAAAAAAAAAAAAGAATTAACCCCTCAAGTCCCTCAGATATTAAGTGGCAGAAGCAGAATTTCATTCTAAGTCCTCTGATTCCTATCTAAAATTCTGTAAATAAATTCTTGGAGAGTACAGTTCCAACAAAAGGAAAATTGAATCTTTTTAGAAGGTTTTTGCTGTTAGACTAATTTGATGAATTGTTTTTTTCTGTTCTAATCTTTCTTTATTTTACATTTTTAAAAATTTTACATTTTAAAACATTTTTTACATTTTTAAAAATTTTAAAAATTTAAAAATATTACTATCTAAAGGACCACTGCTACTAATCAGAATGCCTTTTCTTCTAGATGTTGCTGGAGATACACTAAAATTATTACTCTTTGGTTTTAGGGAGACATTCGGGGTTATTTAAATAACTTGCCCAGGATCACACAGATAATTACAAGTGTCTGAGGTGAAATGTGAAATCAGGTCCTCCTGACTCCAGGAGCTTTATCTGTTGTACCACATTGCTCCTGACTATGTTTCTAGAACCTTATCCTTCAGTTGCAACATTGCTCAGTGATGGGCATATTATAATAATTGGATTTGGGGAAGGAGTTGGTGATGGTTCAGATCTGTGATTTCATTAATTCCAGGAACTGGGAAAACAAACAAACAAAACTGGAGTCCAAAGACCTATATTCAAATTCCATCCATGTAATCCTAGGAACCTCACTTTCCTCAACTGAAAAATGATGGAGTTGGATTAGATAGGTAGTGAAGTCTCTTCTAGCTTTGAGTCTTTAGTCCTATGATTTCAGCATGAAAACTTCCTAATACAGAATGATTCCTCTGAAATTTAAAGTTGCAGAAGTTACCTGAAGGTCTTGAGGGGTTAAAAACGATGGGCCTATTCTAAAGTTAGCTGGTGTCAGAAATAGAATTTGAATCTACTTGGTCTTTCTGATGCTAAACCAAATGCCCCTTATCCACCATGATATGTTGTAATTAAATTATAGGTAGGCAGTCACCTTTGGTGGCCACACTTTCTTCTTTTGTGTTAAATATTTCTAATCTGGCTTGACATTTATTTAATGAAATGCTCTCCTGGGAACTGTTTTAGAGCAGGAGTTCTTAACTTAGGATCAATTAATTTGCTTTAAAAATAAATCTTGATGACTTATTTCAATATAATTGTTTTTCTTTGTAATTCTATGTATTTTATTTTGTTTTTTTTTTAACATTATACTGAGAAAGTGTCCAGAGGCTTTACCAAACTGCCAAAGGTTTCTATGACACAATAAACTTAAGAACTCTTAGTCTGGGACTTTTTCTGTAAAACAAAATTAGGGGGAAAAAATTGAGGGCAGAGGAAATGACTGGTCATTCTTTTCACATTTTGAAAAAGTCAATGACAAATTTGAGTGACACTATGTAATAGCACCCCACAATCTCCCTTAAGGCAAGCACCCTCTCCAGTTTTCTGTTCTAACCTTCTTCCTGTTTAAAAAAATTAAATTCTATACTTCCCTTGCAATTTGATCCAGCTGATTGCAGTGGTAACTTTCCAGCACTTTCACTTGATTGCATCAGCCCTTGTGATAAAACCAATGACTACCAAACCACAAGTAAAAGAACTCCAACTGCTAAAAATCAGTCCAAGGGAGCCTCAGTTTCCTTATCTGTAAATGAAAGGCTTGCACTAGCAGCCCCTTTCAGAACTTAATATATGATCCTTTGAGTCTATGAATTTGTTTCAATGCCTCAGAGCCCATGTTAGAGGCTTTCCAATAGGTTTCTGTAAATATTACCCTTAAATTTTTTCTCCTAATTAGGAGGCTTCCCCTTCTACACAGGGATTCTACTAATGCCAATCAGAAAGCAGCCATGGTTTTACAATGCTATCAATCACTTTTGGGAGATGCAAGCAATATGTATAGCAAAGAAAAAGGGGTTGGGTAGAGGAGGGAGGAAGAAGACATGACATTTCACTTGGCTTTTGTATGAATGCCTTGGCACTGTCAAGTTCTGTGGCATGATTTTAAACAGAGAACATTCTGCACAGTGATTTTCATTGTAAACCAAATGCCCATGACGTCAAACTTCTAAAATTGTTTTCTAGGAAGTTAACTTGCAACTCCCTGGGAAAATCCTGTTCCTGTAGTAGCTGTACTAGTTCTCTTTTGTATGACTTGTAGGCAATATCTTAAATATTTGAAAGTGGTAGAATTCTATCATAACACAGCTCATTATGTTCTAGATTTTACATGTCTCATGTAAAAGGATTTGGAGACAGAGGGCCCAAGATCAAATTCCACTTTTACCATGTGCTAACTGTATGATGTTGAGCAATCTCTCTGGGTCTGTTTCCTTCTCTGTAAACTGAGGAAGTCCAATTATAGTAGATAGCTCTCAGGACTCTTCCAGCTCTAAATTTATAAGTTTATGAAGACTTGATATATTATGATTTACTTACAAGATATTAGTGCTTTTTAGTAACTCTAGATGATTGTGTGCTCAGTGCAACCTCCAAAGCTGAAATACAACAAAAAATAGATCTATTCACTTTTGCTTGTACTAATTTTGAACTGATAGTTATCACCAATAAAACACAGGTATTCCTAACATTTTTAAACTTCTTTGTAATTGACTTCTCCCAGATCATCTCCATTTTGGGTTGTCATAGCACTGATCTCTCTTGGTTCTCCTTCTACCTCTCTTTTTTTCTTTTAGGTTTTTTTTTGCAAGTCAAATGGGGTTAAGTGACTTGCCCAAGGCGACACAGCTAGGTAATTATTAAGTGTCTGAGACCAGATTTGAACCCAGGTACTCCTGATTCCAAGGCCGGTGCCTTATCCACTACGCCACCTAGCCTCCCCTTCCTTCTACCTCTCTTGATTCCTACTCAGTCTCCTTAGCTTGTGAAACTTCCATTTCATACCCTCTTTCCTATTCTTTTATCTTTCTACACTCTCCCACTTAGTGATTTTATTTGATCCCATAGATTTAATTATCACTTCTTTGTAGATATCTCTGGTCCATATATCTAATCCTGTTTTCTGTTTAGCTCCAGGCATACATAACTCCAAGGATCAAATTGTAAGTCCCATTGGAATTTCAAACTCAAAACCTATAAAGCAGATCTCATTATCTTTTCCCCAAAACACACCCTGCTTCTGAACTTCCCTATTTGTAAAGGGTATCACCATCTTTTCAGTTAGCCAGGCTCACAACCAAATCATTGTCCTTGATTCATATCACTCCCCCTCACCCTGAATATCCAATTGAGGGCCAAATCTTGACTTTTATACTCCCACATTTCTTGCATTTGTCCCCTTCTATACTAATCTAGTTCCACTGCTCTTCATCTCCTATCTGGGCCATTTTAATGATCTTTTAATTGGTCTCCCCACCTCAAATCTCTTTCATCTCTAACCCATCCTCCACTTAGCTGCCAAAGTCATTTTCCTAAAGTTCAAGTTTGACCATAGTATTCCACTAATCAATGAATTCCAATGGCAAGTTGACCAAAAATGGAAAATGGAAAATGCTGTAAACTCTATGAGAAAACAAGCATATTGATACACTGTTGGGAAACTAATTGATCCAACCAATTTAGAAAATAATTTGGAACTATGTTCCAGTAGTTATTAAATTATGAATTGTCTTTGATCTAGTGATCAAAGGCCTACTAAGTCTACCCATCTACTAGGCCTCATGACAGAATTAAAAAATAGAAAACACAGTGTTTTTAAATACTTTTAATTAAAAACTTTAAATACTTTGAAGTAGCAAAAAACAGCAACAACAAAAAACCCAAATGTGGAAACTAAAAAGTTGTCTATCAATTAAGAATGACTGAACAAATTTTGGTATATGAATTTAATGGATTACTATTGTGCCTTAAGAAATGACAACAGGATACCTAGGGAATCCCAAGAAATCATCCAAAAAAACTACTGGAAACAATTAGCAATTTTAGCAAAGTTGCAGGATATAAAATAAACTCTCATAAATACTCAACTTTTCTATATATAGCAAGATACAGCAGGAAGAGCTAGAAAGAGAAATCCCATTCAAATGAACCTCAAACAATACAGAATACCTGGGAGTCTATTTGCCAAGGCAGACTCAGAAACTTTTTGAAAACAATTACAAAACACTTCTCACACAAATGAAATCAGATTTAAATAACTGGGCAAACATCACATGGATAGGTAGAGCTAATATAATAAAAATGACAGTTCTACCAAAACTAAACTACCTGTTAAGTGCCCTACCAATCAAAAGTCAAAAAAATACTTTAATGAGTTAGAAAAAGTTGTAAGTAAATTCATATGGAGAAATAAAAAGTCAAGAATTTCCAGGGATTCAATGAAAAAAAAGTGCAAAAGAAAGTGGCTTAGCCCTACCTGATCTAAAATTAAAGAATCAATCATCAAAACTGTCTGGTAATGGCTAAGAAATACTGGTGGATCAGTGGAACAGACTAGGTGCAATAGCAGGGAATGATTATAGTAATCTGCTGTTTAGTAAACCCAAAAAGTCCAGGTATTGGGATAAAAACTCTCTCTTTGATAAAAACTTCTAGGAAAGTTGGAAGTTAGTATGGAAGAAACTTAGATTAAAACAACACCTCACACCCTATACCAAGATAAGATCCAAATGGATACAGGATTTAGACATAAGAAACAATACTATAAGCAAACTAGAAGATCAAGGACTAGTTCACCTGTCAGATCTATGGAAAGGGAAGCAGTTTATGACTAAGGAAGAGATGGAAAATATCACTAATAGTGGATGATTTTGATTACATTAAATTAAAAGGCTTTTGCATAGACAAAACCACTGTAACCAAGATCAAAAGAAATGTAGTAAACTAGGAAACAATCTTTACAACTAATGATTCTGAGAAAGGACTCATTTCTAAAATATACAGAGAACTGAATCAAATTTTTAAAAAAAGCCATTCCCCAATTGGCAAATGGTCAAAGGATATGCAAGGGCAATTTACAGATGAGGAGATCAAAGGAATCCATAGCCATATGAAAAATTGCTCTAAATCATTAATTATTAGAGAAATGCAAATTAAAGCTTCTCTGAGGTACCACCTCACACCTCTCAGATTGGCCAGTATGACCAGGAAGGATAATGATCATTGTTGGAATGGATGTGGGAAATCTGGGACACTATTACACTGTTGGTGGAGCTGTGAACTCATCCAACCCTTCTGGAGAGAAATTTGGAACTATGCCACAAGGGCAACAAAAATGTGCATAGCCTTTGATCCAGCAATACCACTACTGGGTCTATACCCTGAAGAGATGATGAAAAAGGATAAAAACATCACTTGTACAAAAATATTTATAGCAGCCCTGTTTGTTGTGGCAAAGAATTGGAAATCAAGTAAATGTCCTTCAATTGGGGAATGGCTTAGCAAACTGGTATATGTATCTCATGGAACACTATTATGTTCCCATGGAGGAATGGGAATTCAGGGAAGCCTGGAGGGATTTGCATGAACTGATGTTGAGTGAGATGAGCAGAACCAGAAAAACACTATACATCCCAACAGCAACATGGGGGTGATGATCATCCTTGATGGACTAACTCATTCCAAAAGTGCAACAATCAAGGGACAATTTGGGGCTGTCTGCAATGGAGAATACCATCTGTATCCAGAGAAAGAACTGTGGAGTTTGAACAAAGACTAAGGACTATTAACTTCAATTTAGAAAAAAAAACCTGATCTTGCTATCTCTTATACTTTATGTTTCTTCCGTAAGGATATGATTTCTCTCTCATCACATTCAATTTGGATCACTGTATACCATGGAAACGATGTAAAGAATGGCAAATTGCCTTCTCTGTGGGGGGGTGAGGGGAGGGAAGCAAGATCAGAGGAAAAATTGTAAAACTCAAAATAAATAAAAATCTTTAAGAGAAAAATAAAAAGTTAAAAAAAGAAATGACAAAAGGGATAGTTTCAAGAAACTTGGGAAGATTTGTATAAATTGTAGCAAAATTATGTGAGTAAAACCAGGAAAAATATTTATGCAATAATAACATTATAAAGACAAACAATTTTTAGAGACAAGACTTCTGATCAACACAATAACTACTAACAACTACAGAGAATCAATTTTGAAACATACACTTATCTTTTAATAGAGCATTGATGGATTCTGTGTACAGAATGAGACATAGATCTTTGGATATGGGCAATGTGGGAGTTTGGTTTCCTTGACTTATTTATTAACTATTTGTTAAAAGTATTGTTTTCTTTTTCTTTTTCAATGGAGTGATGTGGGGAGAAGAGAAAATAGCTAATTTAAATTGTTAGTAATATTTTAATACTTCAAAAATTGTCTAGATGGACTTCTTAGTTGACCTTCTTTGGGTCTTCCTGGGCAATACTGGGCATTGTCATGGCTTATGGACAATATGTAGGATAGTTCCTCCAGCAAGTGAAAGAAACTGAGAACCACACTCAAAGAGATTCAATATCAGTAACCCTAGGAATCATCCTTGTTGAGCTGCTATAAGGCAAATACTTCAGCAAGTGCTGCAGCCCTTCCTCCTTCAACATTCACTACTATGGAAGATCTAGAAAAGGAATTTCTGACTTCTCTACTCAGGCAACTAGTGTGGGTAATTTGTTCTTGAGATTCAAGTTGGGTGAGGCAGACTTTGGAGGCATATTCTTTAGGGAACTAAAACACAAATCAAGGACAAAGGCAATCACTTCTCATCTCTAATATGAACTCCTATGTTGTTGAAACTCTGCATAAAAGTGAGACCAAGAATTAGTTTAATACATATAACTCTTTCCCTCATCCCCCCCCATGAAAACAAACCCTACAATGGCTCCCTATTATTTCTAGGATCAAATAAAAATTTCACAATTTGGTCCTAACCTTTCAACTCATTCTATAAACCTCTTCCTGCCCTCTGTGGTATAACTAAACTTGATTTCTTGATCTTCCTCATACAAGATACTAAATATGAATTCAGTCTATGTACCTTTATACTGGCTGTTCCCTACACTTATTTCCAAGTTTACCTTTGTGTCTTAGAATTCCTTGTTTCCTTCAAAATTCTACTCAAATCACAGCCTTTTCTGATTCTTTCCCACTCAGCAACTACTGGCTTTCCCTTCTGAGTAAGATTGAGGGCAAGGGTCTATTTTTTTTCTTTGCACCTAGGACTGCGCTTGGCACAGTGTTTAACGATGATTGTTAATTGATGGGGATTAGGGTGTGTTCAGGAAAGATTAGTACCTCTGGTGTGAAAGCTGCTGAGCCGTTTCAGGGTTTCTTTCCACCTTTGGTATCTATCTGATCCACTCAACTATCACCTGTGACTCCAAGAAGCTATGGCTTAAGCAAACTCTTTTTTTAAAATAAATATTGTATTTATTGTGAGTTTTGCAATTTTTCCCCTGATCTTCCCTCTCCTCATCCCCCACCCCAAGAAGGCAATTTGTCAGTCTTTACATTGTTTCCATGGTATGCAATGATCCAAATTGAATGTAATGAGAGAGAAATCATACCCTTAAGGAAGAAACATAAAGTATAAGAGACAGCAAGATCAGACAATAAGATATCAGGTTTTTTTTTTTCCCTAAATTTAAGGTAATAGTCCTTTGTCTTTGTTCAAACTCCACAGTTCTTTTCTCTGGATACAGATGGTTTCTCCATTGCAGACAACCCCAAATTGTCCCTGATTGTTGCACTGATGGAATGAGCTAGTCCATCAAGGTTGATCATCACCCCCATGTTGTTGTTGGGATGTATAGTGTTTTTCTTGTTCTGCTCATCTCACTCAGCATCAGTTCATTAGAATCCCTTCAGGCTTCCCTGAATTTCTATCCCTCCTGGTTTCCAATAGAACAATAGTGTTCCATGGCATACATACACCACAGTTTGCTAAGTCATTCCCCAGTTGAAGGACATTTACTTGATTTCCAATTCTTTGCCACCACAAACAGGGCTGCTATAAATATTTTTGTACAAGTGACATTTTTTACCCTTTTTCATTATCTCTTCAGGGTATAGACCCAGTGGTGGTATTGCTGGATCAAAGGGTATGCACATTTTTGCTGCCCTTTGGGCATAGTTCCAAATTTCTCTCCAGAAAGGTTGGATGAGTTCACAGCTCCACCAACAATGTAATAGTGTCCTAGATTTCCCACAACCTTTCCAGCAATGATCATTATCCTTTTTGATCATATTAGCAAGTCTGAGAGGTGTGAGGTGGTACCTCAGAGAAGCTTTAATTTGCATTTTTCTAATAAGTAATGATTTAGAGCAATTTTTCATATGACTATAGATTCCTTTGATCTCCTCATCTGTAAATTGCCCTTGCATATCCTTTGACCATTTGTCAATTGGGAATGGCTTTTTTTTAAGTTGACTTAGTTCTCTGTATATTTTAGAAATGAGTCCTTTGTCAGAAACATTAGTTGTAAAGATTGTTTCCCAGTTTACTGCATTTCTTTTGATCTTGGTTACAGTGGTTATGTCTATGCAAAAGCTTTTTAATTTAATGTAATCAAAATCATCCAGCTTGTTTTTAGTGATGTTCTCCATCTCTTCCTTAGTCATAAACTGCTTCCCTTTCTGTAGATCTGACAGGTAAACTAGTCCTTGATCTTCTAGTTTGCTTATAGTATTGTTTCTTATGTCTAAATCCTGCATCCATTTGGATCTTATCTCGGTATAGGGTGTGAGGTGTGGGTCTAAGTTTCTTCCATACTAACTTCCAGTTTTCCCAGCAGTTTTTTACCAAAGAGAGAGTTTTTATCCCAATAGCTGGACTCTTTGGGTTTATCAAACAGCAGATTACTATAATCGTCTTCTGCTATTGAACCTAGTCTATTCCACTGCTCTACTACTATATTTCTCAGCCAATACCAGTCAGTTTTGATGACTTATACTTTATAATATAATTTTAGATCAGGTAGGTCTAAGCCACCTTCTTTTATACTTTTTTTTTTCATTGAATCCCTGGAAATTCTTGACTTTTTATTTCTCCATATGAATTTACTTACAACTTTTTCTAACTCATTAAAGTAATTTTTTATTTGATTGGTAAGGCACTAAACAGGTAGTTTAGTTTTGGTAGAATTGTCATTTTTATTATATTAGCTCTACCTATCCATGATCAGTTGATATTTGCCAAGTTATTTAACTCTGATTTAATTTGTGTGAGAAGTGTTTTATAATTGTTTTCAAAAAGTTTCTGAGTCTGCCTTGGCAAATAGACTCCCAGGTATTTTATATTGTCTGAGGTTCCTTTGAATGGGATTTCTCTTTCTAGCTCTTCCTGTTAAGCAAACTCTTAAATCCCGTTTGTGCACAAATCAAAAGACATCATTTATACCATTTACCATCTTTTTGCCTATTTCAAAGATGTATTACAACAAGCACTTGGAGCTGTAGTACACAGATGCACACAGTTGACTTAGGTCATATGGTCATCTTTTCACAGGAAACATCACTGGAATTCATCAAAGCCTGGGTGTCTGAGCAGCCTTTTCAGAATTACACTGCTCATCTCTTGGTGTGAAGGCTAGAATAGGTGCCTTAGAAATTGGGTTTTATCCACCCCTAGCCTGTTTACTGCAGCAGATAGAGATCTCATCCTGTGGTTAAAATACCAAAAAAAAAAGTATAAAAACTTATGCAAAGATGATTCCGCTCACCATTGGTACATGAAATATGTGCATACTTATGGGCAAGATGAAATTCAGGTGACTTAAAAGACAAACAGCTTTTGTTGAGAGAGAGGTATCACATCAAAATAATAACCCCGAGCAAACCAAGGACAGCAAATGTAGGTGAGCTTACCAAAGTCAGAAATGTATACAAGTTTTTCTGGAGTAGCCACAGTGAAAGGGAGCACAAGTTTTGTAATCAAAACTAATCTAATCAACAAACTTGTATACTACCAAAAGGAATGAATGACAATGTAATTGTCACTTGCAGAAAAGTGCCACACCACCATCTTCAGTGCCTATGCTCCCACCATGATGAACCTCCAGGAGGTCAAAGAAAAATTTTATGAAGACCTAGAGACTCTCATCACTAATGTGCCAAAAGGAGACAAACTTATGATTCTGGATGACTTTAATGTTAGAGTAGGCATAGTCTACCAGACATGGCAAAGAGTCCTTGGGAGGAATGGAGTTGGAAACAGTAACATCAATGATTACTTACTGTTGATGAGTCGTACATCTCACGACCTTCTCATCATCAGCACTATCTTCCTAAATACAATAAAACTTCATGGATGCAACTTTGCAGAAAAATTGGCATTTAATAAACTGTCATTGTAATGAGAAGAGACAGGATGTGAAAGTGATAAAGGAACCACTCTGTGGTTGAGCACTGGACTAATCATAGTCTTATTTTCTCCAAGCTAAATATTCACATTCAACAAAACCAGTGGTCCTGAAGCAAGATGACTACTAGAAAACAATGTCAACAATTAATGCACTTCTCTAAGTGTGAACATTTCATTAACTTGGAAGGAAAGCTGAATCAACACATGATTGACAAAAGAGGAACAGAAAAGAAGTAGACAATTTTCAGAGATTTGTTATACATCACTGCTTTTACTCACCTATGACAGAATACTCATAAACATCAAGACTGGTTTAATGAATATGAGGGGGAAATTAGAAGGTACTAAATGAAAAATGAGAACTCCACAGGGTTTACCAGCAGGGTAGTTCATCTATCTCCAAGAAGGCAGTATCTAACTTCATCAAAAGTAAAAAATAAGCAAAGTTCAATTTAAAGTGTTTTTTTGATATCCTGAATTCTATTTATGGACCAAAGGTATATGGTGTATCTCAACTACTCAGTGCTAATGGAGCCACATTGATTAGTGATAAAGACACATCCTGGAGGAATGGACTGAAAACTTCTATAGTGTTCTCAACAGACCATCATCAATCAAGCTGAAGCCACTGACTATTTACCTCAGGTTGCAGTTGATCCTTCTCTAGCCAAATTTCCAATTAAAAAAGGTTTTTTGGATGCCATTAGACTCCTCTCCTGTTATAAAGCACCTGGTGCTGATTCTTTTCTAATTAAGATTTACAAGAGAAAAAGTCTCTAGCTTCTATAAAAGCTGACTGACACTTTCCAGGTTATATGGCAAGAACTTCTCCCAGGAGTTCAAGGATACCTCCACCATCCATTTCTATAAGGTAAAGGAAATAAATTTCCCAGTGACAATCATGAGGGGGGGTGGAGGGGAGACCTCTCTCTTAGTCATTGCTGGCAAGATTCTTGCCAGAATCTTCCTTAATAGGCTGATACTTCACCTAGAAGATGGTCATCTAACTGAGAACCAGTCTGGCTTCAGAAAGAGTGAAGAACAGTCAATAGGATGTTTGCTGCCTGACAACTTCAAAAGATATACCAGGAGAAAAAGAGAGGTCTACATAGTGTTCAACAATCTGACTAAAGCTGTTGATACTGTCAATTATGAGGGTTTATGGGAAAGTATGTCAAAATTTGATTGCCTGGAGAAGTTCATCAGTGCTGTATATCAATTTCCTTATAGCGTGCTTGCCTGAATTCTGTATAGTAGACAATGCTCTTCCATTTTTCCAGTCACCAATGGAGTGAAGCAAGGTTGTATGCTTGCTCCCATGCTTTTTAGCATGATGTTTCCAGCAATTTTGTCAAATGTCTTCAGTGAATTTGGGCATTAGGGTCAGTCTACCTTACTGATGATAAATTATTTAACTTGAAATGACTAAAAACCAAGACTAAGGTGGAGGAAGACCTGGTATATAATTTTTTTTGTTCTCAGAGGGTTGTTACTCAATGCACTTTCTAAAACAGAGATACAAAAAATATGTATCAATTCTCTTCTGCTGGTATTAATTTTGGACTGATAATTATCACCAAGAAAACACAGGTGCTCCTCCAGCCAGCACTACAGCATCCATATAGAAAACCATCAGTTAAAGCAAATGGAGAAGTTTTGAATACTGTGAATAAGTTCACTTACCTTGGAAATGTATCTTCCAGGGATGTACACACCAATAATGAGGTTGACAACGTATCGCCAGAGTTAGCTCAAAGTTTGGGATGCTCCAAAGTAAAGTATGGTAAAGAAGAGACATGCTTTATCTTCAAGAAAAGCTTGAACCCAGACCTTCTGCCCCCATGGGCTACTGACTACTCAGGCTGTGAGGACAGGCTTGGCCAAAAACATCCCAACTATCCTAGTCGCCTGTCCTGTCCTGCACCATGCAACAAGTGTCTGGCCTATGTAACAGACCTCATTCTCCCAGTACTGGCATTCTGCACACCCCCATCCAGGTAAAGAGCTCGCCACAGCCATGTCCTCCTGCCATGGAACAGCAGCAGGAAATGGGGACCAAGGCCATGGAGCAATCCCAGGATTCAGATCCCTGTTCTCCCACATTTGGCATTATCCAAATGCCATTGAAAACCAGCACAACAGACCCTTCAAAGCTTCGGGTAAAGCAGCTTAGTGAGGTCTTTGGGACTGGATCCTCTAAACAAGAGCATTCTACTGAGCTGATCCTATCTGTGAAGTTTTCATCACAATTTTGACAAATTTGTCTCTGGATACTCCACTATCCCTTGAATACCAAAAGTTACTGGTCTCCCTAAGCCAAACTGAGTTTTCCCAGAACAGGCACACACCACACAAGTAACTGAACAACCTCCAGCTGTTTGAATGACCAGCCAGGTCTCTGACAAGTGCTTGAGAAGCTCTGACAATCCTTCTTCCTCAAATTCTAAGCCCCCCCTAGAAGGAAATCTGCTGGGAAGGTCCTAGGGAAATCACCCCTCACCACCTTGCAGGAAAATGTTACTAAACAACTCATAGACTTTTGTTTTGGTAGACATATCTCTTCTTTTTTGGTAGACATATCTATGAGTTGAATTGACCTCATTGTATGCCTGTGAAATCTGGACAGTCTACCAATGCCATGTCAGGAAACTGAATAGCTTTCATTTGAATGTTTTAGAAAGTTTCTGAAGAGTACCTGGTAGGATAAGGTCCTTCCTCAAACTGAACTGCCAAACATCAAACTCTACTCTGGTAAGTTGACCACATTGTTTGAATGACAAATGTATGCTTCCCTGAAAGATTGCTTTATAGAGAACTTACACAAGTTAAGCACTTATATAATATTCAGAAGAAGTGATGCAAGAGCACTCTCAAGTCCTCTTTGAAGAATTTTGGAATTGATTGTGTGACATGTGAGTCACTGACAAAAGACCATCCAGTATTCCATACCCTTATTAAAAAAGGTGCTGTGTTCTTATGAGTAAAAAAGAATTGAATTAGCTCAAAGGAAACTCAAGATTCCCAATTTTAAAGAATCCACCTCAAAAATACACATGAACTATTTGTGTCTGACCTGTGTTACAGTTACAGTATTCTGAACTTTTATTGGTTTGATGTCATAATGATGTCATCAACATAATGATATCACTTTGGTATTGTTCAAAAATAAAGGACAACAAATAACCAAGCAATCATTGATTGATTGGTAAAACCATCCTAGTGAAGATAGGAAGAGAGGAAAACAGTATGGATCATTTATATGAACTAAGGTATCATATCAGGGTCCATAGACACCTTGTGGAATAGACAACCTAGAAACATTCAAACAAGCATTGTTTTGAAGGCTGGCTGTGCTACTTCATATAATAATAATAGAGAAATGAGAGTGTATCCTAGAACCTAGGCTCATAGAATTGATAAGTTATAGTTGAAAATAAAATGACTCTGGAATTAGAACAGATTTATGTCCCACCTCTAGTTCTGTGACACTGGATGGTTTCATCACATGTACAATGAAGAGTATGGATTGTAAGGACTTTAGAGGTCATATAGTCTAACCTGCTCATTTTGCTAATATAGGAATTTTTTCCTATTTATTTTATTTTTCTTCTGAATATAATCAATAAATAAAATGAGTATTGCTATACATGTTGCAGAGTAGGAAAGGATTATCCACAGAACTGTAGAGTTTAAATTGTATTTTTTTCCTTAAGAACTTGAAGGGAAAACAAAGAATATTTTTAGTTACTGAAGGAGTCACTAGACAGTGAGAGATCAGAGATGAGAAAGAATATGATGGATGAGGTCAGCTTCTGGAGGAAAGAAATGGAGAGAATAAGTATCAGGCTTAGCTTTGGTAAAGAGACAAATTCTCTCATTCAGAGCTATGAGAAGAGGAAGAGAAGATAATCAGATATTGGATCCTAGATTTAGAATTAGAAGGTACTTTAGAGATTATTTAGTTCAACCCTCTTACTCACCTCCCCCATTTTGTATATGAGGAAACTGAAGCTCAGAAATGGGAAGCTGTATTTGAGGTGAAGATCAAATAGGTAGCTAAGGAAATTCACAAGAGATAACATTTTTTTAGCTAAATTGGAGATTAAGTCACTTGCTTACTGAGGATGCTATTGGGATAAGAGGATGCTATTGGGAGTCTGAGGAGAGAGAAGATAAGTAGTCACTGAAAGGAACATGAACAGCCTAGATGATATTGGAGAAGTAAAAGTACTCTACCAATCCTTTCCAAATACCTTTAAGGAATGACTCTAGGGGCAGCTAGGTGGTGTAGTGGATAAAGCACCGGCCCTGGAGTCAGGAGTATCTGGGTTCAAATCTGGTCTCAGACACTTACTAATTACATAGTTGTGTGGCCTTGGGCAAGCCACTTAACTCCATTGCCTTGCAAAAAAACCTAAAAAAAAAGAATGACTCTAAGCAAATTCTAGAGCAACAGGATCAACAAAAGATGGAGTAAAATAATTTTTCAGTCCAAGAATACTTAGATCAACAGGAAAGTATTGCATCATGGAGATGGAGGAACACAATCCAACTGCAGGTCATGCCAGTGCAGATTAGACCCCAGAAAATCAGGAGCAGTCCTCATTCAGGGCAACTGAATCAGTAGTGGAGGTTTTTAGACCTTTCAGCCCACAGATGCACTTAGAAAGTCAGTAGGAAAGGTCTATTGTACCAGGGTGAGAGAGGAGTGAAGTCCAATGCAGGTCATGCTTGTACAGCCCCAACCTCACCAAACCAGGATCAGGTTTTGGGAGTCACTGATTCAGTCTCAAAAGTAGCTACCTATGGAGCTCTCAGTCCACAGATGATAAGGAGTTTGGACAACTTGTAAGAAGGAAATTACAGGGGTCTCTTTCCTAGCATTGAAACACCACTCAGTTGTTTTGCCTGTACCTGAATCCAGCTTGCAGTTTTAGATGGCAGCCCCGGAAAAGGTGTAGTAACTGGCCCCAGGGAGTGGGGACCTTCCCCATACTTCCAGGGCAGAAAAGATGCTCATAGACCAGAACCAAAACCAGAGGAGTAGTAAACATACCTCTCCTTAGATTAGATTTGGAAGAACTGTCCCTAGAAGTATCTCTGAAAGCAGCTGCACAAAATCCCTGTCCCTTGGGACAGTGTATCCTTAAGCTGGAAGTAGAGCCCTATTTTAACAAAGAATTAAAAGTCAAATAAGAGATTGGGGAAATGAGTAAACAACAAAAAAAAATCTGACCATGAAAAATTATACTGAGAAGAAGATAAAAAAGTCAAAGCTCCCTAATCCAAGGCCTTCAAGAAAAATATGGAAGAGTTCAAAAAGGATTTTGAAAAATCAAATAAGAGAGGTAGAAGAAAAATTGGGAAGATAATTGAGAGTGGTATAGGAAAATCTTGAAAAATGAGTCAACAGAATGGTAAAAGAAACACAAAATAATCCTGAAAAGGGGTGGGAGGGGAGTGGGCCGTGCCAAGATGGCAGAGAGAAACCAGGAACTTTCCTAAGCTCTCTCCAGCTTCCCTCAGAAATAAAACAGATTCTGGAGTGAAAAAAAACACAAAAAGGTAGATTAAAACATTTTCTAGTTTAAGATATCTTGGAAGGTCTTCAGAAAGGTCCATATCACTCAGGTGAGTGTTGCTCAACACAGGGAGCAGAACGCATTGCAAGGAGCACAGACTGGGGCAGTAAGGTACAAAGGAAGCCAGCTGAAAGATCAGCAAGTGAGGCACCTGGCCTTGGCTCAGCAGGCCAACAGCACAGCAGGCTAGCTTTAAGGGCTCCAACATCAATACAAATAAAAAATTGAGAGCCCCAGAACCCCCCTGTACAGCCAGTGCAACTAGTCTTGGCTACCCCAGGACAGTGAGGAACCTGGTAACATTGGAGGTCCCAACACAGAAAGTCTGTGAACAGATACTTCACCCAACAGAAAAGCCTAGGACATTGCCTACCGTGTCCCAGGAACAAAGTTCAAAATAAGAATAAGAAAAGTCAGAGAAAAATCCTGACCATAGAAAGCTACACTGGCAATATGGAAGCAGAATATATTGTACTTTAGCTGAAGTAAAAAAACAGCAGAGGCAGAAAAGCTGATCTCAGACAAAGCAAAAGCAAAAATAGGTCTAACTAAAAAGGATAAGGAAGGAAACTACTTCTTAAAAGGCATCACAGACAATGAAATACTATCAATACTAAACATATATGCATCTAGTGTTAACGCATTCAGATTTTTTAAAGAGAAGTTTAATGAATTATAGGAAGACACAGATAGCAAAACTATACTGGTGGGGGACTTCAACCTCCCCCTCTCAGAATTAGATAAATCTAACCACAAAATAAACAAGAAAGAGTTAAGTAGGT
This sequence comes from Macrotis lagotis, assembly GCF_037893015.1. Lineage (NCBI taxonomy): Eukaryota > Metazoa > Chordata > Mammalia > Peramelemorphia > Peramelidae > Macrotis > Macrotis lagotis. The sequence continues at coordinate 22,045,761 of NC_133665.1, forward strand.
AAATAGAATTTTAGAAAATTTAGATATAAAAGACCTCTGGAGAAAATTGAAGAAGGATAGAAAAGAATATTTTTTTTTCTCAGCATTACATGGCATCTAAATAAAAACTTACCATATTAGGGCATAAAAACCTCGCAATCAAATGCAGAAAGGCAGAAATATTAAATGCATCCTTTTCAGATCATAATGCAATAAAATTACAGGTAATAAAGGGCTATGGAAAGGAAGACTAAAAATGAATTGGAAACTAGACAATCTAATTTTAAAGAATGATCTGATCAAACAAATCATAGAAATAATCTCATCTGAGATAATGACAATGATGAGACAACATACCAAAACATGGGATGTAGCAAAAGCAGTCCTTAGGGGAAATTTTTATATATCTAAATGTTTCTCTGAATAAAATAGAGAAAGAAGAGATCAATGAATTGGACATGAAACTAATAAGTCTAGAAAAGAGCAAATTAAAAACCCTTAGTTAAATATCAAATTAGAGATTCAGAAAATTAAAGGAGAGATTAATAAAATTGAAAGTAGAAAATAACACCTTAAACCAGACTAGGCCAAATGTAAAAGAGGTATTAAAAACCAAATGAGAATAATGCTTTAAAAAGTAGAATTGACCAAATGCAAAAGGAGGTACAATAACCTTACTGAAGACAATAATTCCTTTAAAATTAGAATTGAGAAAAAAGGGATTTGATGACTTTTTGAAAAGCTAGAAACAATAAAACAAAGCCAAAAGAATGAAAAAATCATGAAATATCTCATTGGAAAAACAACTGATCTGGAAAATAAATCCAGGATAAAGAATTTAATAATTATTGGACTATTTGATCAAAATAAAGGAGCATAGACAAAATTTATCAAGAAATTATCAAGGAAAACTGTCTTAATATTTTAGAACCTGAGGGTAAAATAGAAATTGAATCATCTCCTGAAATCACCTCCTGAAAGAGATCCTAAAATGAAATTTCCGATAATCTTTTAGCCAAATTCCAGAGCCCCCAGGTCAAGGAGAAAATGTTGCAAGTATCCAGACAGAAATAATTCAAGTATTGTGGAAATAAAATACAAAGAGGTATGACACAATATTTTGCAGATTAAAGATTAAAGATTTCTGAGGGCTTAGAATATGATATTCTGGAAGCAAAAGAGCTTGAATTGCAACCAATAATCAACTATCCAGCTAATTTGAGTATATGTTCTTTCAGGGGAAAAGATGAACATCCAGTGAAATATGGGGACTTTCAAGCTTTGCAAAGACAAAGACCAGAACTGAACAGAAAATCTGATCTTCAAATACAAGGCTCAAGAGAAGCATAAAAAGGTAAAAAGGAAAGGAAAACCATTTAATGATGTTGAACTATTTATATTTCTACATGGAAAGAGGATACTCAAGAAGACTTTCTTATTGTTTGGTCAAGGAGAAAGGATGAATGGAATGAAGGGATAATGACTAAAAATAAAATTAAGGGGTGAGAGAAAAATATATTTGGAGAAAGGACAAGGGAGAGGTAGAATTGGGCAAATTATTTCACATAAAAGAGGCAAGAAAAAGCTTTTACATTGGAGGGGGAAAGAGGTGAAGTAAGGGGAAGTGAATGAACTTTACTTTCATCAGAATTGGCTCAAAGAGGAATAACATATACACTCTGGTATATAAATTTATCTTTACAGAAAAGTAGGAAGGGGGTAAAAGAAGGGGGATGTGATAGAAGGGAGGATAGATGGGGAGGAGGATGTCAGGGAGGGATGGGGTGAAAGGAGAGAGAGAATAGAATAAACTGGGAGAAATAAGATGGAGGGAAATACAGTTAGCAATAGTAACTGTGAAAAAATTTTAATGCAAATTTCTCTCATAAAACTATTCATTTCTCAAACATAAAAAACATTGAGTTGAATTTTAAAAAATAAGAACATTCCCCAATAGATAAACTATCAAGAGATATGAAGTAATCAAAATTATATATAGTCATATAAAAATTCTCTAATGCACTATTGATTGGTGAAATACAAATTAAAACAATTCTGAGATAGTGCCTCAAACTTATAGATAGGCTAATAGAACAGAAAGGGTAAGTGACAAATGTTGGAGTAAATGTGGGGAAAACAGTGGACTTCTGAACTGATTGAACCTTTCTGCAGACCAATTTGGAACGATTCCCAAAGAGCTATAAAATCATACATACCTCTTGTCCTAACAATATCTCTATTAGATCTGTATCCAAAAGAGATAAAAAAAAAAGCCAAAAAAAAAAAAAGGAAAAGAACCTATGTGGACAAAAATATTTATAACAGCTTTTTTCTGGTGGCAAAGAATTGGAAACTGAGAATATGTTTATCAATTGGGGAATGAATGAACAACTTGTGGTCTGTGATTAGGATAAAATACTATTCTTCTTTAAGAAATAATACAGAGGGGTGGCTGGATGGCGCAGTGGATAGAGCACCAGCCCTGGAGTCAGTAGTACCTGGGTTCAAATCCAGCCTCAGACACTTAATAATTACCTAGCTGTGTGGCCTTGGGCAAGCCATTTAACCCCATTGCCTTGCAAAAACTTAAATAATAATAATAATAATAATAATAATAATAATAATAATAATAATAATAATAATAATAAACAGGATGCTCTCAGAAAAACATAGAAAAACTTACATGAGCTTATTGAAAGTGAAATGTAGTGTGTACAAATAACAGAAAAGATGATCAGCTATGAATGACATTAGCTATTCTCATCAATACAATGATCCAAAAAAATTCGGAAGGATTAAAGTTCCAAAATACTATTCATCCCCAGAGAAAGATTGATGGTACCTGAATACGATTTAAGCATGCTTTTTTAAAAATTAACTTTCCTTATTTCCCTTGAGGGTTTTTTTAATCTATGATTTCCTTCACACATGACTATTATGGTAATGTTTTGCTTGTTTTCTCAATGAATGTTAAAATTGTTTTTACTTTCAACTGGGGAAAAATAAAAGTGCTAACAATAAAAGAAGGGGAAAAAGTAAGTGATGAGCAGAAAAACATGGAAAGACTCATATGAATTGATGCAAAGTGAAATGGACAAAACCAGGAGAACATTGTACATGGAAACAGCATTATTGTATGATAGTTTACTATGAATAATTTAGTTATTCTCAGCAATACAGTGATCTAAGACAATTTTGTAGCATTTATAACAAAAGACATTTCCAGAGAAAGAACTAGTAGAGCTTGAATGTTTTTCACTTTATTTTTCTTGACTTGTTTTTTTTCTTTTTTTTGGTCTGTATTTTCTTTTGCAGAATGACTTACATGGGTACATACTTGCAGCATATGCCAAAAATATTTTCATTAATTAGGCATGAAAGGCTCAAAGATGACCAGAAATGGTCATAGTTGCAACCATAAATGATACCAACTAGTGATCCAGTGGTGTTATTCAAGGTCTCCCACTGTATCCAGGCCAATCCTGTTCCTACTATATCAGTCCACTAGGTTCAAATGGTTCTGGAAGAGATAGTGAGATTGGCATTTTTGCACAACACCTCCTCACTTTAATCCAAATTACAGACATGTCATGCCATCATTTACTTGATATTTTGGTCTTCTTTGTGTACAAAGGACAACAACAATGACTGTCACTGTATGTGTGTAACCTACATTGAATTGCTTCCATTTTTAATTGGGGTGGGGGTATGGGAGAGGGAGGAAGAGAATTTGGAATTGAAAATTTGAAAAGAAAAGAAATGTCTAAATTGCTTTTACATGTAATTGGGGAAAAATAAAATATTTTTAAAAAGAAAGGAACATGATAGGAAACCAATCAATGAAATATGAAAAGTGCCAAGGGTTCAAATGAGAAGAGATGATAGGAATTTGTAGTGAACTCATCCAGAATTACAGGGCTTTCTTCAGGGACTTTCATCAACAATATAGTAGATGCAGAATGGTTCTCAGTTTTGAGAGATAAGTCTAATATGATTATCTCATATAAGATATGGCTGTTGAGAGGTTGATAATCTGTGAGGCCAAGGTGTTTAGGAGGAATTAGGGTGTGAGGTAGACTGTGAGACAATTATTTAACTCCTTGAGAACTGAGTTTATTGTACAAGTTGGGAGTCACCAACTTCAATCTTCCAGGAATAAGTTCTTACCATCTGCTCTGACATGATGCTGACTTGCCAATGCTCCTAAAAGGGCACAAACCCTTTCCATTGGCCTTTTTTTTCTGTCTCCAGGGCTAAACATAGTGCTAAGGGATTAATCAGTATTTTTTATAAATTTTTTTCATTCAACATGGAGGTGGATAAATGAATAAATATAATAAGAGTCTGGAAAGACAAAGTTTCTGAATAATGACATCAGAGATAAGTTCTGAAAATGACTCTGGAAACTGTGTAGTAGATCAACTCTTCTTCCTGATCCAGTGTATTAGAGGTATAAGAGAAGATATAATCAGCTATGGAGTGGTCAAAGATGCACTGACCTTGGTTTGGAACCAGGCTTCTGTGAGGGCAGAAAGTAGCAAGAATAAGAGATGAGGATAAGTTTGCCAAGAGAAGTTCAGGAGTTCTAGAGGGTACAGTCGAAGAGAAGGTTGAAGAAAAATGATTGGAAAGATGTAGGACTGAACTAAATAAGAGATGAGAATACATGAAGAGATAAGAGAAGGAAAAAAATTTTATCTTGTGGACTCTAAAACACAGGGAGTGGGAGTCTACTATACAAAAGAAAGGGGAAGTATCATTTCATCAAGCTTCACTTCCTGAGGCCTGAGTAGGATCCAGGTAAAGTCCATGGTTAGGCAAAAGAATGTGTCCACAGTATGTCCTCTTACCAAATATAAGGACCCAGGGAATGGAATTAGGAGCAGATGTTTGGGTTCAGTAGGTACTTGAGATTGGGGTCCTTGAGGGATGGGACCAAAATTGCTTTGGGTTTTCACCATTTGGATAGTGAACATAAACCTTCAGGAGAGTTTCCAAAGATGCTATTATAATAGTAGTTTCCTGAGTGATGAAGTCATCTCAGGTAGGCCACAGTTATGCTTCTTTTTCCTCAAAAGGTTAGGTGAAACCTTGTGTGTGTGTGTGTGTGTGTGTGTGTGTGTGTGTGTGTGTGTGCGCGCATGTGCGCACGCACACACACATGCATCCTTTGGGGTTAGTATAGCAGTTTAAGGTCTATAAGAAAGTCTAACTGATTATCTTATTGTCATGCCTCAATAGTAACCCTAGCTAGTTTGAGCATCTACCTCAGAGACTTAACATGGTTCTCAATTAATTTTGAGTAATTCCAAAAATTACATGCAACTTCAAAAGAGTCAGAAAATTTCATAGTTGAGATGGCCGTCAATGGCCATCTAGTCCAATCCATACCCCCAAAACAGACCCCTCCATCAGGATTTACTTGGAACTCTAGAAAGAGGAAGAACTCTATCTCTTAAAATTGCCCCCTTTGAGATTACAGTAATTGTTAGGAAGTTTTTTCCTTATGTCAGGTCTAAATTTGCTTCTTTCTCATTTCTATCTATTGTACTCAGGTCTGCCTTCTGTAGGTCAAAGAGAATAAGCCTAATTGTTCTGCCACATGCCTGTGTTCAGGTATTCAGTACAATTATCATGTGCTCTCATTGTTTTCTCCAGGAGAAGCAGTCCCAGTTCTTTTATCTACTAAAGATGTGCTGTCATTCAGAATTCAAGTTTGTTGAAGAATCAATCACTTAATAATCATATACTTCAAGAAGGGCAAGAAACAATTTTCTGCTTCCTAGAGCTATAACTTAAAATTTTTTTCACCAGGATCAAATAGCATGAGACAAATCGTCCCTCAAATTAGATGTATATGTGTGTATGTGTGTAATATTTATACGGTGGGATCACTGCATATGGGGAGTAAAAGGGCCAAGGCCAGATAGTAGCAAGTGTCAATTGGTAGCTTCCTATTTTTATTAATTATTCTAACTGATTAGGGATAATCTCACTCCTCTTATTAAACATATAATTTAAAAAGCCAGGCATTTTGCTAAGGACTGAGAATAGAAAGACAGAAACGGCAGATCCTGTTCTCAAGGGTCTTATATCAGTTGCTTCAACGGTATTTGAAGGACAAAAAACAATGTGTCCCTCAGATTTTTGGAGCCCTCATAGTTCAACTCTGGCTCTAGCTCTGATGGCATCTAGAGCATTATATTGTTGTTCAGTCATTTTCAATAGCATCTAACTCTTTGTGAGCCTTTTTGAGGTTTTCTTGGAAAAGGTACTGAAGTGTTATGCCATTTGCTTGACCTGTTAATTTTACAGATTAGGAAACCAAGGCCCAGGGTCACACAGTTAGCTGAGGCCAGATTTATCCTCCTGACTCCAGGTCTGGTGTTTTATCCACTACACCACCTAGCATATGCTAGGTCCTTGCTCAAGTACTAAATCAAAAGAACATTTCAGGGAAAACATGCATAATGCTACCTCATGAATCTAACAACGTGCTGAATTTATTTGAAGCCTTGAGAACCTCTGGGCTCCTTTGTGCTTCAGTGACCTGAATAGTAAGCTACTTTTGATTAACTGGCACTGTAGGATAAACCCATTGAAATCTTATCTTTCTCATTAGGAAGGCAGTTCACAGAGTGCCAAGAACACTGTGTCTGCCATGGGGGAGGAAGACATGAGGGAGAATGGCACGTAGTCTCTTCATTCCAAGTTGATCTTTCTTAGGATTCTACTAAAAACAATTAAGCATTTTTAGTTTGTGTTTACTAAAAATTGAGATGTAGGTAAGTCATCTTTCACTGCCTAGAAGCACAGGTCTGAGTGAGCTTCTTAGAGTCTATTTTATAGCTTTTTCATTTATAGTCCACTTCTATGGTAAAGGATGCTAATGGAAAGGATGATTGGAATCGTTTCTTCATTTCTTGTCTAGCTAAAGAGGGAAAGGGGTGCAAGGGATATTTGGCTTTGGAGTCAGGGGATCTGGATTCAAAATCTGACTATTCTGAACTGGGACAAGATAATCTTTTTGTGCCTCAGTGGAGTCATCTTTTAAAGAAGGGTGGAGGTGGACTGACCTCTGAGGTAACTCTTAATTTATGTTCCTATATTTTATAAGAATGACAATTGGATGAAAGAATTACTATTGAATTATGTTCAAGTAAAATCTGCTGCTTTTATATTAAGTAAACTTAAGTACTATTTAAGTAGTTACTTAAGTAATATTAAGGCAGACACAACAATGGACTGCTTGAATCCCAGCTCTAATTCTCATCCATATGACCTTGGGTAAAAATTACTCTGCCATTCTTAGGCTTGGTTTCCAAAACTGTGAAGGGGAGGGGAGTAATACCACAGTACTCACCTCCCATCACTGTGAGGAAAGGTTATTTTTGTAAACTTTAACTTGATCATTTTGAACTCTTCACTAGAGTCTCTCACACCTTGCTTCCATTTGACATGAGATGAGCCAAACATCACCTTGTCATGTTTGAATTTTCTTTTGCTTACATTGATGTTTTTATGAGCAAGTTCATTTGAACATGGATAAATTGCCATGTGAAAAATATGGAGTTCTTTTTGGGATGAGAAAGACTTGAATGATATTGTTTTCTTTCACTGGATTTTCCTCATCACCATTAAGGCAGTAAAGCAAGTGTTTAAGTTTTTTTTTAAAAAAATCCCCATTTCAAAATCTAGTAAATGCAAAACAGATAGCTAAAAAGAAAATGTTATCTGGCTCTGAAAACCAGGAAACTTGACGATGGATTACAAGAAGTATGGATGCTGAATTTGACAAGAGAAGGCTTGGTTGGGGGAAGTGGGAGGAGGAAGGAGGAGGTATCTAAGGATACCTCCAAGGATATGAAGAGCAGCAAAGGTAAGAGAGGAAAGAGACTAGTTCTGCTCAGCTCCATAGAGCAAAATGAGCAAGAGAGGAATGCAGAAAGGAAATGGTCAATTATCAAAAAGTGAATTTGAACTTAAGGAAAACCATCATCATTTGAGCTATTTTAAGTGGAATGGATGAATTGGGAAGTTAGTGGGTTCCCTCTCACTGAATCCCTTCAATAGATATACCTCTTGTCAAGTGTACTGCTTAAGAAAGTATACTAGATGCTCACTTAGATTTCTGTTCTTGTTCAGGATGGAACAAAATAACCCTCTGTGATATCCCTCTATTCTGAGATTCTATATCTTCTATACCGTTTCTCCTTAACTTCCCCAAGAGTTCTAGATTTTCTTAGAATCATCACCCAGTATTTATTAAACAAGTATTTATTAAACACCTACTATGTGCTAGGATAGAGTGCTGGGCTTGTAATCAGGAAGACTCATCCTCCTGACTATGTGATCCTGGGCAATCACTTAATTCTGTTGGTCTCAGTTTTCTTGTCTGTAAAATGAGCTAGAAAAGGAAATGGCAAATCACTCTAGCACTTTTGCCAAGAAAACCCCAAATAGGATTTCAAAGAGCTGTGCAGAACTGAAACAATTCAAGAATATTTTTTCAGACATCAGCTCTTTCTTTATCATAAGTTCATCAGAGGAATTACTTCAATATTTTTCTCATAGTTGCTGTTGCTAGCTGTATTTGCCCTCCATCCTCTCCCCTCACTCCCATTTACACTATTCTCTCCTTTCACCTGTCCCTCCTCAAAAGTGTGTTGTATCTGACTGCCCTTTCCCACAATCTTTCTTCTATCACCTCCCACCCCTCCCACATCCCCTTTCTCCCACCCCTTTCCTCTCCAATTTTCTTCTATGGTAAGACAGATTTCTATACCCAATTGAGCCACATCTGATGAGAGTAAGACTCATTCCCTCTCACTTTCCCCCTCTTCCACTCCATTGCAAAAGCTTTCTCTTATCCCTTAATAATACTATATGTTGAGCATGGAGGATGCAAAGAAAAGTAACAAAACCATCCTTGTTCTCAAGGAACTCACAGACTAAGGGAAAACAAATATATAAATAAGATACACAGAACAAACTGGAGATCATTTCAGGTGAAGGAGAACAGGCTTGTTGCAGAAAGTCTGGGGTTAGTTGACACTTGAAGCCAGAGAATACAGTGGAGGAAGGAGTACTGCTATTTAAAGTTTTTGGAGTCTGGAGATGGAATGCTATGCAAGGCAGCTAGTTTTACCACATTTCAGAATATGGAGAGAATAAGGTAAAGGAAGATTGGAAAAGAGGAAAGAGGAAGGGCTTTAAGCAAAAGGGGATTTTATATTTGATCCTAAAGATAACAGGAATTTCTTGAATGAGTGTGTGTGTGTGTGGGGGGGGGAGCATGACAGACCTATGCTTTAAGAAGACCAATTTGACAATTGAGTTGAAAATGGGAATAGAGTGGAGATATAGGCAGTGACTGCATCACAAAGTAATTTTTGTGAAGTAATCAATAAGCACTTACTAAAGGCCTACTATGTGTCTAGCAGGGAATGCAATTTCTTATAAGGTGAGGGGAATATAGTAGTCAAGAGAAACATTAGTCTTCAAGCAATCTTATCATTAAGGCCCATTATGTTTCTAAACCCTATTTGAGAAATTATAGTCTTCCTGGCAAAGATATAGATGCAAAAGGGTTTTCAGTCAAAGAATTAACCATGATATATCTATCTCAGGAATACATAATATTCAAGTAAAAGACAATGACTTTGTTTTAAATAATCTATCCATTCCCACTTTCCCACACATGCAAGTAATACTACTATAATGAAAAGTATCAGTTTAGAAGTACAGAATTGAAATTTAGTCACCAATGCTCAGATTTTTAAATTATTGGATAATCACTAATGCTAAACTTGATATTCTAACCTTATTCCCACACTTCTTTTAAAAAATTGGTACAAACAAGCCATACAGACTGTACTGTGAAAATAGAGGTGAAATTTAAACTAATAGGATTGCCTCTCCCCCCCTCACCTCCAGGAGTTTTGGAAATAGCTCATCTATATTAACTTTCTCACTGTTAAACTTTTAAAGCATATGATCAAAATTTAAAGCTATAAAAAAATCTTCAAAACTCACATTTAAATACCTTTTTAAAGTTTAGAAAATTCATTTACATGTATTATCTTATTTTATATTCACAAAATGTGTCATAATCTTCATTTTAGAGATGAGAAAACAAGCTTAGAGAGGTTAAGTGTCTTGTCTACAGTCATACAGTTTCTGAGGTAATAATTGAACCCAAGTCTTTCTGATTTCATCCTCAGAACTTTGACTTCTCTTTTGAGGACAAAGACTTGATATAAAGGACTGCTTCTGTCATTTTTTGAGAGTTTTTTCCATATTCCCTCTTCTCCCAATTCTCTTCTTTTTTCATCTTTTCTTAGCTCTAATGGGGTGCTTTATTATGGAAGAACTCAGGGTAATATTGAAAGCCAAAGGACACTAGGTGAAGGGGGGGAAAAAGCATTGAATGAAGTTTGGGAGAGGTGTGATGGAGAATGATGGCAAAGAGGTTTGAGTGAGGCTTCAAGACTGTGAAAGTTGATAAAGGATGAGTGCTTCAATAATTCTTGGTCTTATAAAAAGGTTTTATACTGCCTTCCTGAAAAGGCTCCTCTTTAGCCAAATAAGTCATATCAGGCAAGGCAATTAGTTTTTTTTTTAATTTTATTTAAGGCAATGGTGTTAAGTGACTTGCCCGAGGTCACACAGCTAGGCAATTGTTAAGTGTCTGAGGCTGGATTTGAACTCTGGTCCTCCTGACCCCAGGGCTGGTGCTCTCTATCCACTGTACCGCCTAGCTGTCCCAAGGCAATATAGTTAAAAAAAATCACAAAAGAATTTTGGGACGCTTAAAAATTATTTTATACTCCCATTCCTGGGGAAAAGATGTAATACCCTAATTTATATCAGCACTCTCAATACAGAACATACACTTTAAAAGTTTGGCAATGAGCATAAAGCCTTATTTCTTACCTTTTGGGTAAAACTGCAATACCAGGCTCTACTGGACCTAGTTATTGTTCCCTGGATATGGATGACTGAGTAGTAGTCAGTGAATGAATGAATGAATGATTCAGCCAAGAAAAAAAGAGGGTAGGAAAGCAATATTTCTACACCCCAGTCTTCAGAATTGGCAATAAAGGGAGAGGCTTATGACAAGGTTTTTGAAAAATAGAGTTTTATTTAATCATAAGGGTGATTAAAAGGGTTAGAGGCTAAAAGCTCTTATCTACAGAACAGCAGCACTGTACGTTTCCCAAGTAAGACTATCTAAAACATCCCAATTGTGTGATGGTGTGGTTTTTCCCAGACTGGGCTCAGTTTGCAAAAAAAAGTATTATAGGATTTGGATATCCTAGAATTTATACTCAAGGGGCTAAAGCAGGGGTTCTTAACAGAGTCCATGAATGTTTTGTTTATCAACATTTTGATAACCATATTTCCAACATAACTGGTACGTTTTTAATTCTATGAATTTTATACACTTAAACATTCTTCTGGAAAGGAGTCCATATGCTTCACCAGGCTGATAAAGGGGTCCATGACACAAAAAAGGTTACAGATCCTTGGACTAAAAGATTAATATTGTTATAAACCATGAACTAGGAGATGATTTCTTTTCTGCAGCTATAGACTGTACACATGCACAGATGTCATGGCTGAATTAATACAAGAATATGCAGATCAGGGTTGATTTTGAATCATCACATCTGTTATACCAGAACACAATAGCTCCTGCTTGGCTCTGTTCTCCATCAATGCTTTCCTGAAAGTTCCCCACCCCTCAAATTCCCAGTCCTGTATGCCAGATGGCTAGTATTTTTATGATTAATTCATGTGGTAAAGGCATGAGTAAACATACAAGACACAACTTTTCTAGATGGATGGGTCCTTAAAGATCATCTAAATCATTCCTCAAAATTTACCTTTGGGGAAACTTTTTAAATTTTTCATCTAATAACTTGCTTATATGATATAGAATCCCCAAAATAGCCAGCTAATAAGATCCTCCAGGTGTGAAACAGTGTTAACTCAGCAAAAAGCTGAACAAAAACTAACATGCCATCACTGATGTTACAGGTCTGGAATGTTGCCATGTTTGAAGTAAATCTGGAAACATTCCTTTCTTTTGTGATAAAAGTGTAACATCTTAATAAAACATACAAATAAACAATTTATATTCCTAGAGATAAAAGGCATAGAGTTCAATACATATTTTGATACTGATCTTATTAGTCAATCACTAATTCAGTGTCATTATTCACAACTTATGTTCATCTGTAAACAAAGTTAATCATCTCTGAGCCAACCTGGGCTACAGGCATTCTATACACTGTGGCTATTGGGGTACCAATAGTCTGAATAAAGAGAATGAATAGCTCCAGGCACAGATTTAGCAAGAATGAAGAGTTGATTTTTCTTCAGCAAAATCCTATCTTAAAGTGAGACCCATTTCAAAAGGAGACAATGGTCCCCACTAGATCCTCTGGCCTCAATTTGGGACTTCTAAACAAAGTAGAGATGTTACTTAATACTTTGAAAAGTTTTGATAAATAGATACAAACTAAGATCAGAATGATTTAATTTATTCTAGCAATCCCTCAGTTGTGACCTTTATATACATTTATTCTCCTTCCATAAAGCCCCCAAACTTCAATGATCAGTTTCTGCTCCTTCTTGTAATAAAATCCTAGAGAGAATGGGCCTTCCTTTGAGACTGATATTGCATTTTCATCTTGCTAAAGACTCAGAGGCAAGACAATTTTTCCAAGGTCACATTACTAGTCAATGACAGTGCCATCATTAGAACTCAGATCTCCAGACTCCCTAGTTTAAGGCTCTTTCAAACAGTGGTTTCAAAAGATCTCGTTTGTGAGTTGTGCTTAGAAATTGAACATCACCTCATTAATAGAAGAATTAGGAACCAAGGAGAACACGTTTGATCATATTTTTTTGTGCATGCAAACAGGCACCATAGACAGGAATTACAAACCAAGCCAGCTAAGCTAGCATGCTTCAGATAGGAACTCTGGGTTAGAACTATTCACAGCTTTCATTATTGCTTCCTGCTATGAGTGGGATCCATGTAGCGTGAGCTAAGATCCTATACCAACACATGCATACCCCACTCACTAGACTGAGGGGATGAAGACCTAGACCTCAACACTGTTTTGATCAGGTTATTCCAAGATATAATTCTCCTCCTCTTATCTAATTCAGTTATAGGAGTGTGAGGATAGTTGCTCCTCACTCACTCTATCTGCAACTGGAGGGATAGAATCCCCTAGTGCACAGCAGAGAATAAGTTTCTTCTAAACTCTCTTCTACCTCCATGCCCTAAAATGACCCATTTTCTCTGTGATAGCTATAATATATATATATATATATATATATATATATATATTATATATATATATATATATTTCCATAAAAAAGAAATGTGAGATTCCTTATATACTAGGTATACCTAAAGATGGAAGGAAATGCTGAACTACATAATGAATTTGCAAGTGATGATATTTGAAAACTTAAATGTCTCAGAACTTAAAGTTGGTGTTCTTCCAACTTGGAGGGTTACCACAGCAATTACAATCAATCTCTGGGTACACACACACACACACACACACACACACACACACACACACACACACACATGAGATACCCCAGTGCCACAATAAGACATTCAGGCTGATTTTAGCTTCAGAATAAGATGAAGTTATTATATAGCTTCACTGATAGCTTTTCAAGTTAATCCCATTTTCAACACTCTGGTTACATATGTTCCTTCAGATTAAAACTGCTCTTCTGACTTGACATTCCTCTTGTTTAAATATTTAATGGCATTATTTTTCTCACTAGTCCTTAGAGCATTTGCTACTTCTGATTATTGAAAGACATTTAAAAAGAATTATATATATTTAATTTCCATAATGTTAACTTGACAGGTACAGTTAGTAAAGAATGGCCATGTAAATGCTTTAAAATTTTCTAAGAACAGAACAATTCTGAAGAACTAGTGGAAGATAAAAGATATAAAATAATTTTTAGAATAAACTTTGAAACATAAACCCCTGTCAATTTGATCTCTTAAGGCAGGAATCAAAGTTAAATCCAGACCATCATTGTTTTTGAATGGCCCTATAGCTAATAGTTTTTAAATTTTTGAAATAAACTTTTATTGTACTTAAAAATGTAAAAGCCATTCTTAGCTGTGGGCTGTTTTTGCCTAGAGAGTCATGGTTAGCCAACTCCTGTCAGAACAAAGGCAAGCCATTAAGGAATTTAAGAACCTTGATCAGGAGTTCTTACTCATTTGCTCAACGAGCAGCTCTTGCTATTTTGAGTCTGAACTTGAATTACTAAGGGACTTTAGCACTGTAAAATAACATGTGGTATACACTCAATTCAAGAGTCATAGGTTTCTAGTTAGGAAAAAATCCTTTAATATAGTTTAATTGTTTCATAGAACTTGGAAAGTTATAATAAACTGTTTTATCTTCTTGATCTTTCTATACCACCTGCTATACTTACATGCAGACAATTACTTTTAAGATTCACCTTTAAGGTAAGGCTTAAAATAAATTAAAAATGAAATCTAAAGTCAAATATAAATGGTTTTGGATTAGTACCAATGTTCACTTTCACTAAATGTGAATGATAGAGAATCTGACTAACTTTTATGGTGTTTGCCAACAAGTGCTCAACATGGAACATTTGGAAAGCTTTAATAGGACATTCTTCTCCCTATTTACCTAAATAATTTTAAAACATATATGTATATACATATGTATGTATATATATATATATATATATATATATAACTTTTTCAGTTATTATTTATTAGGCACATTAAACAAAAATTAAACAATAAACCTTATAGTAATACTAGAAAAGTGGCCATCTCAAGAATTTAAAATTACCCAAATTGTGAGCAGTAATTTGACATTAATGTAATGTATCCCCTGGAGTTAGCTGTCCAGAGATAATCCTTCTCATTAGGAGGCAGCAAAAGTAATTTACTCCACTTTCTTATTCTTTTTAAGATTGGTAACAAATGAAGTATATTGGTAGATTGTAATTGATATATATATATATATATGTATATATATACATATATATATATATACTTTAGCTATACAAAATTAGCCATATTGTCTAGTAAAACTTCTTATTTACTCATGCTTATGGTTGCAAAGATGCATTTTTTAAGCCTTTTGGAAAGTTGTAAATTATCCAAGTTTAATAAATAAATTGTCAAAAATTTCCAGCTCTTGTTAAGCAAATGGCCATGTAAGTGTCCTATTTTAAGACTAAGACATTAATGGGATCTTGGTTATCTCATATAAAGGTTAGTTTGACAAGAGAATAAACTTAATTCTTTATTTTCTTCTTGATATTTAAGCATTCTCAAGTCATGACCCTTAAACATCTCAAAACTAATTACTACATCTTTATGTATTTGACAAGTTTTCATCTCCATTTTCCTAAGATTAATGTTATATGGTCAAATCAATAAAGGCATTTAGAGTCAATGAGCTGTTTCTCTATTTTACCTTGCTATATTAAGAAAAGCTAATAACACATACTTAGACCCTTCTCTACCCAGAACTTCCAAGATCTGATTCTTGGATTTTAACCTATTCTGGATTTCTCCAATACCATATATATATTGACAGTCCATTAAAAAAAATAGCCACTGTAGTTCTCTTTCCTGCCTTTATTCATTGTTTAATGATTTTTACTATACCATAAGTCTAGAAAGATTTCTCTAATCTCATGGATACAGTCTATGCATGGATTCCATGCAGAAGTAGTCTTATATTTGAAGCTTAGTCTCTAAGGGTAAGACAGATCATTACATGTAAATAAAGGCAGGAGACTTCAGACTGTAATTCAAGCAGCTTCTTACCACTTGTTTTTCATGACCTAGATCAAGGATGGGGATACCTTTTCCTGCCAAGGGCCAGAACTTGAAAATAAGCCTGTTATATTTGGTCAAACATTTAATTAATTCACCCCTAAAAAGCTCCTAGATTTATTGAATTTTGAGTCCCACCTTGGTAGCACCAGACCACATGATTCTGTGGACATTATATGCCCTTTGGGCTGAAGGTTCCCTAATGCTGACCAAGACTTTCATTCTGTTGACTTTGTTCCTTCCAATCATATCTTTGAGAAAGCCCTCCATTATCACATCCTGATCAGTAGTAGCAACCTAAATTAATCCCTGCCAAAATGACAGCTGACTTCTATAAGTCTTCAGAAAAGCAGATTATTCTCACTCCCTGGAGTTTTTAAATATGTAGGGAAAAAATGATCATTCTGAGGAAATAAGCATGAATTTGAGTAGACATCACTAAAGAAAAATGGACTGAAGTAGGAATATTTTCCAGAAAGGGTGCTAACAAAATCAATAAGTTGATAGAACTCACTTTTTTGGTACTATACATAAACTTTAAAGCCAAATTCCCTACTCCTAGAATGTTACTAGGCCAAAATCACTTTCAAGAAGTATTTGGTAGGTTTTTTGGTAGTCTAACTTCTACCCTTCTCCCAATTCCACCAGTTCCATGAATTTTTTTTTAAATAAAAGCATTAAGCTAACAGGATCCAGTCCAGAACCATAAGATAATAAAGCCTATAGACTACTACATCTCCTAGTAACTAAACCATAATGCTTTGTCAAACAGACTAAGTCCAAATAATGTCACTTGAAGTTCTAATACATGAAATGTATTCCCACCTTATAGGAACTAGGCACAAGCCATTGTTAAGCTGCTTGGTTTAATTTTTTAGCACTTGGAAAAAAATTGTACAGTGGCTTGCTGAACACTCACCCTTTGCAAGCCTCCACAGAGGTCACAAAGATTTCACTCACACATACAAAATTAGTTTACAAATTTTTTTGGCAATTTCATCTTAGTAACCCGTTTTCTCCTATTGCCATTGCCCCAACCATTGGAAAAAAAAGTTTACAATAATTTACATAGAAATATTTTCAAAGTGCTTAAGAATAGTGATTGTTCTTCGGGATATTTACAGATGGCCTATACAAGTTATGTACAGGTTGTATACTATATAGCACAAGTTTCATTGCTGGAATATGGCTTTCTGTGGAAAGTGCATATTTGGCCATTGGTGGCAATACTGTCTAAAAAATTCAAGGGTTACAGATATTTGGTAACCACATCCAGAGCTGAACTAAACTGTGGACAAGAATATTTACAAAAAAGTCGAATATAAAAAAAGTCGAGTATACAAGCTTGTTCCACACAGATATGATCACATTCTTCCAGATGGTCAGAAGAAAACTGTTTTTCAGCCACTGGTTTGGTTACCCATCCAAAAAAAAAGTTTAGAACTTAGCATAGACTGAAAGTACTGTCTCTTGTCCAAGTGTTCAAGCTAGGTCATCATCTGTACTTACAACCGATATCTGAAAGGCAAGAATAAAAAAAAAGTTACTTATTGGGTATAATAATAAACCCATATATTACAGACAATATTTAGTTTGTGAAAAATTTGCTCCCTCTATTCTCCCAATGGAAAATAAAGCAGAGAAGGAAAGGTGAAACTAGTGAATACTTAAAAGTAGCCTGGAGCACCTAAGGCAAATTCTAAGCATGACCATGAAATAAAAAGTTAATTATAGTTTCTAATAGAAATGGGGCATCACCTATGTGGTGATTGACTAGTCTCAAAACAGCATATGGTAATTAGTTACGTCATGTTAGACCTCTCCATTAAGACAATTATTATGAAAGATGGATCAAATTGACATTTAATTATGTAAACATATAAATATGCATGTATTTATACACAGATGTAGGTTGAAATACTTAGAAAATGTAACTTGTTTTTGCTTCCCAAGTATACTGAGAAAATACTGTCACATGCACAAGCATTGTGTATGTATGTGTGTGTGTGTGTGTGTGTGTGTGTGCGCGCATGTGTGTATGCATGAAGGGAAGTAGAGGAAGGTGAGCTCACTTTGTGAGCTATATAGTTTGTAAGCACATTTAGGAAACAGTTTCATGTTTACTCACTGCTGGATAAGTGTGTCCAACAGAAGTACTATGTCTTCCAATATCGATCGTGAGATCTTCTTCTGTGGTTTTCAAGTAGACAGGATTGTCAAAATTCATGCTTTTCATGTTCTTATGTTGCCAGTTCCTCCACATAAAGTAACCACCAGCTGCTGCCATGGCCAAGAGCACTAGAAAGTCAGTGACAGTTTAGTAAGTGCACAGTGGGCAAGGAAATATAGATTTATGGGACATCTATGTGCTAAATTATATACACAAATGTATGTGCACATACTATAAATATATATATATGTACATTTTCACACATTTTAATTAATACACTTTATAATGTGAAGCTCATCAAGGAACATGTTCCTTGTGTGTTTATGGGAAATAGAAATATATAGTATACTGTCTTATGGGTTTACAATATGTTTTATGTATTCACATGTTCATGTGTTTAAAGTTACATAAGGCCACAAAGGCAAGTTAACAAGTTATAGAAATTAACAGTTCAGTGGCATTTCTAGTACAAAAGCACTCATTGCAGAATTATTATGAAGGGGTCCAATTTGTCTCCAATCTTTTAGAATACTCAATTTGTACTGCATTTTACACAGGCCATGTTACTTACAGACGGGAAGGATGGCCCAGGCAGCTGAAGTTCCTCCTGCAGAAGTATTTACTTCTGATATTGCTGTAGTCACATTGATTCCTACAAAAGGAAATAATGTCTATGATGCTTCTATATCAATTCAGATGATTTGAGACTTGTGTAGCCACTGAAGGTAATTCAGAAACTAATTTGAGAATTGAGAATTAAAAACAATGAGATAACTGTATCTATCATTATAAAGGAAGTATTAAAGTTTTAATATCCCAAATGTCGGTCAATAAATACTTATTAAAGCACCTCATATGCCAGGACTGTGCTAAGTGCTGGGGATATAAAGAGAGGTAACGGATGATCCTTGATTTCAAGAAGCTTATAACCTAAAGGTATCTAACCTACACTTCAATTTCGACCAACGATTTTCTTTAAAACTCTCAAGAGTCTCAAGGTATTGAATGAACCAGGGACCAGAGGCCAGGGGAATAAAAACAAAAAAAAAGAAATGTAATACATGCCTTGCCTATGGTTTTTAGTTATTATTTATCAAACATTTTAAAAAGAAGTTTTTAATATACATTATATTTATGTAAGCATTTTGCAAAGATTTACAGCCATTAGCTATTGATATGGCTATGACTGGACAATGGTAATTTCTCAGTGTGAAGAAGAATGCTTAAAAATAGATCATTCTTGATTAGTTTATCCTAATATCTTAAAATTAGAATCATTTAGAGTTATTCTTTCCAAAACTTCCAAGAACAGTCTACCAGCTAGTGATTTATGTTGCACTGGAGAGCTTTGCTCTCATTCTGTTTCATAGTTCTTCAAAATCATTATAAATCTGGTTAACTCAGGTCTTAAGATGATTTAATGTTAGACAAACAAATTATTTTTCCACTTTTTGGCATGAAGTTCAGTTTACTTCATCATGAGAAAGTCTAAGCCACACAATAACATCTAGTCATTAACTGTATGACTGTATGAACATACTTCATATTCCACTGGAAGTAACATCCTCTAAACAAAAATCCTCAGAACAACAACAATTTTTGTCTTATAGAAATTTGGCACTTTCCTCCTTGATTTTACTTATTGGTCAAGAGGTATCACTGTGACTAGGTCATAAAGAACTCTGACAAATAAAGATTTAAACAGTGTTTCCAGGCAAACTTGTCAATCTGTGGAATGGCCCAGGCATACACAATAATGCATTACTAGGTCTTCATTCAAGTAGTAAACCTATTGTCTTAATACTGTGCCATTTCTCTAACAATAGTCCACTTGAAATCTAAGCTGATTTGAGAGTTTCAAATCTTAGTTTGAGATAAGGAGATATCAACTGAGATATCAATATGGCTGTTAAGAATTTAGGTGAACAAGACCAATTCTTATTTTTATATAACTTAACCCTTTTGTTTAGAAACTTACAGATTAGAAAATATTTGTATGATTATGATTCACCATTATGGTGAGTTTAAAGAAGTTGGATATTTGAGGTTGGCTTGTGTTTCATAGCTTCACTCCCCTAATGGATCCTAATGAATATTTATATAGGACTTTTACTGTTTACAAAGTATGCAATATATATTCTCACCTGAATCTCATACTAAAAGCATCATTTATGAGTTGGTATGGGTTCTATACAAAGAAAATGTCTCTTAAATAGTTTTTTTTTAAATGAGTGAGTTTGAGTAACGAAAGTCCAGCAAATTCTCTGAAAACCTGATTATGTGAAGCTTTTTGTTGTTTTTTATAGTGCTTTTTTGGGGGGAAGGGGGGAAGAAGACAGTCATGCCAAGTATCCACTTGAGCATGAACACTAAGTTTTAATTTTTAAAGAAGGGAAAACTCACTTCTACATGCTCTTCCATCCCCTTCCAAATTGTATCCATTGGGACAGGAACAGGCATATTTTGGAGAGTGATCATTGATCTGTGGTGCTGGTAGACAAAGGTACTCACAGCCTCCATTCTCAATGTCTTCTTCACACCAGTTTTTACCTATTGGAATACAAAATAATCCTTTAAAGTTGTTAGCTTTAAGAAAATGTAGACTGAGATATAAAAATTAACTGGAACAATCTTAACAGTCATTTAGGGGTGGCTAGGTGGCGCAGTGATAGAGCACCGGCCCTGGAGTCAGGAGTACCTGAGTTCAAATGCAGCCTCAGACACTTAATAATTACCTAGCTATGTGGCATTGGGCAAGCCACTAAACCCCACTGCCTTGCAAAAAAGCAAACAAACAAAAAAGTCATTTAAGTCATGCCCTAACATCATATTAACATATGCTGTTAAATATACTCCCTGAAAAGTGCTTCAGACTTATCAAAAATTTGATTTTTAGGATGACACAAAGGCAATACATCAAGAACAGAGTACACTTGGATGCCAATAAAATTAGAGACAAACTTCTGGTCTATCTACAGTTTCAAATTATCCTAAGATTGGTGTTATGATGATCATTAAAAGACATTACTTATCTAGAAGTTACCTGCTGGTTGTACAAGTTCATGGTATACAATTATATCTTGAGCATCATTGAGGTTGTTAACCAGAGTAGCCAGTTCTGACCCTGTGAATTTGTTGGCACCATAGACTGCTTCATTTTCACCATCTATCCAATAGACACGGTCCTAGAATAGGATTTTTAAAAGTGGTATTATCTGTGGGACATGTTGCATAGAATAATTAAAATTTTAAGAGCTTGAGGATGAGTAGTATTTAATCTATGAACCTTATTCACAATGAGAACTTGACATTTTCATAAGAGTAGAGCTATATTTTCTACATCAAGCTGTGCTAAGTTTGTACTCCTGAAATAGCTATTAATTCAAGAAATGACCAACTCTTGAATTAAAATTAAAATGTGATAGTTATTTAGGATTATGTTCAATTCAATTTTGATAAAGACTAGATAAGATTAATATGGTTTTGAATTAATGTTGACTCTTATGCCAGGGTTTCAGAGGGGAAAAAGAAATAAAAATAAAGAAAAAATAATAGTCTCAAATCCAAGAAATCATACTTTCCAACCCACCACATCATTTAGAATCAGGGTAAAAAACTGAATTAACTTGTGAGTCCACATCTTTGAGCCAAGAGTTGAAATACTTTGAATCCTACCTCAAATATTGTGACAGCAAGAGGATGAGCTAAGAACTCAAGAGACTTGAGGACTATTCTACGATCTTGACCATTCAAATCCACACTGGAGAGCATGTGTAGTTTAGAATCAAGCCAATAGAGACGGCTTTTTACAAGGTCTAGGGTAGGAAAAATGAGTTACACTATTAGCTAATGCATTCAGTGTTAAAATAAGCTTTGAGTACCTGTGGTGTTTAATGTTTCTCATACCAATTATTTAAAGTTCACACAGATATATGATCTCTTCTATGCTTTTTTATAATTTCAAAGACAACAAAAAAAACTATTGTTACATGAAACAGTATTTATAATTGGAAAAGTAGAGTACAACATACTATGACAGCTATGCTACTGTTGCCAGTATTGCTAACTTTCTAAAATGTAGAATGGATGAAGGTACACAAAAGGGTCTTGAGCTTATACAACTATCAACATTGTATCCCTAAAGTGACTATGTAAAAGACTAGCAGTATACCATTAGAATTAGGGCAACTCTTCTCAGGTTTTAATTCTGGTCCAGATTTGACAGAGAACATCCTATCCTTATGAAGAAATATCTGTTTTGGTGTGCTATAACTTAGTATCTTAAATCAAAGAGTTAAACAAAAACCCAAGAGACATACCAAGTGTAATTCCATTAGGCCACTGAATGTCTACAGTCACCAGAGGCAGTCTGTCAAGTCCATTCATTCCTGCTTTTTCTATTTTAGCGGGTTCTCCCCAGTCTGACCAGTAAACAAAGCTGTAAAGAAAATGTTAACCATAAACATCACTGGTTTAGTACACTAAATTTGTGGTTCCAAGCCTATAAAAGCATTAGCTAACAGTTTTGTATATTATAAATTAGATTCATTCTTGAAAAGTTGACTGTTTAATTTCAGTAAATAATTCTCTTCTTTAATATGATTGAAGATGTGCTTATATATTTGAGCACCTAAGATACAATGAAATATAAAATTGTTTTAAAATAGTTTATAAATTGTTAACATTAATTACTTAGATATTACATTGAGCACCATCAGGGTCAATAAAAGAGATATTTGCTATATGTGATTTTCCAAAGCATGTATTCCTTTTAAAAACATTTAAATATTATGAAGATATTCCTTCTCTAATTGCTAGTTTTAAAGGGGAAAATACCCCTGAGAAAGACTTCTTTGTCCCTATTTTTTTTAGGTTTCTGAAAGGTAAATGGGGTTAAGAGGCTTGCCCAAGGCCACACAGCTAGGTAATTATTAAGTGTCTGAGGCTGGATTTGAACTCAGGTACTACTGACTCCAGGGCTGGTGCTCTATCCACTGCACCACCTAGCCACCCCTCCCTATTTCTTTCTGTGAAAAAGCTGACCTATGGAAAGAGGCAAAATAATATACCATGAAGTTGGTTTGCCACTTGTTTCCACAAGGATGGGCATTAACTCTTCAGATTGAAAGTTATACTGGTGGATAATTATATATTATTAATGCTACAAAATGCCAAGTCCTAAAACTTCTATGGGAAATTATCTTAAGAATTTACATTCTACTATTATTATAAGACTTATGCTGATACTTGCAGTTCATATATGAGACAAGGATGGATCATTAATGAGTCACGATAAATCAATCATCTTCCCCATGAGATATGCTCTAGGGATAAATTCAGACTTTCAAAGGCTGAATCATGAAGTATCAGAGGTGGACTTTCAGTTGCTGAGAATAAATAGAAGACGATTAACATCTTTTAATGAAAGGAACCAAAGTAATATGTGTTTCAAGTCATGGTTTTAAAACCAAGTTGTTAATGGGCACCTGAAATAACTATTTACTAAGAATTAATAGCACCAACTCAGATTTGTTATATGTGAGCCAAGAGTCAAGGCACATTTCCAGTCAACATTAGTTTATTAACTGCCAGCTTAGTCAACCTTTAAAGATATTGTAGGTATTTGCTATTAAACTCATGGGGAACCAATTGATCATTGGTCTCACAGATAGGTCCATGAATAGAAGAATCATGAAGATGTTGGCTGTCACCATATTTTACTTTTATATTGTAGCTTCCAAGTAGTAACTTAGTAGAGATGCCTAGAAACTAACCCAGACAGTGGATCCACAGCTATGGAGGCAGGTTCTCGCAAATCAGAATTAAATAGGATCTTCCTCTTGGTTCCATCTAAAGTAGCCACTGAAATAGTCTTGGAAGCCACATCAGTCCAGTAGATATTCTTGTAGACCCAGTCAACAGCAATGGCTGCAGGATTATAGACATTGTCGATCATTTTAACATGTCTACCAACTTTGTCACGAGCATCAATTGGGGCACTGAAACAGAATAGGGTCACATGAGATTTAAGAATTTGACAGGACAGTTATGCCTTCAGATGGTTAAAAGTTTCATACAATACCAGGTAGTATTATTATATCTTTGCCTTAATTTGACTAGATTGTGATATTGTAGTTTGGATTTTGGCATCAGAACATCTGTTGCTAAAAGCTAACATAGTTCATTGATAAACCATCTAAGACTTTCATTAGGAGGAATTTGAATCAAATTTGATGATGCAAAATGACTGAAAAGGAATTGTGGGAAAACTTGACATCATAAATACGAGATTTTATAGCATTGCTGTTGCTGTATATTTTGAGAGTGGTTAGTGAAGGTAAAAAATATAAATTAGCCTAGTATTCTGATACTAATTGGTAGTGGTATGCTGGCAAAAGTTAACACTAACTCTTCAGGGGAAAAAAGTGAATGCTCATAATTTAAAAGTAATTTGCAATATTAACACTTTCTCTATCACATGAAGTTTGGACAATCAACAAAAACATTTACCATTGGTAAGGACAATCAACAAAAACATTTACCAAATTGGTAGCCTTTGCCAATTTCTGAGGCATAAATGCTCAAACCGAAAACTTTGCTTTCAGCTCTCACAAGCCATTTTGAGCTGGTTTCAGCACATTCCTTTGATCTGTCACTTTAAAATTATCTTCCCTGATCCTATTCTTTGTGACCAAAATTGGATCCTAGTTTATAACCAAACATTATACATCATATGAATACTAAAAAAAAATTTAAAACCAACATTTTTACTTGGAGTTGTCTTACCAACAATCCCAACAGCGAAAAAACAACCCAGTTATTCTAATATGGCCAAATGACCCATGGCACAAGTTACCTGAAGATTGCTTTTTGGCTTAGATCAGCCCAAAATAACTTCTGGGCAGCTATGTCAGCATCTAGTGCTATGGTATTTCTTAGTTGCTCTACAAGTTGAATATATTCTTTCCTTTCCAGACCAATTTTTCTGATGTCCCTTCGATTAGTGAAGATTAAGCTTGGTTCCTTTCCTGAAAGCAGAAAATTAGGCTTTAGCCTCACTGTAAGAATCCCTTTTCCACAGGGCAATACTAAGTCAAAATATGACTGAAGACTTTTAAGTACCACCTTTTACTTCAGTCTTCCAGTTCCAAGTATGGTTTACCCATTAATAATGTTTGTCCTTCGTACTTAAAGAAGGCTATGACATCAGGGAGGTGACACGATGACAAGCACTTGAATTAGATTTGAGTGATGGGGATGCTATGCTAAGTTACCAACCTCACTTTCTCCTCCAGAGCCAGCTGGGTCCAGTGGCCGGATATGAATCATGACAACTAGAGATCTTCCTAGATGTGAGGCAATCAGGTTAAGTGACTTGCCCAAGGTCACAAAATTAGCAAGTGTCAAATGTCAAACTAGATTCAAACTCTCATCCTCCTGACTCCAAGGCCAGTGCTTTAACCACAGCCCCACCTTGCTGCCCCTTAGGATGAAATATAAAGCATTTTCAACTAGTCAACAACAAACCTTTAATTCTTCCTTTGATTTGAACTGAATCAAGACTTACATCAAGAAAAGCAAACACAAAAAGATACCTGGAAAAGGAATGTGACTGTTAAGGCTTCTTTGGAAACAGTCCACCATATTTGTATATGATGGGCATATTTTCATGAGTTGCCTTGGACAAAAACCAAGACCAAAATATTCTCCAGTTTACAAATTTATACTTTGCTGGCATAGCTTGGAAAAATCAGCGTCCCCTCTATTCCATGATAAAAATATCATCCTATTTTTAAAATAGATCCTTAGTCTATGACCACCCCCCCCCCCCCATTTGAAACTAACTTTCTGCTTTCAAATAAGATTGCAGTCAAAGGAAAATGTCAGGCTAAGACTTTTATTACGTTAATTGTACCTTTTGTAAGTACTTGCTTACAAAGGTAATCTATATTAAAACACTACTTCGAATTTCATTTACCTACTGCCTTGCACACTCCAGTGGCAAGATCCATTTGATAGCCACGACTACATTCACACTTGTAACCGCCTTTTAAGTTGATACAAATTTGACTGCAGATTCCAGGATTTTGGCATTCATCAATATCTAGGAGGGAAATTTAGAATTAGTCTTGCTGTTCCTACACCTTACTAGTTATACCTTGTCTTTTTCCCTTTCAAGCCCCTTGCAAAGGTAGATTTTTGGAATCTTACCACCACAAGTCTTCCTATCTATTAGTTCAAACCCAGCAGCACAGTCACATTCATAACCTATGATTAGGTCTTTGCAAATATGAGAGCATCCACCATTGTTTACTAAGCATTCATTTACATCTGGAGAGAAAAACAAACAAACAAGAATTCTTGATACCTAGTTATAAAGCAGTTAACCATTCCTCTAGGCAATTATTTAAAAAACCAAATTCTTCCTAAAGATCAGTCTGAATTTCATCAGCCAAGAATTTAAGTGACTGCTTTCAGGTAGTCATTGGAGATTTTAAGCTCCTTAAGGGCAAGGTTTTTTTTAAAAGCAAGTTAACTAGGGGTGTGGCTACAGATAAGATGTTTAAAATTAGAATGTGATAATGCTACAAGTGAAAAACAACCAAAAAATATGGGAATTGGGAAGGAAGTCTTCATTTCTCCCTACAATTTGCCCTTACAATAACATCTTATTTATAGAAATATGTATTTCTTTAATGAAAGGTTGTGTTTTTTAATGAAAGGCACATCATAGGAATTAATGGCAGCCAAGAGGCATTTCTGGCAAAGAGAGAATGGGAGGGGAAAGGAGAAGAAACCAAGAACTTGATCCCTTGCTTTATATAAGATTCATTAAAATCAGTACATAAGATCCATGAAAACCAGCTGTTGGCTAGCATAACCAAGAATATACTAACCTAATTCCTAAATGGTATCTTTACCAGACACTTGGGAAAATAGGATTCAGATCCAAATAGCAGCAATAAAAAGTAAATTGTTATAGGTTCCCCCTGAGATATTACAGGAAGGCTTGTTCCATCAAAGCTAATCAACTTTAAGTTTCTCTGCACTTAGATCTAGATCTTTAAACACTTTCACTTACTGCATTCCTTCAGGGGTTCATCACTCCAATCTTTGCAGTCTTGTTGTTGGTTGCACACTTTACTGATGTCTATGCATTCTCCACTTCTGCACTTGAATTTTCCAGGTCCAGAACATTGATTGGCTATACATGATCCAGAGTACAAACAGAAAAGAACACCCATTAGATAAGTTCCATGTGTCTTTTACCCAACTGTGAGAGAGATCAATAATGCTTACCATTTTTACAATTGATCTCATCTGTGCCATCTATACAGTCTCTGACCCCATTGCACTGTCTGCTGCCATGAATACAACTGCCATCTTCACATTCAAACTGGTCAGGCCGGCATGTTCGAGAAGCTAGGACAAGGAAAAGAAATAAAGTCTCTAGATTAGGCTACTGAAGTGGGTCCCATCAACTCTGATTTTAAGGTGGGCATGTTGAGAGCCAAGATAACAAAGAAACTACTTACGACAGTTTATTTCATCACTTCCATCTTTGCAGTCAGGGTCTCCATCACAGCGCCACTTCTTATGGATACATTCCCCTGAACCACATTGGATCTCACTGGCTGGACACTTTTCATGAGGCACAGGCTGGCGTCCACACTGTTCAAGGGACTCATCAGACTGGTCAGAACAATCAGCATCATCATCACACACCCAGCTGATGGGAATACAGGAAGAAGTACTACACTGGAACTCATGTGCACCACATGTAGGAGGAGCACAGTCCAACTCGTCACTACCATCACTACAATCATCCTGACCATTGCAGACAAAGTTTTTAGAGATGCAACGCCCACTGGAACAAGTGAATTCTTCTGGACTACAAGTTACATTCCCTAAGGAAAAGACAGAATGGTCCAATATCAACATTTAAGTAACTTTATTACCACCCCAACAAAGTTATAAATATCAAAATCAACAGTCACATCAGAATTCAGAATAATTTATATTTATGTTTATTATTATAAGTGATATTCACAATCAAGTTTCCATAGTATAGTCAATAGGAGTAAATATTAGAAAGCTTCTTGGAATAGTGGTGAAATGAGAAAAGAATTGAGGAAAGACAGAAGGATATAGATCTGTTCTCTTCAGAATAAATGCATGAATTATTATGAGCTGCCATTTTCTTTCCAAGATAAGGAAAGCATTAAGTTTTAGAATTGAGGGGTTTAACAATGAGGTACAAGTTTACTTTTGCCATGTGCCTGTAGTACCCTGCTGTTAGAAAACGTTTCTCTAAAATAATTCTTATACCCATCAGATTGTCAAGAAAAAACTGGAAAGTGGCAGTTATTTGGGGATTTGCAAGAAAACAGGCACACTAATTCACCATTGGTAAATTGTTCTAACTGGAAAGCAATTTGGAACTATGCCCCAAAGTTACTAGTTGGGCATAGCCTTTAACTCCTCAATAACATTACCAAGTCCAAGTCTACATCCCCAAAAAAGATCAAAGAAAAAGTAGAAGAACCCACATTTGTAGAAAAAATTTTAGCAGTTCTTTCTCATAGGAAAGAACTGAAAATTCATGAGATACCCATCATTTAGGGAATGGAAGAACAAACTATAGCATATAAATATAATGGAATATTATTGTGCTACAATTCATGTTTTCAGAGAAACCTGAAAAGGTCTGATGGAACTGATGCAGAGCAAAGTGAGGAGAAAAATGTATACAACATTATAACTAGAAAACAACCCTGAAAGCCTTAAGAGACAGAATATATTTGGATATGATCATTGTAAACATTTTCTCTTTTTGACTATGCATATTTTTGGTGTAAAGGCTTTCTTTTTTATTTGGAGGAGGGAAAGAAAAATGTTTAAAAATATTAAAAATAAATTATCTGCATGGTATGGCAGCTTTTGGATAGAAAAAAAGGGTTAGACATGATATTCAAACTTTTGTGATTGGGGCAAGTCACCTCACTGGGCCTCTGTTCTCTAAAATGAATGGGTTAGGCTAGATGGCCTCTGAGGTCCCTTCCAGCTCCATATCTATAAACTCAAATTAAAGGGAGCATGGTAGCAAAGAGCACTGGAATTAAGAGTGAGAAATCAATTGGTGTTTCAGCACTGAGGTTTATTATTTATATAGAGAGGCAAGTCAATTTGACCTATTAGTCTTTGTGCTATCAAAGAAGAATACTTGTACTTCTGCAGCATGGCGATAGTAATAATAAAAACACTCTGAAAAGTAAAATGTTATCTAAATATGAGCTACTTGGCCAATTTCTTATCTAATGGAGGAGATAGTAGAGAGTGGATTATTAGGCCAGGAAGCAAGTACTAACATATAATTCTCAAATTCTAGAAAACCGCCATTAGCAGAATCCAGGATTGGATTATAATCCTAAACCTAAAAAAGAAAAAAATTTTAAATTTTTTTTAAAAAGAAGCATGTTAATTATGGTTATAAGACTAGTTTATTTTGCATGAACCTAAGTCAGATAAAAATGCAAGTTTTTATAGATTATATAGATTACAGCTTTATATAGTTATAAGAAATAGGGTGGAAATCATTGCTCTTGGAAAGCGAAATCCATTTTTTTAAAAAGGGAAGCATCTGGCAGCTCTGTGATTTTTCCAACATAGGTTCAGGATGAAACATTAAACTTGACTCTAGGAATGAATGGAGAAGAAACTCATTGAACTAGGTGCAGTTGCTTTAACCCCAGAAGCCTTCTTAAATATTTTTAAAAATGATCGATATTCCTATTATTATGCCCAGAGTTTGTTTACCCACAGTAAGAATCAAAAGGCCTCTTAGATTGAGGAACTTGGATACCTAACTTAAAAGAGCCATCAAAGTTGACTAAGACAATGTTTATTTAACCTAAAGTTTCCCCTCACCTTTAACATATAGCATGTCACTACACATTTTCAGAGGCAGAAAGGTGAAAGAGGAAGAGAAGTTAGGCAAATGAATGAGAACTCATTAAAGTCTCAGGGAAAGAGAATCTGAAGAGGTTCTGGCCAGAGGCCTGGAAAAGAAGACACCATCAAAGTTAGTTTGCTTTGGTCACCTACATTAAGGAAGCAGGTTTACCACCATACTCTGTGCCAGGCAAGCAAGCTATTAGAAGTCAGAGACTGAGAATTTCCTAGAAAAGGAGAAACTAAAGCCAAGTTGGCAAATTTTAATAGTCACAATCAGGTTCAGAGAAATGGAAATTTTCATAATTGGAATAGGAAAGAAATTTTGGTTCCCCAACACTCAATTAAGCTTGACTGGGTTTGCGTCAGGAGTACAAGTGCTATGTCAATAGAGTAGACAAAGCAGTTTTCATTTCCAACTCAAGAGTGGTCCACCTCAGATCTATTTCTTTATCTCCTCTCCTCTCCTCTGACTCTAGGAGCATTGGGGATGTATTAGCTGATAGATGTAGAAACCTTCTTAATAATAAAAAGCTTTTAGAAAGGGACTGTTAAAATTGCTAATCAGAAAATCTGAGTTCTTACTCTTACACCAATAGCCAAGAGCAAGTCACTGAAGTGAGTCAAGCTGTTTCTATCACAGCTTTTTGTCCCTTCAGCAAAGAATCCTTAGGATAAGCCATTCAATGGATTCAATACTTGTATCTTCTTACCACAGTTTTCTTCATCTTCTCCACTGTCACAGTCGTTTTCACCATCACATTTCCAGGACACTGGGATACACTGAGTTGATCGAACACCACAGCTGATCTCATTTATTCGGCAGGTTCTCATATCTGTTGAGGACACATAGTCTCAAAGGAACCCCAGAACTGTGATAAGTGATACAAGGTGCTGAGGAAGATTACTCTGAGTTGCTTGGTACTGGTGATGTTCACGATTCAGCCATCTGAAGAGTATACTTATGAAACTAACTGTTCCATGTGAGGTATTGGTATCTCTTTCCAGTGCTTTTCCTTGGACCCTGATATATTTGATGACCAAACCCAAAAAGGTTTATATCAACTCTTGAAGTAATTTCTAGGTGACTATTATCTTCAAGGTCTATTCACTCAAACTTTTGGCTTCCTGTTATTTCCTTGCCTTACGTGGCAAGCAGTAGAGACTAGGATCAGGATTCAGGTTCTAAACTCAACTGTGCTTCCTACTATGACCATGAACAAGCTATTTTCTCCTCACACTTCAGATAAGTAGATCAGAAGAATAAAGTACTTTATTGATCTAAAATCAACCTCAACAATATTAGCTAGCATTTAGGTAGCACTTTGAGGTGTGTAAAGTGCTTTACAAATTTATTTTCATTAAATCTTTACAACCTAAAGGAATAGGTAAATGTAATTATCCCCTTTTTAAAGAAGAAGAAGAAATTAAGGCATGTAGTACCAAATATATGCTATACCCTATATCAGTATTCTTAATTATGGTCATTTCTTATAAATCTCTTCTGACCTCCTTTTACCTACTTACCCAAAAACTTCTCTAGCAAAGTTCTGCAGAATAATCCCAAATTTTCCCTACCTTTTCATGCAAAGAATTATGATTTTCCTTTTAGAAACATTCCCCTTCTACAAAGCTGAGGGAGGAAAGACAGGAAGAGAAGTGGGTTTTTTTGGTGGAGCAAAGGGTAAAGTGACTTACCCAAGGTCACCCAGTTGCTAAATATCAAGTGCCTGAGATGAGATTTGAACTCAGGTCCTCCTGACTCTAGGATCAGTGCTCTATCCACTAAGCCACCTAGCTGCCCCCAGATTTATTTTTTTAATTTCTACCAGAACTAAGTCAAATTTCAATTATTTGCATGTCATGTGAAAAGTATTCTCTTAACCAATGGAAGAAATTAATGTTTATATATTCAAAAATAATTTCTAGATTATATATTGCAATTGAAATGAATAGGTTTTGCTCATTTGAGTTTGTTTTCTAAACATAGCAAATGGAAAGAGTGAAAAAGGTTTTAAAATTAACAAATAATCCACAATAAGTCAATTGTATGCTTTAAAGTAACAACTCATATCATTAAGTCTTGCTTAAATAAATTAATTTTATTTCTATGTTTTTTCCTCTGACCCTGACAGATAATTTTAATTATGGTCTTTTCATTAAAGAGAAATATCAGATCTAGAGTTGTTCCCATCATATATATATATATATATATATATATATATATATATATATATATATATATGATATTTTTAAGATTACCTTTAGCAATGCTATTTTAGTTTTCACACATTTAGAAATTGTCTTGCAAGTCATATTTGCTTATCTAAAAGGATATTCATAAAGATCATGAACACAGATCAATTTCTTTTGTATATATTTTTAAGGAATGTTTACTATTTTACTCTTCACTGTGGTATTTAGAATGTTGAAAGTTTTCAGAATTAAGTACCATTTCTCTAGAGTAATCATGAACAAGAACAAGTGGGCAATTTATGCACCTAGTCAATGAGTTTTCAATGAGCTCAATGGGCTTGAGGCAGCAATAGGAATATTCAATACTACATAGAGAACTTTAGTTTAGCCAGAGGCTCACAAATTGAAATGAGAGAAAATTGGCAAATGACTTGTACTAAGATTAATCAGAGACCTATGTCAATAACTGCTTCCTGGATGATGAAGATCCTTAAGAAGGTTGTAAAAGTATGGGTTGATTTGTGAGATGGAGAAGATTAACACCAAATATTGAATCTCAGAAGCAATACTTAAATCTACCAAAGCAAAGTAGAAAGAACTTTTCTAGTCAATGAATTGAAAGGATACCATATGTTGGAAGGCATCCTTCCAGTATCAGAAGAAACTTTAGAAGCCATCTAATTTAACCCATACCTGACCAAAGTTTCCTTTAACATTCCCAATAAGGTCATCCAACCTTTGCTCGGAAGCCACAAGATGGGTCCCTTTACTTCCTGAGCCAATCCATTTTTTTTAATGCTAGGATTTCCACAAAATATTTTCCTAACATCCAGTCAAAAAACCTCTCTACATCTTGCTTTCTTAGGGCAAATTTTATTTCCTCTTACATAACAGCCTTTCAAATACTTTAAAATAGCTATAATGTACACCTTTCATCTTCATTTATAAGCTCCAATTAGTGCTCATAAGACCATTGTCACCTGGGCAAGTTAGTCAACAAGGTATCAGCACTTACTACACTGTTCTGGCCTTTCGTCAGATCCATCTTCACAGTCTGGGTCCCCATCACACTGCCATCTGTTTGGTACACACTGGCCATTATTACACACAAAGTCAGACTCAGCACATGTCTTCTTCACTACAAATAAAATTTTATATTCAGTTACAGGGTTAGTGTCAAAGTTATCCAATAGTCCATTTATTTACCAGAGTGCAAGTGGCCTCTCTGGAAAACTATCTTTTAATCTCTGTAATACTGAGGTTTCCAAGTCAACCAAATAAATCCTTAATTGCAGTTGCATATTGTTCTAAACTGATAGGTGCCAATATCCAAGGGTCGCTCTTATCTAGCAGGTGTTATTCATAACAATGTTTGACCCTGTGGAAAATTGCCACATGAAGATATTGGAAAATAAACCTCATCAGAACAGGAAAGGAGAGAAAACATCCCTAGGGAGACTCTAAATTGAGATTTTCCTAAGAGTTGGGGAATTAGAACATCTATTGCTTAAAAAAAATCAATTCACAATTGGTCACAATTCATCCCAAGATATATAGCATAGTAAATTATATAAGTTAAATTGTTTTCATATAAAAGCCAAGTCTTTGAGATGAAAGAGGTGACCACAGCAGATGAGACAATAAATTTAGTCAAGACTAAAAGTTATTTCCACATTTTCTTATGTGGAATAATAAGTTAGGTATTTTTCTATTTAAACAGTAGTTTAAAAATAATAATTTGACCCTGAAAAGCAGGAAAAATCTCAATATTTTGACAGATACTTCCCAAACACTCAAAGTATATTCCTTTAAAACTTCTTAAATTCTAAAACTGAAAAATTCTTAAAAGGATGGAAATATGCTCTAACTTTTGTATTGACTTCAATTTTATTTTCTTATTACTTATGATTTTAGTGTATATATAGTGTAGATACCACATAGATCACCAGATCAGTAAATTCAACTCAATTAGTTTGGTTTGGTTATTTTTTTAACTGCTTAGAGAAGGAAATTAAAAGTTATGCCCACTCACAAAGTATATCTATTGGGCAGTCATCTCTCATCTCACATTATGCTGGCTTTTGCTTCTCATGAGAATTATTTTGTTTAAATTCACATTGCTACAGTTTTAACTGAATTTTATAAATCATGACTTTGTCCAAATAGTTTCTAAATTCCTCTGGCTTCAGAAACTAGATAAGGTAGTTAACTATATTAACTACAGGGTTATCCTTTAGTGGAGTCAAGGAAAAACATAACGAGATGTGGTTATTCCCTAGTCAGGGTCTTCTCTTGTCTTGTTATTCCCTTCTCTCCCACCCTTAGTCTAAGAGGTAGAATTGTTGTTAAGTGGTTCTTCTCTTCTTAATACTACGGATGTACTTTTTAACTGTCTGAGGGGACATATCAGTATATAGCATTACAACAGAAATTTAGACTCTTAACAGCTCTCCACTAACTTCAGAGCTGAACTTTGACTTGGTCAGGGAAGGGAGCCCAAGTTTGAGTAAAGTTAATTCAACTGGGGGGGGGGGAGAACAATGCTATTCCTTTGTAATCAAATATCAAATGAAAAGTTTAGGAACACTATGGCCTAGGCACATTAGTGGAGTTAGAATGATCCTTGAATGATAGTATTGAGATGGTTAAGAGAGGGAAGAGTCTTTTTTAGTTTGGTTTAACAAAGATAAGGAAATGGTGGACCAAGTACTTTATTTAGAAAGGAATGACCAAGTTTCTGATCTCACCAAAAGCTCCCAGTTATAAAGGGCTATCTATACTGACCTTAAACTAATTATTTTGTAGAGGCTGTAAGTGATAGACAGTACCAAGACAGTTTTTTTTTACATCAAAACTTTATTTTAGAAATTCTATTCTAATTCAGCACTTCAAAATTGGGGTAAGAGGATATAAATATTGAAGTTTTATCATTTAACTATATGAGTTTCTCTTTTAACCCACCCTAAAGCTTGGCCCTCAAGGCTGATGTTAAGTTCTACTACTATAAGTCCTCCCATATAACTGATTTGAGGAAACCCTTCCTGCCACCTTATACATATAGGTTCAGGCAAGAAGACTTATTTTGGATACTGATCAAACTCAAACTTATATTATTCCTTTAGAGAGAGGAGACACATAATAGTTAAGCTCTTTGAATAGTAGTGACATATCTGCCACATTCTACCTACAATAGTGCTGTGTAAATATAGAAAAGACTTGCATTGTATAAATTGAGATGCTTAATGGTATGCATTCTACATGGATGAACAAAGGGACTTCAATTTTTCAGCTTTGGGTTGAATTAAGATCATTTATGATTCTAGCTCCACAAGACTGAGAAATGTAAGCTAGTGACTTGCACTTACAGGGACTGACTTTTCTTTCAGATAATGGTCTACTATAGAATAGACAGAAGTTTAATTCCTTTAAGGTACAATATAGTCAAATTGACAAATGAGAAGAAAAGTTGCTCCAAGATGGATTTCTTTGAATGGCAAGTAATTTTTTAAAATTTCACATCCCTATCCAATTACCTGTGGGCAATTGTCACAGAAACTGTGGGTAGTCACCTCACTGAAATGAAACATTAGAACAGAATTCATGTGCTTCCCCCACCCCCATTTCTTAAATAAGGAGATTAAAGGATTTGTCAAGGTCATACAAACCTGTTTCAGATACGGATAAGGTTAATATCAAGTGAATAATGTGACTGTGGAACATTACCTTAGAGCATATTGGTTAATGGGAGATGCTAATAAGGGAATAAGCAGAAGAAAAATTAGAGGAGTCTTCTCTATTCTCTCCCCCCCATTCAGTCAGTACTGATCATTCCTCTCCCAGAACTCATAAAATTTCTTATGAGAATAGAAGAATAGGAATAACAAGAACTATGATTGTTAGAAAAGCCAAGACACCATATTTAATCTGTCTCCCAGTGATGTATATTGGGCATAGATGATTAATATTTGTTAAAATGTGAAGAATTGTTATTTTTATCCATTCTGTTTATTTCCAATTCATTAACTTCTTCTATTAATCACAATATTTATAGTGGTCAAAACAAAGCTCTCTCATCTCACAAAGAAAGTGGCTACAAAATCTGGCTTTGCTCAAGAAATGAAACTTGTTACCAAGAGAGATTATGCTGACAGAAGTTAGCACAAAAAATTTTCTAGAGATACAGGACTTGATAAAAGTTTAAAGACTAATTGAGAGAAGGTTGAGGAGAGACTGTGACTTCTTCAGAGACAGAACAGTGAAGAGAGAATTGGCCTTGGAGGAGAGAATCTGAGTTTAAAAAGTCTGTCTCTGACATTACTTGTGTGACCTTCAGAAAGTCAACCTCTCTAAGTCTCATTTTCCCCAATTTTAAAATGAGTTCAACTAGGTGGCTTCTAAGTCTATAATCTATGGTTCTCTTCTAACTTTAGTTAAAGCCTACGGAGTTAGAACATTTTATTATTACATTGATTTTCTATGTATGGTAGGAACTGGGGACAAAAAGAAGTCATAGACCAGACTAGACTATTTCCCTGAACAAATTTCCTATAATAAACATTTATAAAAACTGTGGTAAAGTTAGGCAGAAAGGGCAGGAGAATATAGAACTTATATTTTTTTTTTTGTCTGAGAGGACTCAGGTCCTTTAGTTTTTAAATCAAAAGAACTAGTTTATCTTTTATTCTCTCTCTCTCTCTCTCTCAAGGCATGTTAGTTCCAACTGATTTTAACATGACTTTTAGGAATTTTATTTATTTATCATCAATAATTCAAGGAGTTTATTTTCTTAATGTAAGTTTTATGCTCAAGGAAAATTCCAAAAGATCCTTGTCTAATGACTTTAAGTGATTCCATAGAAACATAAATCAGAAAATTATTTTTCAGCAAAATACCAAGTCTCAGTGATTTGACAAGGGGGAAAGCATTCAGCAGATTCTGAGGCTACTTACCACATGAACTTTCATCACTGCCATCACTACAGTCTTCATCACCATCACACTTCCACAACATAGTAATACAGCGGCCATTACTGCATTGGAATTGAGATGACTCACATTTTGTTCTTGTCCCTAAAGTTAGAAAGACCTTAGCTAAATCAGTATTTTTTGAAAATGAAGGTAAGAAAGGACAGCTTGTTACCTTGGAACTAGAGGTGCAAGCTACCCTATGTTCTTAGAGAAGGTTTAGACTTATTTAGCAGCAGCACATCTTCAAGTACCCAGAACAACCTATCAAGTGCCATTTCTTAGCCACTAGTTTAGAAAATTAGTATTCTGAGAATCTTCCTCTCAGAGCCTCTGTTGAAAGTGGCACCTTCTTTCTAGTCCCTTAGGATCAAACTCCTACTGCCTTATTCCTTCCTTTGATATGTTACTACTTCCACAATATCTTACACTTAATCCCTTCTCTTAACCCCTAGCTAGCACCCTAATTCACATCTCATGACATCTTACATGGGCTTCTGGACCAGTCATCCAGTGCTTCCCTGATTCTTGGGCTCTTTTATCCGATTCACCTTTCACACAGCTGCTAGTCTGATCCTGGTACTACTCTGCTCAAGAAATTTCAGTGGACATTTACCATTTACCATTGCTTAGATAAAATGAAGTCCTTTCATTTGAAGTCCTTTCAATTTGGGTACCCAAATTTCTACCTAAAATTTTTTATATAATTCCTTCTTAAGGACTCTACAATCCAGCTAGACTGCATTTCATAAATCCTTATACTCTTGTGTAAGTATTTCCCTGTGCTTGGAACACTACCTAGAATTCTTCCTGTCTTTTTCTATTGTTACTGTTCTCTCCAATGGTCTGCTGGTAAATGTCTAACCTTGCATGCATGACACTTTTAAGTGTAATCTGCATTTTTAACATTTTCTATATCACTTAAGTCCAAAGAGGAAAACAGAACAGTACATCAAGCCCTAATTATGTAGCATTTACTAATTCCTGAAGTATAAATTCTCACACTGAAAATTTAACAATTGGCTCCCAGAGTCCGTTAGAGCTAGTTCCATCCCATTTTGGCTTTCTCCCACCTCAGATTGGTCAATGAAGATAAATACAAAACAATGAACATTAAGTGCCCATTATGAGCAAAGTGATAGAGATATAAAAAAAGCCAAAAAACAATCCTTGCCCTAAAGGAGCTCCATGTAACCCTAAACAAAACACAGACACAGAAATACACCGAGCAAGCTACTTTCAGGATAAATAGTAATAACAGAGAGAAGGCACTAGAATAAAATTGGGAAGTTTCCAACAGAAGGGAAATTGTAATTAAGGCCTAAAGAAAGCCAGGGAAATAAGTATACAGAATTGAGGAGCAAGAACATTCTAGGTATGGGGGGACAGGGAAAGAAAATGCCCAGAGCCAAAAGCCAGAGTGTCTTGCTAGTAGAGAACATAATAGAATTGCAAAAGGTAGGAGAGTCAGTTATGAAGGACTCTGAATTCCAGTGTATTTTGTATCTGATTCTAGACTGGAGTTTATCAAGCTGGGGAGTGACACAATCAGATCTGCTCTATAGGAGAATCATTTTAATGGCTGAATTGAGGGCTTAGAATCTAATAAAGATAAGATTTTATAGATAAAAGAACTGAGGTAGTTTTGAAGTGACTTGCCCAAGATCTCAGAGGTGACAAATAGAAGTACTAGCTCAGGTCTTTTAGCTAAATCTATCTACTATTTATCTTAGTATTTACAACTTAATTATAGCAGATTCCTCTCTCATTTTCCAAGGTCTCATATTGAGGTCATAAACACAATGCATCAAGATTCACCTTTTAGCCTTAATATACAATCTGCCAAGGACTTGCTCATTTTCTACAGCTCTTCAGAAGTACTAAAGCGGGATCAGATGGTTTAAACTTGCAAGTTTAGTAGTTGTGAAAGATTTTGGATCTAGATATAAGGACCAATATTTGACATGGTTTGTATCAGAGATATCAGACTCCAATAGAAAAGAGCTATCTTTGCACTATGTAGTGATTTAGAAATCCGAAAATTAAAATTAGCTATGTTGTATTCAATTTTTGTTTTGTCAAACATTTCTGAATTACATTTTAATCTGATTCAGGTTCATTTAGAAGTTTTTCAGCTGTAATTTGACAGCTTTGGTGTACATACACACACACACACACACACACACACACAAGGAAGTCCTTCTTGGGAAATTATTCCCACAGTGCATGTCATCTGCAAATCCTGCTGCTTTCACCCTCAAACCTTTGGGTTATTCTTGTTAGTAACTTATAGGAAGATAAAAATAATTTTAGGAAGACTCCAAATAGAGCTTTTTTTCCCCCCATAAAGTCTAATCTGTAACTGTTAAGCAGCTGGGGTACATTTGTGAGAAAAGCTAGAACAGGAACAGGCACACACTGTTACTTACATTGAAGCACCAATCAACAATAATTGGGATGCTGTTAGTAAGAGCCATTAATGCTTCTCAACACCTGAATTTTTCTTTTGGTACTTTTGAAATGTGCAAGACTTTTTTCTTACAGGACAAGTACATTGCTAGAAAATTACTCTAAATAAGTTTTTAGACAGATTATTTCTTTTTGTGGGAGGGTGGGAGAGGAGAATCATTTCTGTTATACACTCTACCTTTATAATAAAACACAGTTTAGCAAAATTAACCAATAGAGACTACACTTGGTAATACTACTGAGAATAAAAACCTTTTAAGTGTAGTATTCAAACAAGAGGGAAAGATGGTTCATTTTGTCTTCTCTAGAACTTATATCGACAGTCACAGTTAAGGCTTACTTTATTAAAGTTTCAGACTATGCCACTTAATCATCCTTTACATTTCAGCAAAATCTAATATTCCTCCACCAGATAGATTAACAGGAAAATCAATGGGTTGAGAGAAGAGAGGTCAACCAATTTAAAGAGTTAGGGTATACCCAATAAACTATACCTTTGACTACCAATCTTAATTTCAAATTCTGTTCCTAGTTGTCTGGAAATATATATCTTTTGTTCCTGTGTATTCCATTAGACTTAGCTAGAACAGGAATACACTGAGCAAAATTGGAATCCAAATGTTGGCTTGCTATATCAGATTTTTAGTCTCAGCTACTAAAAACTCACCTCCATTGGATCACTACTGGCACTTTATCAAACAGTAGGTGTTTTATAACTAAAAGCCGTTCACCCAGGAATGTCTTCTCAGAACAGATTACATAGAAAGTTGCCAGGATACTTGACCATGTGAGAAGGCACTTAGGTTGAACTGTAGATAGAGCACTATCAGGAAAAGCAGAATTCAACTCTGGTTTCAGACACTAACTGTACTGGACAAGGCAATTAATCTTCCTCAGCCTTAGTTGTGTTACATGTAAAATGAGGGTAATATAATAGCGCCTACCTCCCAGGGTTGTGAGAATAAAATGTGAATTTGTAAAGTGCATTCCAAACATTAAAGAGATATATAAAAATGTATATGATAACGAGGATGATGAAGGTGATGCTTTTTTACTTGTTAGCTTGAAATCACCAACTAGTTATTTTCAATTAAAGGTTCACTGCATTTTTTACTAATTCAGAATTGATGGAATTTTACAAGTCAAAACACAAAGTGTTCAAGGGAAAAAAACATAAAAACAAGTCAAGTTTCCTTTGAACATAGTTACTTTGCTGAGTAACTAGTAAGACAAAGTAAAAAATAGCCCTTGGTAGCTTAAAAATCCATAGGTATGATGAACCTTAAGTGATTCCCTTTCATTTAATGGATATTTAACATCTTGATATGGAAATCACACCATAATAATGATACCTAATAAAGGGAAAACAGATTTTTATCTATTATAATTTCTCCACAGATTTTTTTTTACATGTATATTATACACACTGAAACACATGTGCATCAAAGCAAGTTATCCTCTTAAAGGAGCTTCAACTGTTGGCCTTGTGAATTTTAGGGGGCACAGTAAGACTAAGTGAATCAACTCCCAGGCACTGCCATTTCCTTTTTTTTGCTTGTGAAAAATAAAACAAATATAAAAAAAGGCCTGTGTATATATCACATATATCCACACTGGATATTTCCTGTTTGGAATCAGAGATACCTGTCCTGTCCCTGTCTTCTATCAAATGACTTTTAAGCAAGTTGAAGCACTTAGAAAACAACCGTTGCTGCTCCTGGTGACACATCTTATGTTAACAGTTCACCGGATTCAAGGAGAACTATGTTGATGTGGAAGCACAATACTTGGGACTATTTCTTTCACTGAATCTTGCAAGTCATGCTTGGGAAAATTAAAGTATATCATTGAAGTCTAAATCATTAAAGTTCCATAAAAGTGAACTACATACTTTAAGAGTCCCCAAGTCTCAGATATCATTAAAACCT
This sequence comes from Macrotis lagotis, assembly GCF_037893015.1. Lineage (NCBI taxonomy): Eukaryota > Metazoa > Chordata > Mammalia > Peramelemorphia > Peramelidae > Macrotis > Macrotis lagotis. The sequence goes on from NC_133665.1 coordinate 22,087,299, forward strand.
TCATTTACTGGGGAGCATCCAAAGTTATATATATAGACCAGTTAGCTTATATAGTCTGGACTAATTCAGTAATGATAGAAAAGACTACCTTGGTACTATTTTAAAATCAAGTATGTACCCTTATCCTAGAAATTTTATTCTGGGCTAGTTCCTTATCTAATCACTTGAGCTTTGGGTGAGAAAACAAGTACAGTCACAAATATTGAGGCTCTATCACTTTAAAAAAGGTATAAGTTTACTCTCAGATGTTGAAATTTATCTAATCTTTCTTATAGTACTCTGAGATTTCTTGGACTCTAAAAATGAATGTTTGCATTTTTTATACATTTAGACATATTATTCACAATATGTAAATCTTGAATATATATTACATGTAATATATGTAAATCATAATTATCTATAATATATTATTATATGTATTGAAAATAGGTGGTGGTACCAATATCTTAGTTGTGAGTTATAGCAATAACTAAGTATAAAGTATAAATTCCTAATTAAAGAACAGGCAAACCTAATGGGAACATCACAGCTAAGTATCAACATTTCACGTCTCCTCATTGTTTGAGCCTATTACAATTCTCTACTGGAAACATTCAATTTATTTTGGCACTTCCAAGACAGCCAAGGGCATTTATTTTAAGCCTTGTTCATTTCCCACTGCTTGCTTTCACTCCAATCTTTCTACATAGGCTGAAATATAGATTAGGAATCCTAATGCCTGAGCTAGTATGTCAAAGGACCAAAATAAGGGGTGAGGGAGAAAAAGAAGATTTGAGGAAAGGGGTGAAGTTAAGGGACAAATGCCAGGACTTAAAAACTACTTTACCTTGTAGTTCTAAGTCAGATGTTCTAGAGAGAAATAGATTGCACAAGGGTCATTTTCATACTGGTCAGTTAATGGGGAAAGGCATAGTCAATCTTATCATAAAGGTTACTTTTTCTTTCCCTTCCTAGAAAACTTCTACTTTGTTCCCATAAATCATTATTTATCAAAATAAATGCTGGATGTCTTTTGGAGGAATCTGATAGAAATTGTTAACCCCTCAGTGCTACCAAATGGAGCAGGTCTTCCTCTCAAAGTGTTTCATTTACTGACCTGGTGAATTTTAGGGGGTATAATAAGACTAAGTGGATGAGGAATCAATTCACCCTAACTCCCAGGCATTGCCTATGCTTATGAAAAGAACATTTGGACATAGTAAAGCTTCATTAAATTCAGAAGCAACTAGTTTAAAAGGCAACATTAAAAAAGTGCTATTTGCTAAGCAAAAAGGCAAATTGGCTTTTCTCATAACAGAATATAAAAGATGGGAGCGGATGGATAAAAAGTATTTAACCTACTTAAAAGAAACTGCTCACAAAGAGAACCAACTATCCTTACCTATACTTTCCCTAGGTAGGAGGGTGCTGGAGCCAATTCTAGCAGATTATTAAATTTTCAGAGTAAGCATTTACACCTGGGAAATCAACAAATGCTACAAATCAAGGCTTGATTTTTTTTTTTGGTCAATTGTTTAGACTTTAAAAAGAGAAGGAGAAAATGTTAATGCATATTAGCCTTAAAAGCATGTCATGCATAGATTTTCTTCACTTCCCCAACTGATTGTTAAATATTTACCAAATATTTACAGCATCCTAAGTCTAGTTGATCCTCTATTTAGCACTACTTTGAGCCAGATCTCTATGTTAATGAAGTCTTGGTGGGTAAATTTTGAATAAGGTAAGTTATCTCTGCTCTTTAGTGAGCCTTTCTGGTCCTGCATCACAAGAACCTGGAGAGATCAAAGCCTTATAACTATGGCTAAGAGAGAAAAGGTATGCCTTTATATCAGTCATTCATATCTTTACATTAAAGCAATTATTTATTTCCAAGTATTAATGTTTAGATACTTTTTCTATTAAACTTTGGCAGGGGTTTACTAAGTGGTGTAAAATCTGGGTTTTCTATGTAATATTATTAAAGCCTGGATGCCCTTCTAACAACAAGGATATTTTAAAATAGCATCTTAATAAGGATGCTTTAAAAAAATAGTTCAGGGGCTGCTATGTGGCACAGTGGATAGAGCATCGGCCCTGGAGTCAGGAGTACCTGAGTTCAAATCCAACCTCAGAAACTTAATGATTACAATAATTACAACTTAACCCCATTGCTTTGCAAAAACTAAAAAAAAAAAACATAGTTCAGATGAATTGCAAGGGAAGACTAGTCTAAAATATTTTAATATCATTAGTATAGACAGTGTATAGAAGTAGTTGTAGGGCACATTCCATAGAGGCAGCATGTGTTACTTCAGCTAGGAAGACCCAGGTTTGAATCATACCTCATATATAATGTGATCCCAGAAAATATATTTAATCTCTCACTGTCCCCCCAAATGCTAAGCTTGTTGCAGAACAGTTATTTATCTACATTGGTAGAGGGTATTACCTCTACCAAAGAAAATACAGGTACAAGCAAAAGAGACATAATATTATACTGTCAGGTCTTAACCTGGCATAAGTCCATAAATAGCAAACTCCATATCAACTTCCATGTCTACCTACTCCAATCCACCGTACCTTGCCCATGCTTTGTATATTAGAAGCTTAGTGGTCACTGAATGTAACTAGCATTCTAGTAGGAAAAAAAAACATTCTGATGACCTTCATTTTAATATACATTTGCTAAGGTCCTTAAATGAAGAGATTTGGTAGTCTGAGGCAGTTGTTTGAATTGAGTGCTCCAATATATATAAGCCAACTTTAAAGTCCTATGATAGTTATTAGCTTATATCTCTTTGGAGACTAAGCAGACAAAAGAAGATCTAGGAGTCAGAAGAGTTGAGTCTGAGTTACAGTGTCATTGCTAATTGTAAAATCTTAGGAAAGTCATGTAACATCTGTGAGATACCATTCCCACATTTTAGAAATAGGGATAACTGTACCATTGACTTTAGGCATGAAGATCAAATGAAATCATGTGTGTGAAATGCTTTAAAAGCCAAAAAACAGTATAAACCAAGCATACAAGTTTTCATCAGAAGAATGACTTAACTTCTACTCTTACATTTGAGGCTCACAAGTGATGAGCCTTCATTTGACTTCATCACTCAAATGAAGTAGAACATCCACACCAATCTTGAGCATATCCAACTCCAAATCCTTATATACTGCTTGCTTCAAGTTTTTTCCTTACTTCAATCCATCTTCTACATAGCTACCGGGGATTTCTTAAAGCACAGATCACATCATTGGTCTCCATCACCACTGGCTTCTTTTACATCTAGCACTTCTGTATTTAGCATTTAAAACCATTCAGTCTGGTCCCACCCTATATTTCTAACCTTGTTTTTCCCCCTTCATGTGATCTGTGATACAACAATTCTGGCCTTGCTGTTCCTTGAACAAGCTACTACCATCACCCATTTTTGAACACACACTGGTTGTCCCCTATTCATCTGCCTTCTACATTTTGTAGGTTTTTTTTTTTTTTTTTAGGTTTTTGCAAGGCAATGGGGCTGTGGCGTGCCCAAGTCCACACGTAATTATTACGTGTTTGAGGTCGCATTTGAACTCAGGTACTCCTGACTCCAGGGCTGGTGTTCGATCCATTGCACCACCTAGCCACCCCACTGTAATTCCTAATTGTAAAATCTTGGGAAAGTCATGTAACATCTGTGAGATAACATTCCCACATTTTAGGCTCATCTTGAGAAAACCTTCTACAAGAAGCTTTTCTAATCCCCTAATGATAGTGCCTGTTACTCCAAAGCCAGCAAATTACCTTATGTCATGTCCCTCCTCATAGACATAGATTGCAATTTCTCTTCATATCCTTACATCTAGCAAGTGGGGAATAAGTATTTGCTAATTACTTTTTTTTCCTTTCAAAAAGATTTAATATGTAACATATAAGAATTCTTATAAAAGCAACTGGGGATGAAAAATATTAGTGCCTGTTCTCAAGGAGTCTCTAATCTAATTGGGAGTTGGAGGGGAAAAGGAGGGGTGAGGGTAATAATGAAATTATGACAAAAGAAAGTTTTAGATTTTTAATGTACTGAAAGAAACTATTGAGATCAAAGAAGGAATGATGACAGAAAATCCATTTAAACAGAAAATCCATTTAAACCAGGACTTGAGAAGATTTTTAGTAGTCAGAAATATGGAAGCGATAGTTTATTGGTGTGGGGAAAGGTCTATGTGAAGAAAGAACAAGAATAGGGAATAGTTAATAGCTCATAGTTTGCCTAAAAATCAGAATGGCGAAAAGCAGCATGGAGTAGTATAATTAATCAGTGGACTGAGTTAAAATATTGTCTATGAACCTGTGAACCTTGGGATTCATGCTGCTTAACCATAGCCTTAGTTTCTTCATTCATAAATGAAGACTTAAAAAAATATGCTTTCATCAGTCATTTGAGGGTCATTATTAATAAAAACTGGAAGAGTTGGTAGGTATTAGATCATGAAAGACCTTAAATGCCAGGCTAAGGGGTTTGTATTTCCTCCTATAGACAATGGGGAGTCACTGGAAATTTGAGCAAGGGAGTAACATGGTCAGATAATAGCCATTAAAATCTTTGGGGTGTGTGTGTGTGTGTGTGTGTGTGTGTGTGTGTGTGTGTGTGTGTGTGTGTGTAAGAGGGAAGAGATCAGACAGACTGGCTTAGTGGCTCCAGGAAGGTTCAGGTCATTGTGGAAAGAGGGCAAGAACTTGGTGCTTTGGGGGAATTTCTCCTTTTTCCTCGAGAATCAATTTAAATTCTACTAACATATTTATACTCAGCCCCAGTCTCATTTCTTAAAAGTGTGCTAACAATTCCAGTCATTAATGACTTTTATCTCCTTTCCATCCCAGAAGTATCACCTCTCTCAACTAGAAAGCAAGTTTCAGAGAAAATTTTTAGCATTTGACTTGTATAAAGCAGTAAACATGCTAATCACATAGCACTTAGCATTGGGCTGATTACCAAAATGGTAGTCAGGAGAGTCAAAACTCAAATATTCTAGCAAATGAACTATTTTATATTATGCAGCAGAGATTTTTAACTTCTTTAGGGACTTTGATGGCTCCGTTTTTTAAATGCATAAAAGACTTAGGAATACAAAGGAAACTGATGATGCTAAAATACAGCTATCAAAATAGTAAAAAGATAAGCTCATAGACTCCTTGAAATCTATCCACAAATTTAACCCTTATTCAGGACTTGTCCCTGAAGGTCATGCTTACTATGCTTACCTTTCAGGTTGCCATCACCTGTACTCCATCCCCAGTGCATGATTAACAAGTTTAAAAGAATCACTAATTTAGAACCAGAAAGCAGAAAGGACTTTTAGAAACCAAGGAGTCCAATTCTCTTATTTCAACTATGAGAACTAGAGGAGTGAAAGATTTGTCCAAGGGGATAGTTAATAGCTCATAATTTGCCTAAAAATCACAATGGCGAAAAGCAGCATGGAGTAGTATAATTAGTCAGTGGACTGAGTTAAAATATTGCCTATGAACCTGTGAACCTTGGGGTTCATGCTGCTTAACCATAGGAAGAATTCTAAAGTCATAGTTTTTTACATTGCAACATTGATGTTTAATGCTTGTATTACTAGGGCAAAAGTAAAGAAAATGTTTAGAAGAAAGGAAACAACTTCAAGGGGCTATCCAAAAAGTCAAAAGCATAAAGATGATATTTGTAACGGGAAAAAAAAGAATAAATTCTTCCCTGTGGTTAAATTACATTGGAGACACAAAGTAAACATTCTACCATTCAGGCCAAAAGGGAATTGATTTGAAAGTTGTCTATAAGGTAACACAAAATTTCTTCCTTTATGGTACTTCATAAGTCCCTAGGAAATGGAGCTTTTTGGATGGGTTAACAACTAAGATATTTTCACTTCGGATGTGAATTTAAGACAACTAAAAGTGTATAATTTGATATTTAAATTCATCTACCATCTGGAACAATGATTCCCAAGTGTCAGTCTGCAAAACTTTTATATATCAAATAAAGCCTTACTTCTTCAAGGAACAAAACATCACCTTACTCTTCAGTGGTACCTGAAAGGCAAGAACAGTAAACATGTCCTTCTAGGATCAGGATTCCCATCTGTCTTTCATTCTAATTCATCTTTTTCAGGCTACAGTTTGCCCAGCTGTGGCTAAAGAAGGACAAGCCTATGCTACCAATTTGGTCATTAATAATTTGTAGAATAATTTGTCCCAGGAAAGTGGGCTAGGGCTATGTTTAAAAAAGAAAAACCTTTGATAAATTTTTTTTTATATTAGTTATTTCCTCTACCTAGTCTTAATTTTTAACTTGCATTGGACTTTGATGACTGGAAGAGAGGCTGATGACTTTGTGCAACTCTGCCTCACTTATGCCTCACTTCAATTCATATGCAAATCATCCTGTGATCTCAAAGGTACTCTCAGAAACCAAAGAGGAATACCACTACCCGGTTTTATAAATAAAGACAAGTCTTTTACAGAGAACACCGTATTTTGTACCTTTGACTCCCACCTATCCAAGGAAAGAAGGGATATGGATCTCTTCATTCTCACCTCTTCTTTGAAGCCAATTGAGTTGTTTATGATTGCTCAAGGTTCAGCTTCTATAAACCATATTTTTGGAATAATTTTACATTCTTCCTTCAGTATTGTGATAAGTCATTACTTTCATGACTTTTGACAACTGATTTCCTATGAAACAATCCCTAGGGATTGATGATTTTGTTTTTGAAGGGGGGGGTGTGGTGGGAAGAGGTGCTTAAAGCAGGCCTATAATTATTTCTACAGAAATTTTAAAAGTCAGTTCTTTGTCTTTGAAATGTTTAGGTTTTCTTTTTGGGTAAGCCTTCATTGCTTATTCTTTTCTTCCACTTCCTGTCCCTCAAAAAAAATGACTATTTTAGTAGTTGTAAAACTGGCATCCAGATTAAGATTACAGGAAGAACCCATAGCCCATACCACTTAGGTCACTGTGTTCCCATTCAAAGGTATTTTGACCAAATGAATTCCATAGTTTGATACATTTTTGTTCACTCCAAGAGTCCAAAGTCTCTCCAGGTAGGAATGAAGCCCAATCATTAGATAACACTATTTCTTTGTAACCACTAAGTGGAAGCTGTTAACATCCCTATAAAGCAAATAAAATTTAGCTGTGTCAAGGTTTCTAAAATAGACTCACAGAAAACTTTATTGAAAATATAATGAAACTCATTCTCTGAAGATCCAGTCTAAGTTTTAATATATTTATTATTGTGCCTAGAAACCTAATCTTTATATTCAGCATCATGAGTCTGTCACTATTTGACAGTAGCAATCTTGGGGATATCTTTTCCCTTTGTTTTGGGGGCAAAGAAGTTAAAGATGTACATATACCTTCTTCATACAAAAGATGGTTAAGTTTTGTAGGGCTCTTGTGTGGTAGCTTCAATTACTTAAGCTTCACATTTTTGTGTTTTCTTACAAAGTTTAAGAGAACAACAAAATGATCACTGAACACAGAATTTCTTAACCTAAAGTCATGGACCTTTTTTGAAAAAGTAGTTCAATCCTATGTATTTTATGTATTTGGAAATATCCTGGAAAATGGTCCATAGACTTCAGACTGCCAAAAGGGATCAAGGTACAAAAAAAGTTAAAACCATCTACAGTAGCAGTTTATAATTGGTTAGCATTATTAGGCAAACAAAACTTGTATTAAAAAAGACTCTAATAATAACTAATTTGTGGAGAACTTTAAACTTTGACAAGTGCTGTTAATTACATTTGATCATTTTATTTTTCTAACAATACTATTTAGGTTGGGGTAGCAATCATTTTTTTCTTTTACAAGATATGTCGATGATTTGTCAACGGAAAGTCAAGTTCTGCAGAGGTTTTAAAATTAAATGCAGGGTGAGCAAGGCAGGGAGAGTAGTTTAAAAAAAAAAAGACCAGGCCCAACATGTCAAACTTGCCTCCATATCCCCTCCCCCACCCCAAAGTCCATCTTAAGAAGTTTTGAAGAGATGGTAGTGGAACTTGCATCCAAGTATTTTTACAACATTTCACAGTGAAATAGTTCAAATGATTGCTTCCAAAAGTTACAAGATGCACTACACTGAAAAAATTTGATACAGTAACCAATCTCATAAGGTAGAGGAAAGGGACTTGTCATACCACTGAAAGGATACTACTTCGAACACTCTTCAGTAACCAAGATAAGAGGGGCAGTTTTGAAGCTGAAAGTTACACAGTTGTTTCTTGGTCTTTAGATTTGAAGTTGTTTCCCCTTAAAAGTCAACCCCCAATTCACACCCGGTTGATGGCCCATAGTTTTGTCCTCCAGCTTCTATGGAAACGCATCTGGGACTCTGAGTCTCAAACCTTGGGGACTGAGACAACCTCCTTCCCCTACTCCAACTCCACTGCCAAGTAAGTAGGCAATTTAGCGCCGCCTCAGTCTTTTAAAATCTCTTTGCCAGAAGCATCTTGGAGTCCTAATTTTCCATAGTTGAGGCAAAGAGATAGCATCGGTAGACCTAGGTGTGAAGAGTGGTCCATAAAACCACAGTGCCTCGGGTAGGAAACAGATCACCTTCCTCTTCTTCCTCTCACTCCAAAAGAAACCCTACCTCATAATTTCGTGCTATTTCCTTTTGCTCTATTGTTTGGAGAGAGTGCTAATTACAGTTACTAGATTTCGGACTCTCTTCCTGTCTCGAAAAGCCTAAGAAAGCCGCAGGGCGACCAGAATTAAGTCCTGCATCCTCCACTTCCCCCTCCCGGGCCATCTGTACAGAAGGCCTGAGAGCATTTTTACTGGGGGAGAGAAGAAAAGAGAAGGGAGGTGAGGATGGAGCAATGAGAGAAAGCTACCTAAAGCCCTCTGCTCCCACCCCGCATCCCTGCGAGGGACCTGCCCCAGAAGGCGACTGACTACTCGAGCTTAGCAGAAAGCACAATTCACACAGTTCCCTCCCTTCCAAGAGCGGAGACGCTCCGAACGTGCGCCGGCTCACGGCCGCTGGAGTACTACCCACTGGGCTGGGTACGACTTCGCCACCGACACCCACTCCCTCACCCCCTCGCCGGTCGGTCCTCCCCCACCCCGAGGCAGCTCCGGAGGATCCCCAAGGGGCTTTCGCACCCGACTCAGGCTGGCCTTGCCCATTACCTCCCTTCTTCCTCTTACTCCGTGGGGAGGAGAGAAAAACCATTGTTACAATTGTTCAGAAGCTCACGTTCAAGGAGTCCCCGATGGGGGTTGATCAAGGAGAATACGGTTTCTTTAGAGCTTCTTGAATTTGAGAAGAACGGAGGGGACTTTTTTTTAAAGGAAGGGGCAGTCAAAGTGGTATTTTTAAGTCAGATCGGCACCACACCACATCCCTCCTGTAGACCACCTCCTTTTCTCTCTTCCCACCCCCATGGTACTGACAGACAGAGGGGGCTCTGGGGCGCCGCCAGGGTGGGCAGGGAGAAGACAGGGGAAGGGGTGGCGAGTGGAGATGAGGGAAGGAAAAATATCACACCTAGGCTTATTTCTCCAGGGCCAGCAAACTCAGGGTGCCCCATTCTTACTTACCCTCCACAGGGCTTGGCTCTCCAGACAAACACCACATCGCCACTACGAGCCAGAGTCCCCAGAACGAGGACGTGCCCATGGTGCCTGGCTCCTGCTGCTGCTGCTCCTGGGCTGCCGCTGGTGGAGGTGGTGCCGACACCGCTCACTGGCACAAGTTAGCAACCCTTAGGAAAGGGGGAAGGGGACAGGGCCTGAGGGTTTGGGGGAGGAGGGGGGAGGGGAGGGAGAAGGTAAGGGACTTAAGAGGGAAAGTGGGGGAGGGAAGGAAAGAGGACGTCCCCCTCCCCTACAACTTGCACAATATCCCCCCCTCCCCACCAACCAACCCACCTCCCCCTCGCTGTTGCAGCTGTGCAAAACCAAGCCTGCTAAACGAAAATAACGCAGGCAATGCAGAGGAGGGGAAGGAAAGGGTGAGGGGGTGGGGAAGGGAACGGAGGAGAGAGCCGGAGCCAGGAGCCGAGCACAGCGGCGACTGTAGAGGGGGGTAAAGGGAGGGAGAAGGAGTGCGGGGGGGGGGGGGGGGAGCGGGAGGAGTGGTCAAGGAGGAGGAACGACGCCGGCAGGCTTCACCCCTCCCCCCCGCGCCGGGCTCTCTTTATACACGCCAGCCGGGTGCCTAAACCCTGTGTGTCCGTGTGCGCACGTCTGTCCGTGTGTGTGCGTGGGTGCGTGCGTGTCCGCGGCGGCTGCCGGGCCGGGCTGCTCTCCAGTCCGCTCGGGACTCACTGGGCCCGGGGGGCTCCGGTTGCCTCCTGTTGGCTCGCGCACCGCTCGCGCCTCCAGTCCCTGTGCCTGTCCTAATTTCTGACCCGGAGAACCTGCCTTCACTGCCGCTCCCGCAAGCTGCCGCGCGCTCCGGCCAGCGATTGTCGCCCCCTCCGGACTGCCCCGACGGGCGGCGGCGGCGGCCAGAGCGGCCCCCGAGCCCAACTCCAGCGGCCAGCCCTCCTGACCGCCACACTCAACACCCTCGTCGGGCTTCCAGACAGGTGACGGCTGCCTTGTACCTGCTGGCTTAGGGGTCAGCCGGCATCCCTCTACCTTCCTTTCCTTCATCATCGAGGCACTCCCCAGACCCCCACCCCACCCCCCAGAGTGCTTAGAACAAGCGGGGCAGGTAGCCTCCTAGTGTCCCCACCTTTTGGGAGCAGAAGGGAACAGTTCGTTTGGACTAATCTTGCATGGGGAAGGGGATGCCTGCTACAAAGTGGCCTTTGGAATTGCAATTTGCTAAAAATAAATGTCTTTGAGTGTTTCTGTGAGCATGTGGTTTGTTCTCTGTAAAAGAAAAAGACTAAAATAACCCAAGCTGGTGTGGAGGAAGGTAATTGCTAGCTATGCATTCTCTCATCAAGGATTTTAGTTAATTGCTAATTGCACCAAATGATAGTTGGAGGTGCTGTAATTAAAAACTTAACCTTTTATTCCGAGGGGAAGCAGATAGACTTGTGCCTTTGGTACAGTACCTTACAAACCTCTAAAAACAAAATAAGATAAAGGTAAGAGCCCTATTACAATTATTCTGCTCTTGGCCATGTTATATACTTATGTTTTCCTTTTATTCTCTCCTGATTTCCCTTAATTTTTTCTTCCATATATCTTGTCCTGCTCAGTTGTTGCTCGTATATATAGCAGTAGGGTTTTAAGAGACAGCAATAATGCAAATTTTCATAGAAAAGAAACTGTGATAGCAAGATATAATCTTTGAAAATTTAATTAAAAACAATAGTGAGATTCTTTCTAAGTGTTCTTTGAAACAATTCTAAAAATTATTTTAAATTTTTTTCTTTGTTTATTCTTTTGTTTGATATTTGGAACTTTTAAAAAACAGACATTTATTTAGTGCTGTAGTGTGACTTTTTTTTGTCATATCAGGAAGGGGATATTGTGAATGATCTACCTAACTTTCCAGCAGAGAGTGAAAGGACACACTTTAAGAATATCCGTTTGGAGATTGATAAAGATGAGAAGGTTTCTAACTTCAGAGAGCCTCACAAATTCTCACTTAAAGAAAATGTGGCTATTATTTCTTACTTCGATATGTTCAACTTTACCACTGATTTGCTAAGTAATCTTGGAAAGTCATTTTGGTTTTTGGTACTTCAGTTTTTCTCTCATGTAAATTGAAAATAATGTCCCAAACCACAAGGATGTGCTAAGGATTACCAAGATGATGGCATCAAAGTACTTCGACTTCTATGGATTATGGTAATCTATAACTAACCTGATGTATTAGACCAGATCAGAGACAGGAAAAGGTCTCTTTTTTTTTTTTTAAAAAAACATGGGAAAAGAGTGAAGACATTATACTATTGATTTTGAGTTTGACTTTGATTCCTAGCCAAATTCAAGAACACTTTTTTTTTAAAGAAATAGTGAATTAACATTTCAAAAGGGAAGCAGTGATTAGGACATTCCAATCTAGCATCATTTTCCTTTTTTTGACCAAGTTGGGTAGATAAGGGAACTGCTATAGACATAATATACTTGAGTTTCAGTAAGAAACCACAGTCTCCTGTGCTATCCTTGTGAATAAGATAGGACAGCTAAGGAGAATTAAGAACTGGATCCTTATGGGAGTGGTGCCAACTTGGAACCATTCTGGGGATTTAGCTCTTTGGCTCTGTGGAATTCACCAGTTTTATGAATGACTTAGTTGGAATGTTTATCAAATTTGTAGATGGCATGAAGCTTGGAGAGATGTTGAAGATACCAGAATACAGGATCCAAAAAGATCACGACAAACTTTTACTGATGATCAGAATCCAATAAGATGAATTTGAACTGGGTTAAATGTTGAAAATGCTATTTGTAAATTCAAAAAATTAAATAAACAAGTGCAAAATAGAGGAGACCTAGCCAGAAAACAGTTCTGGCATAAGAGATTTTTAGGAGTTGAGTGTGGTGCACCACCAGTGGCAACAGCTAAGGTGATTTTTAGACTATGTTTTCAGAAGAAGGGAGATAAGATTTGGATTTTGTTCTGGGTAGGCCACATCTAAAAGATGACTTTAAGTTCAGGATAGAACATTTTAGGAAGGATATCCCAAAGAATAAAGCTGGGGCAATTGTTGGAAACTGCAGAAAGGCATACTTAATTCAATTTAACAGACACTCATTAAGCACCTGTACTAGGGACTGAGGCTGCAAAGACAAAAGAAAAAGATACTTGTTTTCAAGGAGTTCATACTCTATCAGGATCATTTTTGTAAATTAACAATTCCAAGGTAACTTTAAAGAGAGACTGAAGACAGTAACAAATAGAGTGAACAAGGAAGATTTCCAGAGATGGTAGTAAATAAATTGAAGCTTGAGGGCAGATAAGGCATCAGAGGCATGGGGAAATAAGGATTCCAAACTTGGTGAAAAGGGGAAGACTTGTACAAGTTCATAGAGGGGGAGATGGCATGTTGAATTTGGGGAGTAACTAGCTTAGTATGCCTGGAACCTAGAGAGCTAGACTTTAAATAGAATGGATTAAATTTGGAAAGGTAAGTGGGGAGGGAAGTGATGTGCTCAAAACTGTGCTTCAGTAGAATTATTTTCCCATCTATATGTTGGATAGATTGGAAAGAAGGAGAGAATGGAAAGCAGGGAAAACAATTATAAAGTCAGGATAGTTCAAGTGAGAGGTGATAAAGGCCCCAGCTAGGGTGACTGGAAAAGTAGAAAGAAGGTGATAGATAAGAGAGATAGTCTGGTGGTAGAATTGGTACAATGTGATAATTGTTTGGATATTAGAATGAGGAAGAGAAGTGAGTCAAGGATGATGCTGAGGTAATGAATGTAGATGACTAGAATGGAGGAGTAAGTTATGAGAAAGAGAAGAGTTCCCTTTTGAACATTATTTAGAGTGGGAGGTACCCTGGGTACCACATTTGGAGTTGCCTAGCTAGCAGCTTTCAATGTGGGAATAAAATTCTGGCAAGCAATTTGGGACTGGATATATAATTGTTGGAACTGTTTTCTTGGACATAATTGAATCAATGCAAGTGGATGAGATTTCCAAAGGGAATATAGAAAAAAAAGAATTAAAAATAGGAGTATTTAAAGCTTAAAGGACAGGAGATGGATGATTAAGCAAAGAAGACTAGATGATGGAAGGCCTAGGAAAGAATGGAATCATGGAAGATAAGAAAGGAAAGTGTATAGGGAAAGAGTGACCAACAAGGACAAAAGCTTGCAGAGAGTTCAAGGAGTTTACAAACCCAGAAATGGTCATTAAATTTAACTCTTAATAGAATGCGGGTAGCATTTTGGAAGGTCAATTTCAATTGAGTAGTGGATCTAAAGTTAGATTACAAGGGCTTTTTTAGTGTGAGTAAGCAGTGAAGAAATGGAGGTAGGGAGTAGAAGTAGCTAGGAGGGTTGGAGATACACAGAAGAGAAAAGAAACAGTGAAATAACTCCTCAGAGGGAAGCTTTACAGAGAATCAATCAACAGGCCAAATGTAGAATGGATTTCCTGGAATAGTATTCTCTTCACAGAATATTTTCCAAGTAGAAGCTGGATGACCATTTGCCAGGATATTGTATAGAAGTTTCAGCTTCAGGTATGGATTGGACCAGATGACTTCTGAGATCCTGCCCAATGCATTGATTCTGAGGACATTAATCAGGATGAGTGCATTCAATTAATACATTAAGTACATAAATGATATAAAATATGAATTTGTCCCAATGTAGATGGGCATAAATGACCCGGCCTGGGAATAATAAACTCTTTGTTGCCTGACTATTTAAATGTGAGTTATTTAGCAGAATTTACTGGAGCCAATTCCTAAATGCATATTACATATTCAACCTTCTTTTCAATCCATTCCCAGAGGCTCCTGAGATGAGGAACAAATAAGTGATCTATAATTTCAGGAAGAGAAATAATGGTAAAAAATATACTATTTACATAGTGTTGATAATGAATAATCATGTCTCTAAATCCAAAATAGCCTTATCTCTACAACAATTTGCTTTCTTTTCCTTTTCAACCCTCACCATCCCCCAGCCAAAATAAAGAGAGGGTAGCTAAGGGGTGGCCCATCTTGAGTATGGGTTAGGATCTAATGAAAAATACTCTAGATAAATCTTGTCCCAAACTGATGGACATAACTTACATATATTATTTGATCAGCAAAAGCAATTTGTCTTTCTAAAAAGTTTTCTAGCACTCCATATGTAGGGAGTAATAAACTATAATGTCCAAATTAAAGTATGCTCTCTTGAAGTATATGGAAAGCTTATTGTAAGAAATAATAAGTAGACATAATTTTAATGGAATGCAGACTTTTATTACACTATGGAAGCTAAATTTCACTGGGGAAGTCCAGGGCTTCTTTGAAACAGCTGTAAGTACTGTTTCTAATGACTTTTTTGCTTCTTCCTTCCCCCTATATCCTACCTCTTACAGTCTGGATTTGAATTGTTGTGTCGAATTGTTTTGTTTTTAATTTTGGTGGTAAGGAGGAGACATTCCAGAACTGTGATTTCAGCCCTGAATGGAGTGCTTGGTGAAGAAGCCCACTCAGATCAACAACTGTTACATAAAACTCAATAATTTTAGAGAATTTTGGGGTGGGGTAAACTAATAGGTAAACTGAGTTGTCCAGGATCACACAGACAGTATTTATTAAAAATGGTAAATTCAGAATGTTCCTTTTCAGAGATCCAGTTCTCTGCTGAGCTAAGTAACTTCCATTTAAAAATTTTATTACTATATTTTGTTTTTATGTCACTTTCATTTCTATATGAATACTTGCCCCTCCTTCACTCAGAGAGCCATTCTAAAAACTAAGAATTTTAAAAAAGGGAGGTGGCAGTTCAGCAAAACTAAGCTACATATCAGTCATATCTGAACAGTATGTGCAATATTTATACATAAAATACCTGGCTATGAGATGAAAGGAAGGAAATTCATCTTATCTCTACACTTTATCTCTATACTTTATACTTTAGGTCATTATAATTAAAATTATTTTTGTTATCATAGTTTTTTTCTTTTACATTACCATCATTGTAGATGCTGTTTTCCTTGTCTTGTTACTTCACTTTGTATCAGTTGATATATTTCCTTGTGTTTATTTTCTTCATATTTACCATTGCTTATGGTGCAGTATAACATTACATTTATGTACCACAGTTTAACCATTCCCCAATTAATGGGCATGTACTTTGTTTTCTGTTTGCTGCTATTATAAAAAGTGTCACTTTAAGTATTTTATCATTTTTTTAGGGTTTTTTTTTTTACAAGGCAATGGGGTTAAGTGGCTTACCCAAGGCCACACAGCTAGGTAATTATTAAGTGTCTGAGGTTGGATTTGAACTCAGGTACTCCTGACTCTAAGGCTGGTGCTCTATTCACTGCGCCACTTAGCTGCCCCCTATTTTATTATTCTGTGTAACTCTATTTAAAGACTTTTCTCTCTATCTTTTATCTCCTTGTGGTATATTCCAAGGAGAAGGATCTCTGGATCAAAGAACATAGACATATTAATTCCCCTTTTTTAGAATAATTCAAAATTATTTTTCAGAATGGTTGGAAGCAAATATCATTTTAAAAATGAAATCAGCAGTGACATTTACTCTTTTTAGTATTAAATTTAGTATTCTCCATTCAGTTGTCATTCTGTCCTTTGCTTTCTAACATAGAGAATTCTAAGTTCTGAATGAAATTAAGTCCAGAGAATAAACTAGTATTGAAGTGAGATATTTTGAAAAACTGGAGAAAAAGGTTTATTGAACAGGTGATGATGGTGGAAGGCTCTAAAATGAGTGGAGTGTCATGGAAGATTTATGAGGTAAATATTTCTTTGGAATTTATGAGTGATAGAATTTTTTGGGAGGGGGAAGGGATGAGTTGAAAGAGCACTTGGGACTTGGTTATGTTGTCATGGGCAGATTTCATTTCTCCTTGATAAGGAAAAAATATGAATTGAGTTTTACTTGAAATGATGACTAATGTGATTTTGGTAACAAGTTACAGTAAAGGGATTTATAGACCTGAGAAATGCAGTGTAACTATGTATCAACTTAACTTTAAATGACAATATATCAAGATTGTGATCTTGGATTAGATTTAAGAACTAGTCTCTTCTATATATTATAGACATTTTGCTGCCTTTTTTTGTGAAGGGATTATTTCTCTGGGAATCAAATAATTTTATAAAATGCAGCCTTTAGGAATAATGATCGCATTAGATTATTTGGGATTAAATTATATTGTCCCCCTTTTTGGCAAAAATTAATTTATGTGAAATTTGGGACTTTTAGACTATAATGGTTTTGAAAAATTCTTATACAGATAATCTGGCATGAAGAACTGTAACTTTATGTGGCCTGTAGAGCTAATTTTCATACATACTTAATTGCTTCTATGGTATCATTGTTTACATAGATAAGAATCATCTGTAAGTTATGGGTAATGGAGCAAGTTTTTCAAGTATTTGGCTATGTCATTTGTACTTCTAAACTTCTAATTACTTTATGGAAGCAGACAGTTGACATTCCTAATATGTTCTCATTGTCTGTCTCTCTCTAAAGTGGGTAGGTAAGACTTCTTTCAGTATCCGTCAATACATTCTTCTTGAATTGGCTATCTTTTTTCCTAGGAAATTTGTAATGTACTTAACTTGTCATATTTCTTAATGTGTGTTGTATTTTATTTCAAATTTACTTCAAAGGATCTGTGATTTTCATGGCCACTCCTTCCCTGAGGCAAATCATAAGCCTTCTGTGCTTTAGCAGGTAGTTCCATGATTTAATATGATCAGGAAAAGAGTAAGAGTGTGTTTGTGTCTCTCTCTAGTGGTAAGCCTTCTGGTGATGAGACTTTCCAAATTTACTAAGTCTAATAGAAAGAGCAGTGGGCTTAGAAGCAAAACCTGGTTTCAGATCCCTTATCTCTAAGCTCAAATTCTGTGTGAGCCTAAGCAAATCACTTAACTTCACTGTTTCAGATTTCTCTTCTGTGAAATAGGTATAATAATAACACATGACCAATGTCAATAAAGGTGAGCCAGGGGCTAGTATTGAACAACAGAAATAAGATACATTTCTAAACCCATATATGAAGTCTTTCCAATTTCGTCAGCCCTGCCAGAGTTCGTTCTGCTAACATACTTTTGAAAATTGACTCTTGTCTTTATACTATAATGAGGCATTTGAGTAGATCTTTATGTAGAAACTCGCTATGACATTGTTGTCAATATACAGTTTCATATTCATAGTCTTACTGCTAGTTAGAACTATAACCATAATGCTGAGTACAGGTCAGGTCAAAGTTCATCTTTGGAATTCCTTATATGTGGGGATGTATTAGGTAAGGCTTTAGGCCCATGGCAGAAGTGGTATGTTTGTGTGTGTGTGTGTGTGTGTGTGTGTGTGTGTGTGTGTATGTTGTGTGCAGGGTAAGGAGATCTGAAGTCATTTGTTCATTTAATGGATTGTGTCAGTTTTAGGAATGTCTTTTATAGTAATAATATAGATAGATTAAGTATATGGACTTAAACTTGGAAAATTTAGGAGAAAAAAATCTTTGATCTGAAATTACAGGAGAAAAAGTTTAAACTAGTCCTTTGGACCTAAATCATTGAATCTTGGTGTTGGAAGAAATTTCAGTGATCACCTAATCCATTACATGTCCAGGCAATACCCTCTACAACCTTCCCAAGTGGTCATCCTTCTATTTAAAGACCTCTGGTGATGGAGAAATAATTACCCTATTAAGACAGACTTTTGAATGACTCTGATTATTAGGAAGTTGTTAATCTTTTCATATACAAAACTCAAATTTCTCTCTTCTCCCTTACCCTCTGCTCCCTTTCCTTTTCCCTCTTCCTCTCTTCTCTCTCTCTCTCTCTCTCTCTCTCTCTCTCTCTCTCTCTCTCTCTCTCTCTCTCTCCCCCTCTCCTCCCCTCTCCCTAAATCTAAAAAGACCCCTACTTTGGAGACAAAGAGCTGGAACAAACCTTAGAAACCATCAAGTCCAGCCTCTTCGTTTTGTAGATGAAGAAACTGAGGTACAAAGAAGTTAAAGACCTGTCTAGGGTTATACCACCAGTGTCTGAAGGAGGGCTTAAACCAAGGTTTATTTGATTCCAAGTCCACCACAAAGCACATTTCAAATGTATATCCTTTAATCAACTCTGAGTTGTTTAGAGTCTTCTTAAATACACAGGTCTCTCTTCACCGGATAGTTGGTTAAAATCCTTCTTAAGACATAGTGCTGTAATTGAACAACACACTCCAGAGGAGCTCTGAATAGGGCTTAGAATAGGACTATCACCACCCTTATTGACGATATTATATTTGGTTTGCTAGGTGTCTGAATTAAATGACTTGCTGAGTGTCACACAGCTAGTGTCAAGTGTCTGAGGCTGGATTTGAACTCAGATTCTCCTGACTCTAGGGGTGGTACTCAGTCCACTCACCACTTAGCTGTTCCATCATATTTCTATTAATGAAGTCCAAGGTTACATTAGTTTCTTTTAGTGCCACTATTGATTAATGGGATCTTGGGATTTAGAGATGGAAGGGATCAGGGAGATAATTTTTCCTAACTCCCTCATTTTACAGAATAAGAATGTTTAGAAAGATGAAATGATTTTCACAGGTCATATAACTAGTAAATGGAAAATATTATAGTTGAACCCAGGTTCTCAAACTCCAATTCTGGTATTGTTGCTGGATGTTTTCAAAGTTTACTGAAAACTTCATATTTTTTTTTCTGGAATCATGCCTTTCTCATACATTACTTGTGAGATTGGCTTTTCTTGAATCTGTGTAGGGTTTAATTTTTTATCAGTCTTAAATTTTTTCATCTTAATTTGATTTCAGCCTACTGCGCTGCCCTTTCAGGACCCTTCTGAATCTGGATTCTGTCATCCAGTTACATTAGGTATTTCATTTATCCCCTCAACCTCTAGCTTCATGTCATCCTCAGATTTGATAAGCACACCATGTATGATTTAATCTAAAAGATTGATAAATATATTGCATGCTAAAAGGCCAGTGGCAGTGGCCTTTGGTATTCCACAAGAGATGTTCTACACTGATGTTTATTAATCAACACTCCTATGGTTCAATAATTTTTTGTTTGTTTTTGTAAGGCAGTGGTTTAAATGACTTGCCTAAGGTCACACAGCTAGGTAATTATTAAGTGTCCTTAGATTTGAACTCAGCTTCTCCTGATTCCACTGCATCATCTATCTGCCTTGGTTCAATAATTTTTAATACAGTATACTATTCTCATCTAGCTCATATGCTTCCGTCTTTTTCTTAAAGATATTACAAAAGAGTTTGTCAGATGCCTAGGCAAGTCACTTAGCCTTAGTGGGTAACTCTCTAAGACTATAAGTTGCAAAAAAGCAGCACTGAGAGGAGTTTCACTGTTGTTCTATTAGAAACCAGGAGGGATGGGAAATCAGAAGACTGGAGGGATTTGCATGAACTGATGCAGAGCAAGGTGAGCAGAACCAGAAGAGTATTGTACACCATAATAGCAACAT
Source organism: Macrotis lagotis (assembly GCF_037893015.1). NCBI lineage: Eukaryota > Metazoa > Chordata > Mammalia > Peramelemorphia > Peramelidae > Macrotis > Macrotis lagotis. The sequence goes on from NC_133665.1 coordinate 22,107,349, forward strand.
GGGGGTGATGATCAACCTTAATGGACTTGTTCATTTCATAAGTGCAACAATCAGGGACAATTTGAGGGTATCTTCAATGGAGAATATCATCTGTATCCAGAGAAAGAATTGTGGAGTTTGAACAAAGACAAAAGACTGTTATCTTTAATTTAAAAAAACTGTTGTCTTATTATGTAATCTTGCTATCTCTTACATTTTTTTTCTTAAGGATATGATTCCTCTCTCAACTTATTCAATTTAAATCAGTGTATAGCATGGAAACAATGTAAAGACTAACAGACTGCCCTCTGTGGGGGGAGGAGGGAGGGAATCGATATTTGGGGAAATATTGTAAAATTCAAAAATAAATAGATGAATTTAAAAAAGAAAAGGAGTTTCCTCACTTAAGAGTTCCCTGCTGTTATTGTTCAGTTCTGTCTGGCTCTTTGTGACTCTATGGACCATAACATACCAAGCTCTTCTGTCTTCCACTAAAGACTTTTACAAAGTCTGTCCAAGTTCATGTTCGTTGTTTTATGACACTATCCATCTCATCCTCTGCCCATCCCTGTTTCCTTTTTCCTTTAATCTTTTCCAATAACAAGATCTTTTTCAGTGAGTTATATTCTTCTTATGTATCCAAAGTATTTAGCTTTCAGTTTTTGAACTTCTAGTAAATAGCTTGAATTATTTTCTTTAAGAATTGACCAATTTGACTTCCTTGCTGTCCAAGGGACTCTCAAAAGTTTTCTCCAGCACCATAAACTGAAAGTGGCGATTCTGTGACACTCAATTTTCCTTATAGTCCACCTCTCCCAACCCTACAATGCTAATAGAGAGTTCTCTAATATCGTTATAATTTTAGATTTGTACCTCATCCTCATCCTTTTGAAAACTGTGACATTTGCCTCCTTGATTTTGTATTACTTCTCTCATTTTCCAAGATTTTTCAAATATATAGACCAAGCAGATCAGCAATCACAGTGAGAAGTTCTTTTACTACTTTATAAGTTCTTTTAGTGTTACTGTGTAAGTTAGCTCCTAGTGATATCTCTTCAAACCCAGCTGAGGTAATTGTGGAAGGGGAAGATAAGAGAGATTGAGATGCAAAATGAATAGCAAAGATGTGTCTATATTGTCATCTCTTTACAAAATGTTAAGTTTTCTTTTTTGGAAAAGGGGCCAAAAAGAAATGGAAGGGTAATGAGCCATTGAATAGTTAACGACTGGTAACCTGAAGAAACTAAAGTTGCTAGCTCTGAGAAAGAGAATTGAGACAACTGAAGAAAAAAGGAAACAATTTTGTGGAATATGAACCCTTCACCTTTTGCATAATGTTGAGAAGGGAAAGAAGATTTTCATCTCCTCCCACTCATGAGATATGATGTCTTGCAGGAGATCTATTCATCCAGAAGGAGATGCTGTATCCAACTGAGAGAAAGAACTGAGTTTGAGTCAGGAAGCAGTTTCAAGGAATATGACCCCTGGCAACAGAGAATAGAGTCAATCATAAACTCAAGAGAAAATTATCCCTGGCACTTGGGATTTGAGCTATTGAGATGAGTAGTTTCAGGTAGTCTATTTGACTGATTCACTCTATGGAGACACTCAGCAATGTGAAAATGAATACAAGAATAGACTATCTGGGTTGTGGTTTTGTTGTTTAGTCAATTAGTCATGTCCAACTCTTTGTGACCCTATTTTGGGCTTTCTTGGCAAAGAGTGGTTTTTCCATTTTCTTCTCCAGCTCATTTTACAGATAAGGAAACTGAAGCAAATGGGATTAAACAACTTGCTGGAGTCACATAGTTAGCAAATGAATGAGACCAGAATTGAACTCAGGAATATGAGTCTTCCTGATTTCAGACCCAGCACTCCATATACTGTGCCACCCAGCTGGTAGTGGTTCTCTAGGCTTGAATTTCTTTGGCTATATGTTCCTAAGCATATTCCTCTCTATATACTCTGTACAATAAGTTTTAACCCACTCTTTCCATTTTATTTGTACAAGAGGGTACTTTATCAATAATGCCTTTTGGGGGGGTTTTATTTTTTGGCAAGGTAGTGAGGTTGACTTGCCCAAAGTCACACAGGTAATTATAAGTGTCTGAGGCTGGATTTGAACTCAGGTCCCCTGACTCCTGGGCCAGTGCTCTAACTACTGCATCACTTAGCCACCCTAATAGTACCTTTTCTTTAATCTAATTGGGTCTACTGACTGATTGTTACACAGGTGAAGAATCCTTAGATTTAGTTTTAAGAGAGAGGATTCACAGAATACTTTTGAACCTGAGATAATAGTTTTTGGGGGACCCATTATGTAACTTCTGAGGGTTGAACTGGGGAAGATAGCTGTCTCCTCAGAGTTACTACACTAGTACTTGGTTACTTGAGTTTATTGAATGCAGCTAAGTGCACTCTTATCTGCTTAGTCTGTTTCAGCTTCTCTGTTGATCATTTTTGTACTATCCTTTTAGTCAGAATATCATCTTCTTTAGTAGAGAAATACTGAACAAAATGGAAGTTGAAGAATTCTGCTTTATTCGATCATTCATTTACATTATTCATAACACCTCAAATGGCAGTCCTACTTATCTTCTCTTCTTGCGGCCAACATAGCTTAAAAGTCTATTTTATTGTCTTTAGTATTTGTTACCATTTTTAGTGTCCCTGACATTCTTATAGAAGTCTTAATCTTTTATATCCATGCTCAGTTACCTTCCCTTTATTTTCATTATGTCTTTCTAAAAATGCAGTTGGCAAATCAAATCCCTCTATAGCCTTATAGGTCTCTTTTTAACTCCAACTTTTCTTCCTTAATGGAATAATTTGTACTTATGTCTTCAGAATTTCATTTTGAAGAGTACCACAAATTTCTTGAATGAATTTCCCTTATAGAGTGTTTGGTTATCAGAGTGTATATATATGTTTTCTCAGAACTGTGAAATTATGTGTTTTATGAACAAGTCCAATATTACCATATCTATTTCCATAATTTTCCTCAAGCTTTCCATAATTTTTACCTAGATAACAATTCCAATTTATTTGTCCTAATTAGTCTTAAAATGCCACATGCTCTCATCATTTTCTCTGTACTTTGAAAGATGGTAAAATATCAGAGGAAGGAATAATAGGGATAACCAATTATCTTTTTCCCTCCTCCCTTTAAATTCATTTGACTCTTATAGATATTATACTATTGTGCATTGTCAGTTAAATTTTCATTTGTATGTCTATCTTGTATTGTCTTTATAATCTCCCAATTAGACCATAAACTTCTTGAGGTCAGTTTTAGTAACTATACATTTTTGTGTCCTCCACTAATAATGCTGTGGAATAGACAAAAATACTACACATGGGTTCATTATTGTTATTATGAACATCTTCCTCATACATAACGTTTTTATAGGTTTAACTGTTTTTCAACTGCATGTGCCAAAGACCCTCAGAAAGTGAAAGCTAGTCACAACTACTATTAGGTGCATGGTTAATGACTATCTGACAGGTGGGAAGCCATATTGCCAACCTTATTTTTTAGTATTAACCAAATATTTTTTGAGTACTTAATATATGCTCAGCACCATTCTTGGTAACTGGAGTCTATGTTGGCAAAATAGCTGATATTGAAGGAGCATATATTAATTTTTTAAGGTATTTTTAGATGGAAATCAAAGCTCTGTTGACAGTTTCTGTCAAGGAAATTTCTTTTGTTTCCCTTGCCTGTAATTTGTCTTTTGCATGTCACCACTGAATTCATTTGTGAATATATTATTAATTTCTAGTATTTAGAGTATAATTGGGTTATTGTTAGTTTCTATTATTTAGAATAGAATTGGGATGTGTGTGTGTGTGTGTGTGTGTGTGTGTGTGTGTGTGTGTATCTGTGTCTGTGTTTGAGGTCACATTTGAACTCAGGCCCGCCTGACTCCAGGGCCAGTGCTCTATCCATTTGGTAATGATACTGAAGTGGTTTACCATTTCCTTCTCCAGCTCATTTTACAGATGAGGAAATGGAGGCAAACAGTTAAGTTAGTTAATATTTGTAAAATCGTTCTATTCATCATTAATAATATTTGTAAAAATACAGAATGACAGGTCAAGAATCACAGTTAAGTAGAGAGGAATTTGATTGGGAAGTGCTTTTTTAGAGGAAATAAGGTTTAAATGTAATTATTTAAGAAACCTAAGAGAGAGAGGGAAAAAAAGGCTGTTATGAAGCAAACCATGAAATTATCTATTTGCCTGAATGAATAGCAAGGAAAAGGAAGAAAACGAGCATTTAATAAGTGCCTACTGAATTTTTAAAAAAATATCTTATTTTATCTTCTTGATGATCCTGTGAGGTAGATGCTATTATTCTTCCCAGGGCAACTTGGTGGCACAATGAATAGAGCACTGATCTTGGAATCAGGAGGCTAGGAGTTCGAATCCTGCCTCAGACACTTGACTTACTAGCTGTGTGACCTTGTGCAAGTCACTTAATTCTGACTGCCTCTATCCAGGGCCATCTCCAATTGGCCTAATTCATATCTTGCCACTGGATCCAGTTGGCTATGGAGGAGAAAGTGAGACTGGTGACAGCACAACTCCCCCTCACCTCGTGGCATCACCTCCCTGATGTGGTCATCTTCAAAAATGAAGGGCAAAGGGCAGCTAGATGGCACAGCCCTGGAGTCAGGAGGGCCTGAGTTCAAATATGACCTTAGACACTTAATATTGCCTAGCTGTGTGACTTTGAGCAAGTCACTCAAACTTCATTGCCTTAAATTAAAAAAAAAGAAAAGAAAATGAAGGGCAAAACATTATTATTCTTCCCATCCTCATGCCTTATTTCTAGCCACCCAACTAGAAAGAGTCTAAGACCTGATTTGAAGTCAGGCCCCAGACCCATTGCTCAATCCATTGTGCTGCTTATTTGAACTTGGGTTCAAATCCTGACTTTGATAAGACAGGAAACCCCTGGGGCAAGTTATTTAACCTTCCTAGCACTCAGCTAATCATCCATAAAAAGATGAGATTAGAGTCACTGGACTTCAATGTTCCTTCTAGGTCAAAATCTATGATATGATGAATTTTGATTTCTCAGAGCTCTTTATCTAACAACTGTTGAACCTAACCAGAGTGTGTCTATTTCCAAAGTATTGTTGAATTTTCTCTTATCTTTTCTTTAATATATTTTACCTACTGATTTTAAAAAGTAAAATTAAAAATGTATCATTTTCCAGTATCTTTCTGCTCCCTACAGAAACATTCCCTGTAAATAAAAAAACCAGTTCAGACAAGCAGAATGACACATTGATTCTACCTTATTCTACATCTGTTAACCACAACCTCTGTGCTGATAGGTAGGAGCTATTCTTCATCAAGTCTTTTAATGTTATAGCTGGTCATTTTCTCAAGCACATTCATATTCTGTCACCTTCATATACCATAATTTGTTCAATCATTAGAATACCCATATTTCATCTAGACTTTTGCTATTACAAAATATAAAATATAAATATTTTTTGTATATATGGAATTGTTTTCATCTTTGACTTCCTAGGTGTATTTGCCCAGTCATGGTATCAATGGGTTAAAAGTAATGTATGATTTAATGATTTTTATTTTAGCATAATTATGGATGATTTTCCAGAATGCAGGGATAAATTTCAATTCTTCTAGTACTTATTATTATCTTTTGGCATTTGCCAATCAAATGGATTTGTAGTAAAATCTGAGTTGTTTTAATTTTCATTTATCATCAGTGATTTAGTGCATTCTTTCACATAGTTATTGATTGTATTTCTCTTTTGAAAACTTTTCTTTCCATATCCTTTGACCATTTATTATTAGGGAAAAGCTTTTGTTTTTATTATTTAAATTGATTACTCATATAACTTAGACATTGAACCTTTATTGGAGATTAGTTAAAAAAAATCCATCTAACCCCATTTAACAGCTTATCTTTGAGCTAGCTGCTTATTCATGAAAAAACTTTTCAATTTTATGCAAGCGAAATTATCCATTTATACGGTTACCATTTTTTTTTTTTTGCTTAGTTAAAAAATCTTCCCCAGCCCATGATTAAAGTTTCCCTCCTTTTCCCAAGTGAGTTGAATGGAGAATTAAGAACTTTGATTGTGTATTTGAAGGAAACAATGTCCTTACTAATGAAAACTTGCTTATGTTTTGGTTTATATTTGGCTTGAGAAGATATGACTCATCAGTGCTATAGACAAGGGAATAGAATCTTAAGGGCTAAAAGGAAGGAAGGTAAGGGAAAGAATCTGATAATAACTTATTTCAAAACTTTTTCCTCATACATACTTTTTTCTTTTTTTCTCTTTCAATCATTTCTCCTCAAGAGTTTCCTCATTAATAGAAATTTATCACGTTTTAGTATGATGAAAGCAATAGGATTATAGCATGACTAGGGTCTCAAAAAAAGAGCTTGATAATTCCAATATCCAATTTGTTAAACATTTGGGAAAGTTGTTTTTTTTTAAGTAAATCTTCTGTGCTTCTTTGCTGTCCTTTCTCAAGCCATTCTTGAGAAGAGTGGTTTGGATAGTAATGGCTATATGCTATCAAAAATTTACTCATCTCTCATTTCTCACTATAGAAAATTAATTGACATTCCAGGTGTTCAGTAAAATTAAATACTTGTGTCTGGGGAAGAAAATATGGGGTAACACACCAAAGCACATATTCAAGTCTTCAATAGCTAATGCTCCAATATGGAGGGTGCTAAATTGCTAGTAGTTCTTAGGGATTCCATGAAAGAAAATATTCAAGAATTTAAACAAAAGATATAGTGGATGTTTAATAAGCAATGAGAAAAAATTCTGAATTTACATGCTGCCCTTTTTCTGAAAAAAGGTCAAAGTACTTTGCAAACGTGACTTCATTAATCTCAGGGAAGAAATTCTAGAATGGCTATGAAAATAATTAATAATCCAGGAATGAACTGAAGCAGACTAGCCTTGTCACCATATTCATGGGAAATGCCACAAATGAGTGGAATTGTGTTTCATTGGCAACCAAGTTTGGATGGTGGTAAGGGACTGTTAATCCTAAATACATCTCTCTCTCTCTCTCTCTCTCTCTCTCTCTCTCTCTCTCTCTCTCTCTCTCCATATATATATATATATATATATATGTATATGTATATGTATATACTGCATGACTGCATTAGCTTTATAAAGTTTGCATTTGAATTAAATAGATGTTACAAAATAATCTTTTTTCCTAATAGTAATGAATATAGCACACCCTTTACAGGTTCAAACAAGTTATACTTAAGGTTTGTGTTTTTTCTAATAAAGGCAGCATGATGCAAAGAGAAAAATTGTAGCTTCTTCCGTAAAATGAGGGAATCAGACTAGATGACTTTTAATATCTTCATGCAGGCAACTGTTAAAACTCCCCTTGGAGGTGGTTTTCTAATACTGAAACTCATGGACTGGCTACCATGATGGTCAGATTAGATAGACAATTAATTTTTAGGAAAAAAGTGAAAGTGATATCATAGGGGCAGCTAGATGACATAATGGTTAGAGCACTGGCCCTGGAGTCAGGAGAACCTTGAATTCAAATGTGACCTCAGATATTTGGTACTTATTAGTTGGTTAAGTCACTTAATCCTATTGTCCTACAATAGCCATTACCCACAAAAAAACAAAAAAATGATATAAGAACAGTTGATACCCCCCCCTAAAAAAAGTCTGTAACACATTTTACCCTCAGTACATGCAGAGTCTAGGGTACAGTGGCTTAAATGTAGAGAGGACTTTTGTATCGAGAGTTTCTGATTTCAGTATGTTCTCTTTTCCTCTTTGTGGGAATAGTAATGAAGTTTCCTTTAAACATAGTATAAAAATATATTTTCTTCTGGACATCTTGGAGAATCTTGTAGTTAATTTTTCTTTAGTGTTAAGTTTATACTTGCCTCCTGATGTAGATATTACTGCCATCACTGTTGCTCTGGGAACTATAAGTTCCAAATATTCTAGTCCTTTAAAATATACAGTCATCTTTGGCTAAGTTGATAATCAAGTCAGAGTACATACTACTTATCCCTTATCCTGTATCTGGTCTTGGTGTTAAATATAATCCTTAAACTACTTCCCCAAAATTATTTTTTGTGGGCTTGTTTGAAATTGCTTCCAACACACACAAACACAGTTGTGAATGATTGATTTAGTGGAGATGTCTAGACAGTGTTTTACACCTAATTCATACCTGTTTCATTTGACACATATTCTTATCTGATAATGGCATCAACGTGTATTATTGTTCAGCTATTACAATCCTGGCCAACTCTTTGTGATTCTATTTGGGATTTTTTTGTGCAAAGATCCTGGAGTGGTTTGCCATTTTCTTCAGCAGCTCATTTTACAGATGAGGAAACTAAAGCAAACAGGGTCATAGAATTAGTAAATGTCTGAGGCTGGATTTGAACTCAGGAAAATGAGCCTTACTTTAGATCTGACTCTATCCACTATTCCACCAAGCTGCCCAAAGGTGTAGCATCTTATTATTTCAGCTGGGATAGTGATATTTGATTTGATTTATGCTCCACTCTTACAGATTGAGTTTGGATTCAAACCTAGGGTATGTGATTCCCAAATCCAGTGTTCTTTCCATAAAACCATGCTGTCTTTTCTTCCTACATCATTACTATTCTTTATGATTCATGTTTTTTAAAGTTTCCAATAAAGACAGCCAAAATTTCTTATTTTTGGTTTCTGTCTTCAGTTGTATCTGAGTTACGTGCAGTCAAGCTGCTTGTTCTTTTCTTTTTTTGGATCATGAATACTGCTTTCTTGACTGAATTTCCTTAAATTCCCAGAGACACTGAATAGTGACACAAATTCCAAGAAAAGGAAGCTCTGGTTTGTAACCTCTTCATTATAATTTTCTCAAAATTCAGTCAATTTCAAGTGAAATTTTGCTGGAAATTTATTGGAAATTATTATGACAAAGTGGAAGTAGGAGGTACTTGCTAGTGCAGCAAATATTCCCAGGTCCCTGTATATCATTTCAGTTGACCTCAGTGTGACAGTTGGTTTCATTGAATTTACTTCTGCCAGAATATCAGAAGCATTATTTCCTGAACCATGGAAAAATCTTTGGAAAAAAGTATCACTAACCATTTAAATATGACACAGCTACAAATCGTTTATCTTGTATCTGGATTTAATGTGAAATATAATTCTCAAAGTGTTCTATTGTTTTGCACCTTATTTTGTTCAACTATCTCAGTTTGAGGTTTTCCTCTCTCCCCCTTCCCCCACTCAAAACTGTAACATTTGTTTCCCTCTTAAAGTACCCCTTTGTTTCTCATGTTTTATATGCATGGTGGTACAGTGAGAGACTTTGCTTACTTGGAGTTAAAGAAGAGGCTGCAATATTTATTACCATTGCTTCACTCTTTTCTAATCTATAGGATACATTGCCATGAGATCAGTCTTTTTAAAACATTCAAGGCTAACCAAAACCTAGCTCCTGCCTACTTATACAACATTTTTTGTAATATTCCCCTAAGTTAACCCTCTGGTACAGCCATACGCTGACCCACTAAACCTGCCATATTTTCCAAACATGTCTTGAGTATCTGTGCCTTACTCACCAGTTGCTCTTCTCACTTTTTTTTCACTAGTATCACTATGCCTTTTCTTTCTTCATGTCCAGCTTACATCCTACATTTTCTATTTGGTTTTTCCCTACCAGTGTTGACCTGAAGTGATCATTCCTCCTTCTAATTTTGAAGCTCTTGTTTTTATAATTCATCTGACACGAATGCCTTTTATTTTTACTTTTTATGTATCTTCATATTATCATGGGAGGTAAGTGACCCCATACTCTCAGATCATGTCAAAAGAAAAGCTATGGCAGTACTGGTCAACTTATAAAGGCTTCAGCTATAAGACTAATGAACTTGTAAAAACCAGTATCATGGCCCACTGAAAGGCACTCAGGATAATGGAATGAGAATGGGGTTTGAGTCTAAGTGATAAATGCATGGTGGTACACAAGTCACTAAATGCTTTGAACTTTGGTTTTCTCATCTATTAAAAATACTTATATTACCCCCCTCTCTGGGTTATTCTAATACTTTTTAAAACCTATTATCTTTTTTAAAATATTATATTTTAAAACCTATTATATATATATATGTATGTATGTATGTATGTGTATATATATATATATATATATATATATATATATATATATATATATATATATATATAAAACCAGGAATGAATATCGTCATATAGGAATAGACTTGGGGTCTAGCCTCTTATACTTGTTCTTAAACTAAGGCTTTAAAGTTCTCTAAACTTCATTTTTCCTTTCCTATATTTACCCAGCTTACAGGACTAATAGGAATAGGTACTGAGACCTGTGATTTCATTGTTAGAGGTAACTCCTGGATAAGGACATAACCTTTGACCAATGAGAGTTGAATGTACCTTCTCTGCAACCTAGTCTTAAAGAGTTGTATAGATGACTGGAGGTTAGATGTCTTGCCTAGGGTTTCCCTGCTTGTATATATCAGAGATAAGACTTGAATTCAAGATTCCCTAGATCAAAGGGGACCAGTACTCTGTCCACTGCATCACACTGCCTCAGCAGTGATGGGAAGAACAAATGAGATAAAATACATAAAATGTCAGTTATAAATGCAAAGAAAAGAATATCACATAAGGATTAACCACTAAGTTTCTATTTTTAATGTCATTTTTGCTCTTTTTTGCCCACCAAAGTTCATGATGACTGTTTACTAAGGCAGATGGATTATTATCTTTTTCAGTTCAGGAAATATCCACATTGATAAAATCATGGACCTTGTGAAATCTGTCTCTCACCAAGCCTGAGGCATTTTGCAAGCTACTGCATTTGAAGAAAGAAGATAATTCATATCTGGTGGAGGGAATTAATGCTTGACTTCTATAAGGGCTGGGATTGGTGCAAGAGCTTCTCCAAGGGCTATGTGTGGTTCCAAACATTCTTCAGTATAGACTCCAGGGGAGAAAAAAGATTTTTTAAATCATAGACACGTTAGAGACACAGATTGCTTGGTATGTCCCTGATTGCCATCAATTAGAACATAGACACATTTCCTTTCAGATAGAAATTCAAACCAAACTAGACTAGAGCTTTGATTGCTGTAAAGATTGTCTTTATATAAAATTTTTCAGTAATTCCATAACCAAATGTTTTGGGAAGAATATAAAATAAGCCTGGCATAAATTTCTGCTTTATAATGTTTTTTTTTCCACTGAATACATCTAAATTGATTCCACAGTGGCTCTGTGATCTCATTGATGGAGATGTTAACTTAAACAATAAAAATCACTTCTCATGCTTGCATATAGACATTTAAACTGCAGATATGATTACACATTGCAAACAAATATTCATAGTGTGTCCTGCATGTCTTGGAATGTAAGCTCCCATAGGGAAGGGATTATTATGTAATATACTGTGCCAGAGTTTGGGGGACACTTGTGAGAACGAAGTATCTATTTTGAACCCATGAAAAGCAATCTGACATGCCCTGAGGCTAGATGAAAGCTAGCCAGTCCTTTATTCTTTAAATAGTTAGATATAATCAGGAACCTGGCTACAACTTCCTCTTTGACTCCTTCCCTCCCCCCCCCCCCAAAATCCACATCCTTAGTTTTGGAATTGTTTTATGGGAATAGGTATAAGAAAGACTCAAGGCTGAGACTCAGATAATCCATAAGAGCATATTATTTCCTATCTGTTCTGAAAGATAATCCTTGAATATTTTTACTAGTTCCCAAGCTTTAGAAGATCTTCTCTGTGGACAGAAGTGTATATAATTAAATAAAAATTTTATGGATACCCTTTGTTTTTGCATTGCATTTGTTTCTGGATATATTACACTTTCTCTCTCCCCTCCTCAGTGAATTTTTTTTCTTGGTAGAAAAAAAACAGAATTTGGTAAATCCTGATTTATTTCCTCAGAATATATACACAACACTGCACTCATAGCCTCTTCCTTCCATAAAAAAAGCCGGAGGGCATAGGATCATAAATTTAGAATTGGAAGGAACCTGAGAGACCATCTTAGTCCAGCCTCCTCATTTTGTAGATGAGAAAATTGCTGCCTATAAAGATTAAATAACGTAAGCAATTAAGTAGCAAAGGTGGGATTTGAACTTTGGTCCTTAGAATCCAAATTCTGTGTTCTTTCCACTGTATCATGCTGCCTCTCCTAGAGTCCAGATTACTTTTATAATTATATCAAGTTCAATTTTCTTTTATTATTATATTCTTGTGGTTATCGTATATATCATTTTAATATTAGTATTACCTGCTTTACTTTGCATCAGTTCATATGTTATTACATCTGTATCTAATTTTTTCTAATGTTTCCATTATGTTCATGACTCACAATACAAGATTATTTTTGACTTTGACATCCTTGAGGAGTAATTTACTTGATAGTGAAATTTCAAGGTCAAAGAATGTAGACATTTTTTAAGATTTTATTTATTTTTAGTTTTACAATTTTTTTCCCCCAATCTTACCTCCCTCCCCCCACCCCCTACAGAAGTCAATCTACTACTCTTTACATTGTTTCCATGGTATACATTGATCCAAATTGAATGTGATGAGAGAGAAATCATATCCTTAAGGAAGAAACATGAAATATAAGAGATAGTAGGATCAAACAATAAGATATCAGTTGTTTTTTTTCTAAATTAAAGGTAATAGTCTTTGATCTTTGTTCAAACTCCACAATTCTTTCTCTGGATACAGATGATATTCTCCATTGCAGATGGCCCCAAATTGTCCCTGATTGTTGCACTGATGGAATGAACTAGTCCATCAAGGATGATCATCAATCCCATGTTGTTGTTAGGGTGTACAGTGTGCTTCTGGTTCTGCTCATCTCACTCAGCATCAGTTCATGCAAATCCCTGCAGGCTTCCCTGAGTTCCTGTCCCTTCTGGTTTCTAATAGAACAATAGTGTTCCATGACATACATATACCACAGTTTGCTAAGCCATTCCCCAATTGAAGGACATTTACTTAATTTCCAATTCTTTGTCACCACAAACAGGGCAGCTATGAATATTTTTGTGTAAGTGATCTTTTTACCCTTTTTCACCATCTCTTCAGGGATAGACCCAGTAGTGGTATTGCTGTATCAAAGGGTATGCACATTTTTGTTGCACTTTGGGTGTAGTTCCAAATTTCTCTCCAGAAAGGTTGGATGAGTTCACAGATCCACCAACAATGTAATAGTGTCCTAGATTTCCCACAACCCTTCCAACAATGATCATTTTTCTGGTCATATTGTCCAGTCTTAGAGGTGTTAGGTGGTACCTTAGAGAAGCTTTAATTTTTGCATTTCTCTAATAAGTAATGATTTAGAGCAATTTTTCATATGACTATGGATTGCTTTGATCTCAAGTATAGACATTTTAAAAACATTTTTCCCCTGTAAAAATCTAAACTGTTTTCCAGAATAAATCAGTTCATAATATGAACAGTGTTATTAGTGTACCTGATTTTCTGTAGTTCCCCCAACATTAACTTTTGTCATTATCAGTTTTCTAGATAAAATATCAGATTTATTTTGCATTTTGTTTTAGCTATTTGAAGCAATTTTATGATATTGATAATTATAATTCTTCCAACAACTATTTCCCCCTTGAATTGGCTCTAGGTCTTAGTTTCATTGATGTAAAAGTTTTAGCATTTCATATAATCAAAATAGTCTTATTTTTCATGAACTCTTATCTTTTGTTTTAAAATTCTACCCCAATCATAATTTTAAAGGAAGGAAGGCAGAAAACAAGCTCTTATTAAGTGCCTACTATTTTCCAGGCTCTATCTCATTTGATCTTCAAAACAATTCTGTGAATTAGGTGCTATTATTATCCTCATCACTTTGAATTAGGGAACTGAGGCTGTTAGAGGATGAGTGATTTGCCCAGGATAATACAGCTAGGATGGTGAACTCAGCTCTTCTTCACTCCAGGAAGTACTCTATATGTTATGCCCTCTAGCTGTCTCTAATAAAGATTCAATCTAGCCATTTTCTTCCCTTCTTCACCTTAAATAAAATTATCTTTTATGTATAACTTGAATATCCTTTTGAAACACAATAGTATAAAGTTCTTGTCTGAATGTATTTATTTTTCAGTGATTTGTCTGGGGAGACGGGTCCTTATGTGCTTTGGCAGTCCTTACTGAAATGTGTTCTTAGGTTTATCAGTTTGTTTCATTAATCATACTTATCTAGTCTCAACCAGTGTTTTATCTTGTACTCAAGTTTTTTTTTTAATTTTTGCAGCTTTATATATAATTTGAATTCTTAAAGTAGTGGTAGTCCTAAAGTCCTACCCTTTCTGTCTCCCATAATTTCCCTTTAAATTGTAGATCTTCTGTTACTCACTTTCTTTCATTTTCTGCTTGAGTATCTAACTCTATGAAGATTGGTATAGCACAAAATTTGTTTATGAATTTAGGTAGCAGTGTCACTTTTTTTGTATTCTTATGGCTTAACCAAAATGAATAACCCTTCAATTGTTTGTCTTCCTTTGTTTATATAAAGGGCTTTATTATTGTACTTTTTCAAGTCATGAACATGCCTTGGAAGACAGATGTTTTCTGACTTTGTCGTTAACCCTGCTTTCACATTCTATCATTCCTCTAGGTTTTGTTCTTATTATGCAAAATGTTTGATTTTTATGAATTTATTGCATTTCATAGATTTATTATTTATTTATTTTACTGAGGTTATTATTTTACTCAGTTTCCTTGGGGTTTTCAAAGTAAACAATTATGATTTAAAGAAATGATGATAATTTCACTTGTGCTGACTTTTATACCTTTAATGTCTTTCTTATAATTCCAACTACTGGAGTAAGGACTCATTATTTGAGAAAAGGCAATATATAAATTGAAAAGCTCACATTTATATAGATCAACATATCTCATATCTTAGAGCAATGTATGGTACAAATGGATATGACAGATTCTTTTAAAATCACTTCATATAAACAAATCAGAATAACAAAGAAGATATTTCCTTTCATATCTTAGGACAGAGAAAGTTTATGATCAAACAAGGGATTCAGAAGGTCACAGAAGATAAAGTAGATGATTTAGATTAGATAAAATTAAAAAGTTTTGCACAAATTAAACCAGTGAAGGGAAACAAATGGGAAAAATATTTATAGCAAGTTTCTCTGATAAAGAGTTTAAAATCCAAGATATATGTGGAACTGATTCAAATTTACAAAAGAAATCATATTTACTGAGCAATAAATGATGAATCCAAGCTATCAATCATATTAAAAAACTAATAATTAGAAAAATTAAAGATGCCACTTCAAGGGCGGCTAGGTGACACAGTGGATAGAGCACCGGCCCTGGAGTCAGGAGTACCCGGGTTCAAATCCGGCCTCAGACACTTAATAATTACCTGGCTGTGTGGCCCTGGGCAAGCCACTTAACCCCATTTGCCTTGCAGACAAAACCTAAAAAAAAAAAAGATGCTACTTCATACCTATAGATGCCACTTCATGAAGAGCTGTGAAAGAACTGGACTTACAATGAACTATTTTTTTTAGGTTGTTTTTTTTTTTGTAAGGCAAACGGGGTTAAGTGGCTTGCCCAAGGCCACACAGCCAGGTAATTATTAAGTGTCTGAGGCCAGATTTGAACCCGGGTACTCCTGACTCTAGGGCCGGTGCTCTATCCACTACGCCACCTAGCTGCCCCTACAATGAACTATTGATGGAGCTGTTAGTCTCACCATTTTTGAGAGAAAAGCCAACAATTTGGAATTATTCCTCAAAAATCACTAAACCTCATCCCCTCTGACTGAGAAATGTCACTACTAGGTCAATATGCAAGAGAGATCAAAGAAAATATGAGGATTTATTATTTAAGGAAATTTTTTTTTGTGGTGGCAAGGAATTGGTTACTAAGAGTATGCCCATCATCTAGGGAAATATTTGAACTATTTATGATATATTAATATGAGCTGTTTTTGTCCTGGAAAAAATGGTAGACAATTTCATAGACAGTTGGGAAGAATTAGTTGGGAAAAATGCAGGGCAGAATCAGCAGAACATTTTATACAATAATAATGACACATTGTTACAACATTGAAAAATTTAAGGACTCATTACTGTAATAGCCAACTATGATGCCAGAGGACCAATGATTGAAGCATGTTATTGATTTCCTGACAAGAGATATGATTAATTCAAGATGCAGAAGTCAACATGGACAATGTGGAAATTTGTTTTGCTTTATTTTGTGTAGATTTATCATAAGGTTTTCATTTTTGTTCTTTTTAACTCAGGATGAATAGGTACAGAGTTGCCAAAGAAAAAGAAAAAAGGACAGAATGGAAATCCAGAAGAAATCAGAGACAAGAAAGATTGTTTTGATTGTACATTTTGAATTGATTACACACTGCAAAATGAAAGCAAGTTGTACATAATGGAGATTCTCAGTCTTTTGCACAGATCTTTCCTTTTGTTCTTCAATGTTTATGGAAATCATAATGTTTTGTGGTTTATATTTCAGAAAAATAATGTATTTCTCTTTTCTTACTGCTACCATTAGCATTTCTGAAACTATGCCAAATAATGAATAGAAAATGCATCCTTGTTTTACCCTTTTCCTTACTAGAAACTTTTCTAGTGTTTTTGCATTGCAGATAACTTTAAGTTTTTGCTTTTAGATATATACTTAAAAACAGTAAAGTGGCTTTTAGATGCCTGTGCTTTGTAGAATTTTTTTGGCACAAATAAAATTGTTTTGTGAAAAGATCTTTGAAGCAGTGATGTGGTTGGCTATTTGTTTTTAAATTAGGATTATGTTGTGTTGTTAATATTAAACTCTTTCACATTCTGGTAAAAATTCATCTTGATTGTAATGAATATTTCTTTTTGCATGTATGTAGGATTTCGATATATTTATGTTCATATCCATTAATTATGCTCATTCTAGTTCTTTTTATGCTTTTGTTTCATGTTTTAGGTATTAAAACCATATTTGCCTCACAAAAAGGAATTTGGCAGACTGGTTTCTGAATTATTAAGAATAATTTGTATGGGGCAGCTAGGTGGCACAGTGAATAGAGCACCGGCCTTGGAGTCAGGAGTACCCGGGTTCAAATTTGACCTCAGACACTTAATAATTACCTAGCTGTGTGGCCTTGGGCAAGCCACTTAACCCCATTGCCTTGAAAAAAAAGAATAATTTGTAAAGCTTAAGTGTTAATTGCTCTTTAAACATTTTATAGAGTCCATCTGTAAATCCTTCTGGATCACAGTTATTTAATTTAATTAATTAATTTATTTTATTTTATTTATTTTATTTTTCATTTTCTGAGATTGATGATTATCTCTAAACTGTATTTTATGTTGTTATTTTGGACTGTTTATATTTTTGTAAGCAATTTCCTCTAAATTTTGTGGATTTTTGAACTTATTGTTTCTAATAGATTCTGATAATTTATGTTTTAGAAATATGGTTTTTCTCTTTAAATATTGGGTTAAAGCTCTTTTTTTTTGGTTAATATTTTCCAATAATCAGCTTTTAGTTCATTATTTCTGAAGATTTAAAAAAATTTCTCCTAGTTTTTATGATTTCTTCTTTTGCATTTTTGTGCACAAGTTTTAAAAAAATTACACACAGTTTAGTCATTTATGTTGTCAGGGGTAGTTTTCCCCCCTGAAGAGCTGCTTTAACTGAATTCTTCAAAATTTTAATGTTATAACATCATTCTTTTACATAGTTATTAATTTTTCTTTTATTTATTCTTTGAGAATCTCATTATTGTGTCATTATTACAACTCCTTTGTAGGTCTATGACTTTTATCCTCCTTGTATTAATTACTTTTATTGTGTTTGTGTCTGTGAAGGAAGTCTTTAATGTTTCTACTATTTTGCATTTATAATTTTGAGTTCTAGTACTTGGTCTGGATTTTTTTAAAGGTACCATATGGTGCAGAGAAATATGAATATCTTTAATTAGACATTTTTAATATATCTAATAGGAATAGCAACAAAATTTTCAGATCTAACTTCTTTATCAAGTCAGTTAATAGTTTTATTTTTGTTTATATTTCCCTTAGATTTCTTCAACTCTAAGAGGTCACCAATGTATTATTCAATTATTACATTACTATTGATGTCCTTTTTCCAGGTTAGGTAGCATTTCCTTTTATGGCTTTGGTTGCTATGCCATTCTTGAATATGCATTTGTCATTGAATTTGTTTATGAAACATTTCATAGCAAGGGTTGGTATTGGGTACAAGTTTATAGTAAAACTGTCAGGACTATAATGAGATCTGCTGTGCTTTTCAGCAGAATGGCTTCATTGGGTTCTAGAAAGTAAGAATGATTTTTAGAGGAGCTGGTAGTGGCAGTGGCAGTGACTAGAGAGACAACAAGGAGAGAGTGATGGACTTGGAATCACAAAGACTAATCCTGCTTTATTAGCTTTATGTTGTTGTGCAAGTCACTTAAACTCTGCTTCTTTTCCACATGGGAAATGGGATGATACCTGTATTCTTTACTTCACAGGCTTTTTTGAGGACCATCTAAAATGCTTTATAAAGCTTGAAATCACTATTTTAATGTATTACTAGTAAAAATAGGAGGAAAATGGGGGGGAAATGTTACTCTATCAATGAGACCCATTCATTTGACCCTAGCACCTGGGAAAACCTAATAAGTTAGGATTTCTTAGGAGGTTCTGGAAATCTCATTGATGCTTCCAAAGAAGCCTAATGGAAAGGGAGCTAGCCTTGAAGACAGGAAAACCTGGATTCCAGTTCAGCCTCTAGTTTTTCAGTGTCCCAGGCAACTCTTTAAAATTTTTAAGTTGAAAGAAAGGTGATGACCTGCATTGGTAGAGGAAATTTCACATCCAGATCATTCCGTGTGCCAGTGAATTCACAGATTCTTGACCCTATTGATGATTCAAGATCTCTTTTCTTCTATTAGTCTTGACTTGCTGAACAAAATTCTTTTCAAATGAGTGGGGAAAGAGGGATTATTCATACCTCCTTTTTATTTTATGGATGTTTAACAAATGAATGTGTGGCCGTCAGCTTAATTCTCAGTTGCATATGGTTGTCTTCACTTGGTGAATGGTCCCTGCCTGCAGTTTGGATGAGGTTAGACCTGTCCTTGCCAGGTGTTTAGAATTAATGTATGTTCTTCAAACATCTGCTACATCTGCTCCAGGGTGGCTCAGGGCCAATAAGAGGCTAAATAAATTTGTAGAGGAAATAAGTGATTTGGGCTTAAAGACACTAGAAAGCTTCATTTAGTTAACAGTCTTATTAGGGAAGTATTTATGGATGAACTGTAGAAAAATTCTTATTCAGCTTTTTCTTCTCTTTGATAATTGGAACAGAAAGAAATTTGACATTCTTATGGATCTTCAAAACAGAAACACTTGCACTAGGGGTAACAGTTATTTTGAGGGGTATGTGTGTATGTGTATGTTTTATGACATTCTTTTGCATCCAGGAATTGATGAAGTGTCTTCTAATAGTTAATTCTAAACAGAAGTACTCAGCCATACTCCATCTCTTGGTCAGAGAGCATTTGAAAAATTTGATAGGTCACATCATAAAAAGTTGGAACTGAAAGTGAAATGAATCAAATTCCTCCTGATGCATACATAGATTCCTTTGGTAACATCCCTGACAAGTAATCACCTGATCTGTGCTTAAACGTCTACAGAGATGGAAAAAATAACTACCTCTTCTGATAGCCCATTCTATGCTTTGGAAACTTTGGTCTTCCTTCCCCCACCCCAATCCTGAGCCCAATAAGTTCTTTGTAATTTATGTCCATTATTCCTACAACCCTTACTCTAGTTCCTTCAACCAGTTCTCATATGATGTAGCCTCTAGTCTTTTTGCCATCCCAGATGTCCTTTAATTTGTTATTCAATGTCCTTTTTAGTGACCAGAACTGAACACATTTCAGACATGATCTGATGATGTCAGTTAATAGTTTTATCCTTGTTTATATTTCCCTTAGATTTCTTCAGCTCTAAGAGGTCACTAATGTATTATTCAATTATTACATTACTATTGATGTCCTTTTTCCAGGTTAGGTAGCATTTCCTTTTATGGCTTTGGTTGCTATGCTATGCTTGTTCAGTAGGACACTATTTGATTCAGTAAGCACTTATTAGGCACTTACGATACACATATACATATACATAAAAAAAGACTAAAATGAAATCATCTCTGGTCTCAAGGAAGTTGTTTTACTTGGGGTAGGTGGAAGAAACAGACAAAAGATTCACAGATAAGTAAACATAAAAAAGAAATATAAAGTAATTTTTTAGATGTCTACCAACAAATGAGAGGATCAGAAAAAGTCTCTAAAGGTAAACTTTGAGACCAAAGAGATGGAGGTGAGAAACTCTACTTAAAATCCTGAAATGAGGATGATTGCCCAACTCTAATGTCTAGAAGCTAGTTTTTTTTTAATCCAAGCAGAGTTCAGAAAATGATCACAGTGTTTCCTGCCCCATCATCAGGTACCCCCAAATGTCACCCTTATGGCACAATTTTATCTGCACATTCCTGAAG
Source organism: Macrotis lagotis (assembly GCF_037893015.1). Lineage (NCBI taxonomy): Eukaryota > Metazoa > Chordata > Mammalia > Peramelemorphia > Peramelidae > Macrotis > Macrotis lagotis. The sequence goes on from NC_133665.1 coordinate 22,127,938, forward strand.
TGTTCTCATGCTTATCCCTATGGAAGAAGAGTAAAAGGATATGATTAAGGGGAGAAATATTAAGGTGAGAATTAGGAGGGATACAATTAAAATGCTTTCTGCTTCTTCACTAATGGTCACACCCTACACATGACCCTGCACGATAGAGGGAAATTAGAGAATACTGGTATTTTTCTGCTTCGTTTGCTAAGGGGGAAGAAGTTGAAAGGAACCCTTTTTAATGTAGGAAAGGCACATTATATTTCTATTGATGTAGCTTTAGATATTGTGAGGCAATGTGTCACAGTGGATAGAATACCATCTTCAGTCAGCAAGTCTTAGGTATAAGTAGCAGTGGCAACAACAAGGGAATTCATTTAACCTCACATTATACTATGCTACTCCCTAAGAATATAAATTTCAAAGTATATGCAGGGTTTCTTTGGTAAAGTTCTTTTACCAATAAAAACAAAATAATCAAATATTTGAAATCTAAGTCTTTGGTCAAGTTTCCTTAACTTGGATTAAAAAGAAAAAATTAGTTGTGCCAATGGAGAACTTTACATGTTAATTTCAGCTGCATTCCCAACTTGATGAGCTTGTCTCATTGTGCCATCCAGGCTGGTTTTGTTTATGGATGCTAATTTAAGCATCCAATTTATTAGCTATTGATCCCAGCTTTATCCCATGTGTAAATCTGCTGTCTGCTATCTACATCTTCATCCAAATCATTGATAAAATTCTTGAACAGAAGAGATTAGTGACAGCTTTGTGGAGTCCAATTAGAGACCTCTCTGATAATTGAACTTGATCCATTCATCATTAGATTTTGGAGGAGGAGGTTGTAAGTTAATCAACTAACTGTAGCCACCTAATGCTTCCAGTCTATGAGGATAGCACTAGGATAAAAATTATTCAACTGGATTCAGGTATATTTAATATATTTGAACAAAAAAGTCTCACCCTGATATGACTTGATCATAATGAATCCATACTAACTGATAATGATTGCCATTTCTCTTTCTAAATACTCAAGAACCATTCCTTCAATGTCTTTGATCTTCTATTCTGGATGTCCCCCCCCCCCTCTTCTAGGTATAGGAGTCAAACTCTACAGATTCTTCTTTCTTTGGGGGGGGTGGTTAGGAAGAAGGATCAGGGTTACATCTGACTTTCCCCATTCTTATAGTTCACCTCTCATTCTCTATGATTCTTCAATTATTGCAACTAGTGTTTTAGCAGTCTCTTTTGCAAGTTTTTTCACTAGCTTGTCCTCTGTCCAGACTAAACTATTAACTTTATTGGGAACAGTTAGGTATTCTAAAGTCTGTTTTTCACTTACCTTGCTGATTAGCTACAATAGAATTGGTACTGTGCTTATTCTCTTTGGTTTTATTTGTTTTTCCACAGGGTGAGTTTCTTCACAGATCAAAAAAATAACTTGGCAGGAAACAATCCAGAGAGTATGGGTGGAGACTAGTGTTTTAACACGATCCCTATAACAAAGCAATTTATGAGAACATGGTGTTCGTAAAGTTCATGTGATCATTTGGAGGGTTGTGCTCCAATTTTTCTATATGCATGTATTGTCAGCAGAACTAATTAAGGAAATTAATTGACCTACCTTTCCAGCTAGATGGCAAAGTAGATCGAGTGCCTGAAGTCAGGAATATTTACCTTCTTGAATTCAAATCTGACCCCAGACACTTCCTAGCTATGTGACCCTAGGCAAATCACTTAACTCTGTTCACCTCAGTTTCTTTACCTGTAAGGAATGTAAAATGAGAGGTGGAAAAGGAAATTACAAATCACTTCAGTGTCTTTGCCAAGAAAACCCCAAATTGAGTCAAAAAAGAATCAGACACAATTGAAAAATGACTGAATAACAACTTTCCATTGGAATGATAAATTAATGGATTGACTAGCGTTATTCTAAATTGAGGATGGAATAAGGCCAAGGTGTCTCACTTTATCTGGGTCATTGCCAGTCATCCTTGCCACTGGACTTCTGATGACTCTGGAGGAGAAAGTGAGTGTAATGACTTTGCACAGCCCTGCCTCATTTAAATCTAATACACCTGCAAGTCTAGATATTACCTTCATGAAGTCATTGATCCTCCGGGATAAAAAGGAACAACAACAAATTGAGGATGAGAGTGGCTGAGGACTTCCCAAGAAGAAGAAGTCAGTCACGTAATGGTGTTTATTTACCCTTGCCTTTTCTGGAGTGATGATCCTGGAATAAACTTTTCAAAAGTGGAAACCAAGAGTATCTTTGAGTAGGATCACACTTTTAGGCCTATAGTTTTGTTTCTTTTTAAATGGGGGAGGCAATGGGATAAAATATTTTGTCAACTGTAAATATAAACATTTTTTCTTGTAGAAACTCTACATTCAGGAAGCTTTCATTACAACTCACAATAGATACATGAGTGTACAAAACACATAAATGTCCTTGTGCACAAATATGTATATTTTTAAAGTTCATTTTAAGCTTTATTATTCTTATATTGGATTGTTTAGAGGTATTGTCACCTTATTCTTTTTTGTTCTTTCAGATAGTCTTAAAGTGCAATTAGATACATATGAAAGTCTTAAAGTGCAATTAGATACATATGAAAGTCTTAAAGTGCAATTAGATACATATGAAAGTCTTAAAGTGCAATTAGATACATATGAAAATCAAAGCAGTCAATACTTGATGAGTTACAGTAAGATGATAAGTGAATCACTTTCAGACTTCCCCACAGGAAGTTAACCTGTGCAAAAACATGGAAGTGAGATTTGGAATGTTGTCTACAAGGAATAGCTGGCAGGCAAATTGCTTAGAACAAAGTTGATGAAGATAGTATGAAATAAGTCTAAAGTAAATGGGATAAATATTGCAGGGGGCTTTATATAGAACAAGAAGACCTATGAAGAGGCTATTGCCTGGGGCGGCTAGGTGGCGGAAGTGGATAAAGCACCGGCCCAGGAGTCAGGACTACCTAAATTCAAATAATCCTATCTCAGACACTTAATAATTACCTAGCTGTGTGGCCTTGGGCAAGCTACTTAACCCCATTTGCCTCGCAAAAACCTAAAAAAAAAAAGAGGCTATTGCCTGAAGTAGGGTAGCAGCCCTGCTTTGTAAGAGTACAAGAAAAGACAGAAGAGATGTAGCATTGATGAGACTTGGCAACTATTTTGATGGTGAGATTGCATGAAAGACTAAGAATGATCCTGAAGTTATTTATCTGAATGACTGAGATACATGATGATGCCATCAAAAGAAACAGAACATTTTGAGTGAAGAATGGGTTTGGGGAAAAGACAAATTTTTTTTTGTGGCATGTTGAGTCTGAGATTTGGTCATCATAGTAGTTTGTTTCTAAATAAGATAGTTTATTCCTGGAAAGAAGCTACTTTATAATTTTCTGCTTGTTTTAATGCTGGAGGTATGGTTATTATTTGCTGCTGATGCTACCATCGCCACCACCACCACCCACCAGTATTACCCCTCATCTTCCTCCTAACCTTCCTTGTCCTCCTCCTACTATATTACTATTAACAACAAAAGCAATAGTTAGCACACACACACACACACACACACACACACACACACACACACACACACAATATTTTAATGTTTACAAAGTACTTTATATTCTTTTGTTCTTCACAACAACCTTGGGAACTAGGGGTTATTAGTTTGCAAATGAGGAAGCTAAGGCTGACTGGTTACATAATTTTGCACAGGGACACACAGCTAATAATGATCTGAAACAATTTAAATTCATGTCTTCAGGTCTTCATGACTTGAAGATCAACTCTCTGTTTCCCATGCCATCCAGTTGCCAAGATATCAACACCTGATGTTCATATGGCTTCTGGAATTCTTAACAATTGTAAGAGAAAGAGATTTGTTGGTAAATGTAATGCTGTAATTATGGGGAATTGATTGAATAAATCAGTCAAATAGTCTCCAGTTCACTTAAAGTGATAAGATAAAATGATTTTTTTTTGGGTATATTTAAAGTTCAGAACACATCTCACTTGTTCGTGAGGTTTGAACAAGATCTGTGTACCTGCCTACTGTGTCTCTTTGGCTTGGCTTGAGAGAATTGATCATTTCCTTTGAGGCCCGAATAAAATCAATAAGCTTGTTGGAATCCAAATCAAGTGTGGAGTCAGAATGTTGAAGAGGGAATGGGTTCCACCAAAGCTTTGATGGGTGAGAAGGGAGTTACAGAGCCTTGGCATTGTCTTTTCTTCTCTAAACTCCCCATGTTGACCTGTCCAGCTTCTTGAGCTTCCAGGAGGATATTGCTGTTATCATCCCTGGCCTAGAAGTGCTTCCTGAGTGACTGATGGTTGTGTCTGAATCTAAAACCAAGATCAGACTCCATATAATGATGAAAGTAGATTCATGGTTCTACAAAGAATCCAGATAAGCTTCAGTATGACTAAAGGGAATGTTATGAGTACCCCACAGGGTGCTTGAGTTGCTCTCTCTACCATATAAACTTTCCATGCTTGAACCCATTTTTCTCTTGTTTTCTTTTTGTGAGTTTGTCACAGACTTTTGGGGGGAATCTTTGGGTCAACTGCACCAACTATACATCTACTTAAATGCTAATTAGATCTGGCCATCTGTTTTTTAGCTGATAACAGGGTAGGGGAGAAGCACTTCAGTGGGGCTTGTAAGCACTATAGCCATAGAGAATCCTCTCTCCACTGTGCCATCTTGATATTCATTCAGTTTATGCAAATTTGTCTTATTACTGCAATGCTCATACTTTGTATAATTACATCCTTATTCTCAGTAGTTCAGTACAGTGTCTGGCATTTAGCAGGTTCTTAATAAATATTCACTATTGGCAACCCCAGCTCCTCAGGACTCTGCTTGGAGCCCTTGAGGGGATGGAGTGGCCCTGCTTTTGGAGTAGGTTTTCCAAAGTCTACTTGAGTTACATTAAAAAGAAAAATTCAAATAAAATAAAACAGTAAATGAGATCCTTCTCACCCTCATCCTCCCAAAAACATCTTTAAAAAGGCATGGGGGGGGGGGGGGCAGTAACAATATCAAACTAGCCTAACCTTCTACCTCCTTGATAAATGTACTTAAGCATTTGAAAGGACACATTGAAATTAGAAACCTTCAATTGATTTAATTAAGCAACTGAAATTAATGAGTGGAGGTGTGTTGCCTGCAGTTAAAGACTACACATTTAACAGCTCAGGAAAGTAAACAATCAATAAGCTTTTGGGATTAGTTTTCTTTTTCTCTCCTGCTTTGGAATTTGTGTAGAAACAACTGGTCTTAACAGGGCAATGTTCAATTTTACAAGAAAGAAATCTATTTAAATTAGAAAAGTGGATTGGATTTCAAAGATCTCCCATGGATGAGCTATTGGCAGGTAAGAGTGAACCTTACATAAACAGAAAGGACATGTGTAATACAGTGCATGATACATACTTCCCTTCAGGAACTAGAATAGATTTCAGTCCTTTTCCTGTCCTGTCCAACACTCTGACCCCATTTAGGTTTGTCATTTCTTGCTCCATCTCATTTTACAGATGGGAAACTGAGGCAAACAGGATTAAATGACTTGCCCAGGGTCCAATGGTTAGTGTCTGAAGCTGGATTTGAACTAAAGAGGATGAGTTTTTCTGACTCCAGGTCTAGCATTCAATCTACAGGCCACCTGCACAATCCAGTGCCACCTAGCAGTCAGTGGAAGGAATGAAATTGAGGTTCAGGTAAAATGACTTATCTAAGATCTCTCCTAATCCTTCTCTTCTGTTTTATCACTCATGTTCATAATAGCATAGACTTAAAACTGGAGGGATTATTGGGGTCATCTAATTCAAATATCTCTTTTTTATAGATGAGAAAACTGAGGCCTGGAGATCGAAAACAGGTGAGTTTGAACCTGGATCTCCAACCACAAATTCAGAATTCTTTGCTCCAATACCATATTTTCACAGATTCACTTGCCTTCTCAGTGTAAAAAGTAGTGATTCATGAATGGTATGAATGGTAAAAAGAAAATTTGATTATTTTTTGAATCATCAACTATGAAAAAGTTTTGATCTATTTCCAGTCATCTTTTTTAATTGATATTTTATTTTTCCAAATACACATTATGAAAGTTTTCCAACAGTCATCCATATGCATATGTATATTTTAAGTTTACAAAATTTCCTTCTTCCCTCTCCATCCCCCCTCCCCTCAGCAGTAAAACAGTCAGGTTAATATTGTACATATACATGTGTTAGTCATTTTCAGTATGAGGAATTAGGATTAAGGGGAAGGAATACATAAGAGATATTTTTTAAAAAGTGTTCATCAGATTCTGAAAGGGTTTTTTGTTTTGTTTTGTTTTTCTTCCTCTGGTTGTGGCTAGCATTGTCCATAGCCATTCTCCTTAGGGTTGGCCTAAGTCCCTGAGAACTGCTGAGAGGAGCTGTATACATCAGGGTTGATCATCTCACAATGCTGTTGTTAATGTGTACAGTATTCTCTTATCAAGTACCAATGTGATATGTTATGGGTGACAGAATATTAGGAACAAATAGTTTAGTGCTCATATTATGCATAATATATGCATATTATGCAATAATTACCTATTATGCATAGGTAATTTTGTTTTCTTTGTCTGCTCTTAACTTCTGATATTTACCCAGGATTCACTGAGATTTTTTAAATAAATAAGATCAGAATTTGTCAGTCTTTCAAAGAACATACACTAATTTATAAAATAGAACTTGACAGCTTTATGGTACGTGAGAAGTTTTCTGACCCAACTATCTCATTTTACAAATGAAGAAACTGAGTCATAGAATAGGGAAATGATTTTCACAAAGTCACACCAGAACCTGGGTCTATACTCTTTCTACTATATCATATTTTCTTTACTTATTTGCTGCTGTGAAGGAAGGGGAAGAAAATCCATAGGTAACCTCATGAGAAATCACCTTGTACACCAGTGGAATGTTTCCTGGATTAACTGCAACACTACTATTTAGTACTATTCGCCTTCATGTTCTCTATACTCCCAATATGCTATCATTATTTTTTAACTTTCCTCATAATCATTTCCTTTTCCTGTTAAGTTCCTCCTTTTAAGTCCTTCATTAATCAGGTGCTACTTTGACTATATCCCATCAACTTAACTTAAAGTTGCTATGATTCCTTAGAAATCATAACAGTGGGTCAGGACCACAGTTTGCTGTTTTTGATTTACTTAATTGACTTACTTCACCTTTTAGCAGTGGAGTAAATTAAATGTCAATCAAGTAATATCCTTTTATTCACTTTTTATTTATTTATTCATTTATTTGTATATTTATTTTATTGAATGTCAGCTATATTAGGAAAAGGGAGCTCCTTCTTGTCTTGTATCCTCTTACTACTCTAACTATAAAAGTTGTTTATGAAGTATCTACATATACAACTCATTTGTTTTCATGCCAGTGTGACATTGAGACAGTTGTGTCTGTGTCTTCATTTTCATTATACTCTAGTGACTCCGGCCTGATTTTATCCAAATCTAGTACAGCTTGTGGGCACTTAATGAAATGGTTTAAATTACAGGGTTATGCTGGCCATTACCCTAAGCCATCAAAACAGCAATTAACTCATCAGCCATGATATTAGACCAGCTGTTTGTCTGAGAGACCCTATATTAGAACCCACACTACAGTGTGTAGAAAGAGCTTTCATGAAGCAGAACTAAGTAATGATTGGGTCCTATCATAAGGAGAAAGGTAATGAAAGAGAGTTTTTTGTTTGATGAAGAGAGGTAAAAAGAGACGCTGTTAGGGCTTAAATTTAGGGGACTCAGTTACAGTTGAAAACTCATTGTATTGGTGAGGTCTATAATGTGGAACAGCATATGACCTCAGTTTTTGGTGGGGTTTTTTTTTGATAAAATCATTAGATTTACTATTTTTTAAACTCTAATCACTCTTTAAAAAACAATTTTTTTTCTTTGTTAGATATGGATTCCTAGGGGCAGCTAGGTGGCATAGTGGATAAAGCACCAGCCCTGGAGTTAGGAGTACCTGGGTTCAAATCCAGTCTCAGACACTCAGACACCTAGCCGTGTGGCCTTGGGCAAGCCACTTAACCCCGCTTGCCTTGCAAAAACCTAAAAAAAAAAAAAGATATGGATTCCTAAGAGGGTAGAGAACATGAGGTAGGGAATTAATTCTAGCTGATGTGAAAATCAAAGATAGCAATAAAATGTATTTTAAAAAAAGAAAATCCCTTGCGTTTTTGCTACTTTGATAATACTGTGGAATAGTTCAAACATTAAGTGATTTTTTTCATTTAGCTATTCTCGAGGATTATTTACTCATTTATTTATTAGTCAGTTTCAAAAGTAAGCTTTTTTGATTACAAGAGTATACAATTTTGGTACACCCTACTTCCTTTCCCTTAGTGCTTTTGAATTATTTTGTCTTACGTAATAAGTACATTTCTAAAAAGGTGAATGGAAACTTCATTTTCCTAACCATAATCCTTTTTTTAGATTAAAAAATATTCATGCAGTTCTGTAAAAGTAGTTTTAGGTGCCTTATCTATATTTTTCATCTCATGGTGCTCTGACCACCATAAACATTTACTAAGTATTTGTTGAATTGGTAGAGGCCATATAATGAAACACAGAGCTGGACTTGGCACCAGGAAAACCCAGTTTAAGTCTCATCTCTGACACATACTGTTGGTGTGACCCTGGGAAAGTCAGTTAACCTTTCAGTTCTTCAGGCAGTCCTTCAAAAATATGAAAGTGCTGACTACATTCAGAGTAGAAATTAAGCTCCCCATACCAATGAAATGGCAGATTCAGTGCTTATTTCTTTGTTAAAATGACAAAAGATATGTGGAATAATGTTTTTAAATTATAATTTCCTAATTTATTAGCTTTTCAAGTTGAATTTCCACTGTTCATGTTTTGGGTTTTTTGGAGGGAAGCTATTGTGGTTGTGTCTGATGCTGGACTTGAATTCAGGTGCTTCTGCTATCTGTGCCATCTAGCTGTCCTTCATGTTTTCTTAAAGCAGAGAACTACTAATGAAGATTCTAAGATCATAAAACACATATATGCTATTACTACAGTTTTGGAAAAATTAAAGAACTTCCTGGAAATCCGCTTAGGGCCTAGTAACCTAGCTCGTAGAACGTTAAAGAATAGAATCCTTCACTATCATCATACAAAGTAAAAAACGCTTTAAGATAATTTTAGTTGTTTTCTTTTTAAAATGCCAAGCCTATATGATCAAAATAAGTTAGACTTTGTAGTCTAAGAGTCTTTGAGGAATGATGCTGATGTTTTTCATCTCCCTTTGAAAATATACTGATAGCTTTTAATCATTAAATATTTGTTGTTCATTTGTATCTGACCCCACTTGGGATTTTCTTGGCAAAATTACTGAAGTGGGTTGTCATTCCCTTCTCCAGTTCATTTTACAGATGAGAAAACTGAGGCAAATAGGGTTAAATGAGTTGCCCAGGATCACACAACTAGTAAGTAATGAGATCACATTTGAACTCATATCTTCCTTATTCCGGGCCCAACCATCGGTTTTTTGGTGGCTGTTGTCACCCAGCTGCCTGTGTTTTTCTTAAGTATTTCTAAATCTTGTGACTATGCTACTACTGCAAAACTTAAAGGGCCATAAATTTAGAGTTACAAGGGACTTGGAAATCATCTTGTCCAACCCCCCCCCCCCATTGTTCCTAAGGAGAAAATTGCAACTCAGAAAGGCCAAAGAATTGGATGTCAGGTTACCCCGGCAGTAAGACGGCAGAACTATAATTGATACCCATGTTCTTGGATCCAAACCAGTACTTTTTTCCTCTTATTAAATATATGCTTATAGAATTATTTTCTTTTCTAATTTATTGCCTAGTAGAAATAAAATAATTAAGAATTAACTGTAGAAAGGACATTTTTATCCTGTCAACTTAGATGATGATTCAAATCCTCTATTGGATCATTCCTGTCTTTGGAACAATCACTCTGATGAAGTTTTATTTTTCACCATTAAAATGCTTTATTAAATGTGGGAAACAGAAACAGAATTTTTTTTCCATCTGTGAGTGAATCTACCTTAGTCATATTTGAGACTTACACTTTTCATGGTAACTAAACTGACTAATTTTACAATTCAAAAACTTCTATGTTGCCTGAGGAGAGGAAATACAAAATTTAAATAAATCATAAAATCATAGGGTCATGATTCTAGAACTGGAAAACTTGTCAAAGGTCATTAAAATTTTTTTTACACTCCATAATTTTACAAAGGAGAAACAAACTGAGGCCTATAGAGGTTAAAGTTACACAGGTGGTAGGCATCAAAAGTAAGATCTGAACCTAGGTCTTCAGAATCCAGAGCCTCTAGTTGGGTGACAGGACAGCCACACAGAAGGCAATGATGTACAATATTTCATGTTAAGGACATTTAAGAGAAAGCATGATGGGATGGATAGAGGACTGGACTCAAATTATGATGATGATTTAAATCTATAGCTTATTTCTGGAATATATTGGCTTGTAACCCTAAAGAAGTTATTCAATCTCTTAGTGCCTTAGGCAACTTTCAAAGTCTATAAATTATTAAGCAGTTGCTAATCTACTTTAGCAGTGGAAGTTTTTTCATCTGCAAACACTCTGTGGATCAAATTATAGGTCTAGATTCTTCCCTTCTATGCTCTACCTTGCCAAAAGAACAATAGAGCCACAAATATTTCTACTTGGGACCCTGGGATAATTCTCTTTCTACTTGTAAGACCATTCCTTTGTACTCTTCTTCCCTGCTAGATCATTATCTTTGATGTGGCCACTCAATCTGGGTATCCATAAAAGGTCATTCTTGATCCCCCCCTTTTTCCTTTTGTTTCTCTACTTTCTTTTTGCTTATCTACTCCAATAGTTTCAGTAACTTTTATGCAGATGAATTCCAGATCTATTTATCTAGTCTTTCTTTTTATGTTGCTATTTGCTTGTTAGACATTTCCAGTTGGGTGTTCCATAGGTACCTCAAATTCATTAATTTAAGCTTTGCTTAATTATCCTTTCCATTAAACATACCTGCTTGGAAGCTTCCCTATTTTTGTTGAGGATACCACTATCCTTCCAGACATCCAGATTCTTCCTTAGTGTCTATCCTTCATGTCTTCATCTCCATATCCCATTTTCAATCAGTTGACATTTCTGACTCTAATAACATCTCTTCAATTCATTTCCTTTTTTCTCCTTCTATAGCTACTACCTTAGTTCAGTCTCCCATCATCTCTTATTTGGATGACAGTTTGCTAATAGGTCACCTAGTTTTTAGACTTTTTCCTTTCTCCAATCTACACTTCACACAGCTATCAAAATAATCTTTATAAAACACAAGGCTAATCATGTCACTCTTCTGTTCAAGAAACTTCAGGTTTGCTGTCCTATTGCCACTAGGATGAAATTCAGATTAATTAGCTGTGCATTTAAAGATCTTTAAAATTCAACTGAAGTTTATCATTCTAGACTTAATTCATAATATTATCCCTCATTCACTTTATATTCCAGTAAAAAAAAAAACCTTCTTACTGTTTTCTGAACTTAGTACAGAATTTTCCTGCTCTCTCTTCTTTTGTGGAGCCTGGAATGAATTTTCTCCTTAGTTACACTTAGAATTCTTGGCTGTTCTAGATCCTTTGCTTGTGTGCCATTTCCAAAGGGAATTCCTCAAGTTAATTTGTATATACTTGTGTTTACATGTTGTAAACACAATTCTCCCCATTGGAGAATATAAGCTCCTTGACCTGGCTGAATGCACAGGTTGCTCTTTACAATGAAAGGGTAAACAATACCACCTAATATTATAACAGCCACTCCATGAGCTGGCATGTCAGGAAAACCTGAGGTCAAATCCAGTCTTTGATATTATATGACCCTGGGCAAGTCACTTAAAACTCTGTTTGCCTCCATTTCATCATCTATAAACTGAAGCTACTAATAGTAACTACCTCCCAGGGTTGTGGTGAAAATTAAATGAGATAATATTGTAAAATGCTTAGCACAGCACATAGTAAGTATTAAATGCTAACTGCCACCAACATCAATCATTATCATCATGAAGTAATGAAGTTAAACAAATATTTATTATAGACCTCTGAACAAGATACTCTTAGGTACATCGAAAATCAAAGACAGGATTGAAATGATCTCTTGCCTTAAGGAGCTTAATTTCTATTAGTGAGATACATGGACACATATATGGCTATATCAATTAATTGAGTGGGGGAAAAAGCATTAAAAACTAAGAGTAAAATCAAGAGGAATGCTTAGTGGGAAAGATTCTACCCGAGCTAAGCCTTGAAGACAAATAAGAATTTTGAGTGCTATAGGTAAATTCTAGGAGTGAGTACATTCCAGGAATGGAGAGACTTGTAGAAATGTGAAGAAAAGTAGAAGACAAATTGTTGAACTTGAAGAAGAGCTAATAGTCAATAGTAGCTGGAATAGAGTGTGTTCTAAAAGAGGGTCATAGGAAAGGTTAAGTTAGAGTGAGGTTGTTGAGAGCCTTAACTGCCAGGCTGAGGAATTTGTATTTAATCCAGGAGGAAATAGTGGGTCACTGAGACAGTTGAGCTAGAATATGACATAGAACTGTGCCTTAGAAAGATTATTTTGGCAGTTAGAGGGAGGAAGATTGATATTCAAGGGAGAGAAACTGCAGTTAGGAGATTTTTATAGTAACAAGAAACAAACTTGGGATAGTAGACCTGTGACAAGAGAAGGGAGTCGAGTCAATGAGCATTAACTATGAACCCTTGCTAACTGATGGGAATATTATTATTTATTCTCTGTTCTCAAAGAGGACCATGACTTCAGGAAGGTTGATGCATTGATGCAGAGAATTATGAATATAGGAAATTTGTAATTAGAAACAAATTTTGTAATCCTTTATGCTGTTATATTTTGTAAAAATGTAAAATGTCATCTGCTCCTGGGATGTAAATTGACTCCTATTGTCTGATCTCCAACTTCTGACCTTTTAGCAGGGGAGAGAAGGATTTCCCCTTTGCCCTCAGTACCTAGAGAATGAGCAAGACCCTAAAAATCTGGGCTAAACTCCCCTTGTGACTGCCATTCTCCCTGGCCTGGCATTCTCTCTCTCTCTCTCTCTCTCTCTCTCTCTCTCTCTCTCTCTCTCTCTCTCTCAAACAACCTTACTTAGCCTTTTCTTATTCACTTCTGTCCTCAAAGTGTCTATTGCTTCTCCAGGAGAAGAGTTGTTAATCTGCACACTTTGCTGTCATATATATATATACATATATATATATATATATATATATATATATATATATATATATATATATGTATCAAGAGAATTGGATTTGAGTTACAGGTTTTTGGGATAAGTCACCAGCCTGACTTGCTCCTCTAGAGTCATCTGTATCGAGTGGCAGGGTGTAGATCAAGAACACTGGCCCTGGATGTAGTGGGAGACTATAGCTGTTTTAAGCTAAAGTCTTTAAAAGCTCTCAGTTTGACTGAGGCAGTGACCATTCAGTGATTAAAACCAGTAGGTAAGAAGAGGAGCAAAGATTGACCTTTTTGTTTAATCAAAAAACCAAAATCAATCTGGGAGGGGAAGACCTCAGAGTTTCTGGCCAGAACAGAAACAATTGCTATTTACACTCACTCTGAATCCTGGGGGCCCAAACAACCCTATCAAGAGATACTTGGGAATAAATTAGGAATACTTATTTAATAGAAAGAAAACTGAATTTGAATGGGGTGGTGGGGTGAGAGAGGGAACAGAATATAAAAGTTGAAAAGGGATTGGAGTGAGATGAAAACTGCCTAAGGACATGTTAGAGAAGCTCCATAGAATTAGGAAAGTTCAACCTAGAAAGGAATGTAGACCTGGCTGGCCTGAGCACTTTCCTTAAAAACTGGGAAGAATCAGCCAATAAGAAGAAAGGCTGCACAGGTGAAATGTACTTTCAAAGTAGGAACTCCTGGGGTGGAAAGAATTTTCAAGGTGAGGCAGCTTCTGTACTGAAAGTCTGGAGAGTCTCAAGAGTGAAGCCCAGAGAGGAATGAAGCTGGCAACTATGGAGGTAAAATTGAGGAGATAGGGCTTTGGATACAGAGGTGGGGAGGTAGAGGGAAGTGTGAAGAAGGATACCTTTTAGGTTGTGAGCAAGGTGTTTGGTGATAATGTGCCCTCAAGAGAAATAGGAAAACAGAGGAGGGGTGAGTTTAGGAAGTAAATCAAGAAGGGATAAGAATTCGAGGTCCTTGGGTCCAACTCCATTTTACAAATAAAGAAATTGAGAAATAGAGGCTAAGTGACTGCTTGAAACCCTTTCTATTTTGAATTTGAAATGGCTATAGGACATCCAAATCAAGATGCCCAGAAGACAATGTTGACCCTAAATGGAACATAAATGGACCCAATATTTTTGTGTAAAATAGTTTTATTCTACACAAAAATAAGAATTTTCTTTTTAAACATTTTAAATGCGGTTTTGTTTTTACATAGTTGTAAGTATGCCTTGATTTCTAATTGGAAAATAATATTCTGTATTACTAAATATGTATCCGAATGCATAATACAGATCAGTTTTGGGCTGTTGCACTTTGCTTAGCTCATGCTACTTCTGAATTGAATTGGAAAAACTGCAAATAATATTGTACAGCTTTATGTTTAAAAATGTAGACTGAACTTGCTTGTAACTGAGACAACTAAAATGCTCTTTCTTTTTTAAAAGTAGTTGGTTTACCAGGTCGTGAATTCATAGATACTGATGACATCACCCCAGTGTTTTGCCTTTGACTACAAAGGACCTATGCAATCTTTATGCAATTGTCCAGTATTTTATTTTTCCTGATGAATTTAGACAAGAATTTGAAATATAAATGGAAGCTCAAATAGGAAGGGCATATTTCACCTAGGCTTCCTGGGGATGATATGCCTTCTTCTTTTGCTTTGGAATAGCATCAGAAATTCGGAAGTCAGGATCAGCAGTACCAAATATATGATTCCTCAAACTGAATAAAAGCAAAACTGAATCCAAAATAAGTAATGCTATTCTTGCTTAACACTATAATTATTGGCTAATCTCAGAGCCCTTGGGAAATAGATGGGTAATGGTTATCTTTTGTACTTTACAGATGGAGAAGCTGGCAAAAATAATTAAATTTCTCTGCTTCAAAGGTTCTTATTTAATCCACACTTCATCTTTTTTTTCTTCTTAATACAAGTTTCTTGCCTTTGCCAGTATCTGCCAAGTCTTTTTTAGTTTTCATTTATTACTTCTGGTCCTGCCCTTTTGGAATATTTAGATCAAGCCTAATCCCCCCCCCCCCCATGACACTCCTTCAAATGCCTGAAGTCAGTGATCATGACTTTTAAAATCGTCTCACCATACTGGTCCTTGAGAGGCTAGTGCAGTTTATTAACATTCTTCAAACAATGTGATGTCAAGCCCAGAACATAAGACTGAACATGTGGTCTGTCCTGGGGGGGCAGAGTACTCTGGAATTATCACCTCCTTTATTCTAGATATTATCATGATTTAGTGCAGTCTAAGATTACTTCCCCTTTTTAGTTGCTTCATTGTACTTATGTTCTTCTAACATACCCTAAATTTCTCTCTCACCTACTTGCTTAGACATGCCTCCTTCATTTCATACTTATAATTGTTTTGGTGTAATGGGGCTGAGAATGTAATTTGAAGCCAAAATACCTAGGTTCTAGATCTAACTTAAACTTGGGCAAATTATTTTCCCCATTTGAGGCTGTTTCCTTATTTAACAATTCCAGTAAACATTGCCAAAATGAGAGTGATTGGATATATTGTCTCCAAATCCTATGAATTTTTAAACCCAAGTATAGTGCTATACATTTATCACCATTAAACTATTTAAAATTTTCATCTTATGCAATTTAGTGCCATGGTCTTTTTGAATGCTTACTTTGTTACCCAGTTAATGAGCCATCTTAACCAGTTTTATGCTTTCTAAAAAATTGATAAGCATGCCATCTATGCCTCATTCTACTCATTAATAAAAATGTTGAGTATCTTAGAGCCAAGAAAGAATCCACAGAGATCATTCTTTCAAGTTAAAAATCAATTCATTCCTTACTGCTCTTTAGGTTCTGTTATTCAACCAGTGCTGACTCCATTCAACTGTGATTTAATCTAGTCTGGTTCTCTCCATCTTTTTCTACAAGTATAGCATGAAAGACATTTCCACCTACTAAAAGCCAGGAATACTGTTTGTGACATTTTTGTGATCTATTAATCTAATATTATCGTATAAAATAGGAGGGGTTAATACTGTATGGCCTATTGTTATTAAGCTATGCTGACTATTAATGATTAAGTGCCCACCAACATCTCTTTCCAACACTGTTCAAGTTTATCATTTCCTTCTTGTACTGTTAAATTTGTTAACCTCTGAAGGAGCAATGTTAGTAGACCAATAAGAGAGAGTTTATTACATTATCTAGCTTCATATTCTTCCTCTGGTATTTATTAGTTATGTAGCTAGGAGCTATCCTTCCTTAGATTTGATTTCATTATCAATAAATCAGGGATATGATTATCTATAGTATAGTAGAACATAGTAGTTAGAACTAATTTTAAATATCAGTGTAACAGGTATATTCTATTTATCTTGAACTCCTGCAACTTCTAATAGAAGACTAAATCCTAATGCCTTTTTATAAGGTTCCTTAAATAAGGCTATCCTGGGAAATAAAGGAGCAATAAAAACACTAGTTAGAAAATAAAATGAAATCATGCTTTTTATTAATTTTCTATCCTCAAAATCAAAGAAGAGAAGAATCATTCACAGTTGGTTTGTGTACACCTTAACCAGGATAGTGGAAGATCCCATGAGTACTAACAATGGTGCTGACAAGACCTTTTTTCACTATCTCTGAGGAAACTTCTGAGTGACTAATTTATCCTACATATCCTCGTAATAAATGTGTCTCCTTTCCAGATTAAACACAGAAATGACTAATGCAAAATAACTGATTTATGGGAAAACAAAAACCTATTCCCATAAGATTTTTGTAACATGCAAATGAGATGTTGTCTGTAAAGTGTTTTGTAAATCTTAAAACACTATAAACATAATCATTTTTGAATTGCAAGTAGCCTTTCTTCTGAGACTTTAGTTATTTTGTAATTGGGAACCTATATATTTAATATTAATAGTTTCTTTGTTTCATCTTCTATCATTATATAGTTCTTTGTTATCTAATACTTCTAGTTTTTAGAAGAAAAGAAAAAAGATTCCAGTATTATTGAAGAAACCTTTTTTTTGTTTATCATGGTAAATATGCTCATTTTGCAAGATCAATGCTTATTCTGTGCAAATCAATTAATTTCCTTGATTTTTTGATTTATTGTATTTTAACCTCTTTTTTCATTCATAGTTCTTGAGTAATTTTATGTAATTTTAAAAATCTGCATTTTTGCTAATATGAAAGTATTTTACATGATTACATATAATATATATATATATATATATGTATATATATATATATATTCTATATCTGATTGCTTACCATCTCAGAAAGGGATAGAATTTGGAATTCAAAACTTAAAATAAGTTAAAAATTGTTTTTACATATAATTGGGAGAATCCACATACAAACACATATACTTATATGCATGTTCATGTATCTATGTATGTATGTATTCATATATGCATATATGTATGTGTATATAGATATATGTCTACCCATGTTTTCTTTCTACTTGCTTATGAGTCTTTTTGAGAAACCAGAGTTATAGAATTTGTAAAACACATCTCTGACTGAAAAAACCTTGGAGTTCTTCCATGTCAGCATCCCGTACATTCTATTAATTTCAATTGAAAGGCTTTTTAAAAAAGGAAAACATAGTATCCATTCACATTCTGTGGCCTTTTTGGGGGGGTTATTTGTTTTTTTGTTTTTCTCCGGTTGAAGATGATATTTTATATAATAGGTCTTCCCAGGGTCTCCCAGATATCCTAGATATCTGAACTGCTGAGAGGAGCTGTATCCATTATAGTAGGTTAACTCACAATGATAGTAGTTAATGTGTACAATGTTCTTTTGGTTCTGCTCCCTTTGTTCAGCATCACTTCATGCAATTCTTTCCATGCTTCTCTAAATTCATGGTTTCTTATAGTTTAATAGTACTCCATAACATTCACAATACCACAACTTATTCAGTCATTCAGGGGGGGGTTATTTGTTTTTTGTTTTTCTCCGGTTGAAGATGATATTTTATATAATAGGTCTTCCCAGGGTCTCCCAGATATCCTAGATATCTGAACTGCTGAGAGGAGCTGTATCCATTATAGTAGGTTAACTCACAATGTTCTTTTGGTTCTGCTCCCTTTGTTCAGCATCACTTCATGCAATTCTTTCCATGCTTCTCTAAATTCATGGTTTCTTATAGTTTAATAGTACTCCATAACATTCACAATACCACAACTTATTCAGTCATTCCCCAATTGATGGGCATCCCCTCAATTTTAAATTCTTTGCTACTACAAATAAATATTTTTTAAAATATGAGACTTCTTATAATATGAGACTTCTCCCATTTATTTTTATTTCTTTTGAGTATTGCTGGATCAAAGGATAGATCAGTTTTATTGCTCTTTGGACTCAGTTCCATATTGCTCTTCAGAATGGTTGGATCAGTCCACAACTCTACCAACAGTGCATTAATATCCCGGTCTTTCCACAATTTTTCACCATTGATCATTTTCCCTTTTAGTCATCTTAGCCAATTTAATAGGAGTGAGGTGGTACCTCGTAGTTGTTTTAAATAGAATTTCTCTAATCAATAATGATTTGGAATCTTTTTTATATGTATATATATATAGCTTTAATTTCTTTAATTTCACCTTGTGATCACTGTTCAAACAATATATGATTCTTTTGTTTGAAAATTGCCTGTTCATATCCTTTGGCCGTTTTTCAGTTGGGGAATGACTTGAATCTTATAAATTTGATTCAATTCTCAATCTATTTTAGAAACAAATGAGACCTTTATCAGAACCCCTTACTTTGAAAATTACTTCCCAACTTTCTTTTTTCCTTCTAATCTTGGCAGCATTGGTTTTATTAGTATAAAACCTTTTTAATTTAATATAGCCAGAATCATTCATTTTGCAATTTATAATGTACTCTCTTGTTTGATCATAAATTTCTTCCCTTTCCATAGATTTGACAGATAAAAGTATTTCTTGATCTGTTAATTGCTCTATGGTATCACCCTTTATGTCTAAATCCTGTACCCATTTTGACCTTATTTTGATATAGGGTGTGAAATACCACTTGGTTGTCTTGATGGAATTCTCTCTGACTTTTCAAGATCATGTTCAGAAGCTTGCCACTTAAAGCTCCAAATTTACCTGTCATCTCATCTGATCCTCTTAACAACCCTTTGAGATAAATGCTCCTGATGTTTGTTCTTCATTCTTGAAAAAAGAGACCATGACATCAGGGGAGTGATGCCATGACAAGCACATGAATTGGATTTGAGTAAAGGAGTGCTGTGCTAAGTGACCAGCCTCACTTTCTCCTCCAGAGCCATCTGGGTCCAGTGGCCAGATATGAATCAGGATAACTAGAGATGACCCTGGATGTGAGGTGATCAGGGCTCAGTGACTTGCCCAAGATTACAAAGTTAGTAAGAGTCCAGTGTTTGAGGCTGAATTTGAATTCAGGTCCTCCTTACTCTAAGGCCAATGTTCTATCCACTGCACCACCTAGCTTCATTTTACAGATAAGGAACCAAAAAGTTGTGTCTTGCCTTAGATCACACAGCTATAAGGCAGGACTTGAACTTAGATCTCCTTGATTCCAAGTCTAGCATTCCACAATGCCACATTGCTGTTTAGCTTATTTGTTTTTGTTTTGTGTAACTCAAACTTAACAAGATGTTCCTGAAGAAAGGAGAAACAAAATAAGAACTGAGTAGAAAAAGCATCAGCTACAGTTCTTGCCTTAACCCAAAGGGATCATTTTCCTCTCACCTGTTTGTATCCATACCTTGTCAATTTTCAGATAATCCCCAGGGTAATAAAACTCAATAAAAACATCTATATCCACTCCAAGAAGGGGGAGAGGAACAAAATTGCTGACACTGAAACTAATTGTGTGTTGTTTTAATTAATTGTTCCAATTAGTCTCTCTCTCTCTTTTTTCAGTTATGCCTTTCCATAACTATGTCGGCTGGGCTGTGTCTGGAAATAGAAATTATTCTAATAGTCAGGTAGCCTTTGATTAAACTCTTACTATTTATCATTAGTTTTTTCCAACAATTTCGTTGTGACCATGGGATGCATTTTAAGAAGTATAGGTCTTGTTCTCATTAAAAGATCTCTCTGTACTTTATTTGCTAAAATTATTTGATTTAAAAAAGAAAAAGGAATAAAGAGATTTGTGATTTCATTAGTATACCAGACTCTCAGATGAGAGAACTCCTTCCACCAAGTCCAAGTGAACCTATTACCTGCTACTTGTAGTCTTAAAGAATTGTTTAGAGCAGAGATGTCAGAAAACTTGAATGTGGCCTAACCCAGTATTATTGAGAAATGTTTATCAAAATAAATAAAAATACAGTACAAGATAGAAAACATGATTTTCTAAGTCATTTTAAACCCAGGAAGCCAATTCTATGTGAGTATGACACAGTTGGCTAAGAATACTAAGAGTTTTAACTGATTTACAACCAATTTGTATTTTCCTGGCTTTTTTAGGTTGGTTGTCTATTTACTATTTCAGATTGCCACTCCAAATAGAAAATTAGATCTTCAAATGAAAATTCATTAATTTGATCTTCCTTAAACAGAAAATTGTTCTGAGTAAGATGGACCTGTTTATCCTCTTTGAAGGCTTGCTAAACAAATGAATAATGTAAACACCAGTAGAGGGGAAATATTTAAAGTTCCTGAACAGTTTGAGAAACAGTCATTTACATAGTATTCACATTCTGATTGCATATTATGATCTGTTAAAGCAGGTCTCTTTAGGTTCACTCTTGAACAAAATGTTCATAGTTTCATTGATACAGAATTCTGCAGGACCAAATACACTATCTAGTTCAATCCTCTCATTTTACAGATGAGGAACTGAGTGACTTGCCCAAGGCTACAAAGCTAGTAAGAATTTGAAGTTGAGTTTTCCTAACTACAAGTCAGCCCTATATCTCCAATGCCACCTAGCTTCCTCAGGTTGTTAGTTTAGTTTTAGATATTATGCATGCTAAACAGTCATGCATTTTTTTTTTCTTTAGAAACTATTTCAAAAGATTCATCTTAAGTCAATGAGCTTGACTACTTTGACAGTAAAGAAGAACTGCATCTCATTGAATCTTTTTTTTAATATTTTATGTCTCTGTCATGCCCTATTCTTGAATTTCTTCATCTTTTTTTGTTTGCTCCATTTGGGTTTTCTTGATAAAGATACTGGAGTGATTTACCATTTCTTTTCCAAGTATAATAATAAAAAACATGTTTTCAAGAAATGATGTGATGTGAAACAATTCACCTTCTGATCACTGTTCAAACAATATATGATTCTTACTTACTGTATTAAGCGTTACAAGAGTGAATGGGATTCTAATAACATAGACTGGTGTGATACTTGTGAATCAACAGAAATGTGTGAATTACATTTTGATAAGTATTGTGGGTGGTATAAAAGTTTAAAATAATCCCTGACTTCAATAGTATTGCCATCTGAACTGTATTTCATATGTGAAACAATCAGAGCTATTCTACATGATTTGGCACCAAGTAAGGACAAATGGAGCCCAGAGAAGGCACAAAAGCCTCATGGAGGTGGTAAGACATGAGTCAAGCCTTCAGTGACACAGAGAAGATATTCCAATGAGGTGAAATAGAATGAACAAATAGTGGGGAAAGGATAAAGGATGCATTCTTGAAAAAGAAGGCTTAGTGTCCTATAATTTTACCTAAGAGTAGCTTCGAGCATTCATCAGAAATTTAACATAATAGCACAAGTAGGTGTTAGGGAACTGTCAAGTTCAGGAAGAGCTTCTCCATATTTTTAAAGCTACTTTTAAATAATTTGTTTTAGTGGAATCTTATATAGCACTATTCTCATTTGGTGTTGCTGTCCCATATACTGAAACTGTGCTAGAAATGACCATAAAGATGACCCTGTCACTCATTGCAAACAACCTTTCTTTTTGTTTCACCTGCCATGAGTAGATAGTTAAATGAAAGCTATCAAGGAAATGACAAGTCAAAAAGATGTACAGGAGCAGATAATATCTATCAAAAGATGTTACAGAAACAAAGCAAATGTACTTAATGAACAAAAATGAATGAGCAGATGATATTATCTGAAACAAGTCAGGTCTGTTCCATGGTCCAGATATTTCCTAGGTCTGTATATGCCCATCTTTTGGATAATGGCACCTACTCCATTCTTTATTCATCTTGTCAGATGAAGTGACTATAGGGTAATATACTAGAATTGGGCTATAAAATAAAGTAAGATGCAATGCTTATCCTCTGAGTTTATATTCTAGAAGAGATGATACAAGGGTTTTTCATATATATATATATATATATATATATATATATTAGAATATAATGAATACATAAAAGAGATACAAAGAAAATATAAGATATATGAGGAGGGAAAGAGTACTTCCAAATTGGGAATGTGAATGGAAGGGTGGACCTGAATTCTATCTGAAAGAAAAGATTGTATTTCAATAGGTGAAAATGAATAGCTTGGGAAGGAGGTAAGACCTGGGTAAATACGAAAAGAAGCATGTTGGTAAGAAGACAGGATCAGATCTGGGAAAAGGAGGCATAGGATTTAATGAGATTTCAGGAGAGAATTGAGAGATCAACTAGTCCAGGGATTTTTTCATATTTTTGGTGTTAAGGACCCTTTTGGCAGTGTGGTGTAGCTTATGGAACTATTCTCAGAATAATGTTTTTTGTTTTGTGAAATTTAAGAAAAAACCCAAATGATTACAAAGGAAGCCAATATATGAAAAAAAATTATCAAAAATAAAAAGAAATGTTCACAAGTTCCCAAAGAACCTCTGACTATAGAAGGCAATCAAGATGTAAAGAGGTCTGAAAAATATAATACCATGACTGGATGAGGAACTAGAGATTAGGTTTAACTTGGAGAAGAGAAGACTTGGAACTGGTGGGAAATCTTAATTTGAAGGGCTAACATGCTGAGAAAAGATTAGACTTATGTTGCTTAGACAATAATAGCTAGCATATAAGTTGTCCCAAAAGTCTTAGTGGATTTAAAAGCTATTTTACAGCTTAAAAATTTCAAGCTATTAAAACTTTAAGAGTCGAGGCTTTTGCGACATCCAGTAGAATACTCTTGGCAAAATGTTTTATAGATATTGTCTCCTTTGATTCTCACAAAACCCCTGCATAAGCACATACTATTAATTATTATCTCCATAATTTGAATGAAGAGGCTGAGCCAAGGTTAGATAAGTTACCCAGTTTCACACAGAATCTGAGTAGTTTGTTTTTTTTTTTTAGGTTTTTGCAAGGCAAACGGGGTTAAGTGCTTTGCCCAAGGCCACACAGCTAGGTAATTATTAAATGTCTGAGACCGGATTTGAACCTAGGTTCTCCTGACTCCAGGGCCATTGCTTTATCCACTACGCCACCTAGCCGCCCCCTGAGTAGGTTTTTGAACTAAGATATTCCAACTCCTGGACCACCTCACTACTGCACTACCACCACCCTCCACCCCACCCCCAGCTAGTTGAATGGGAAATGACTGGGGGCGGGGTAGATTCCATCTTGAAATATGGAAAAAAATATTAACAATTTGAGCTGCCCAAACATAGATTGGGCTATTTGGGAGGTGGTGAGCTCTACCTCCCTGGAACTATGCAAGGATAGAATTGTCTACTTGTTTAACTAAATGGCCTTTGAAGTCTCTTCTAACTCTTAATTCTGTCCTCCTTAGGTGCTGTCCACCAAAACATGAACTAAATTCATGTTAAATGTAAAGACCTGAAGCAGACAGAAATGGGAGATCTATAGAGCTTACTGGCACTGAAGCATTTGGAAAGAATCAATCAACATTTATTAAGTGACTACTGTGTGCTTGGGCAGAAGATAGAGCATTGGATGGGGCTGAAGTCAGGAGGACCTGTATTCACATTTGACCTCATACTTACTAGTTGTGTGATCCTGAGCAAGTCACTTACCTTCAATTGCCTCCAAATAAATAAATAAATGACGTGAGTTTGTACTCAATGATCTCAAAAAGCCCTTTTGGCTCTAAATATCTGATTCAGTCACTGACATAGTTGTAGAAATAGCCATCTACATGAATTGTGAGGCTATACTAGCTCTCCCCCAAGTACTACTCCTTCATTTCTCAGCTTTTTGCAATCTGACTTCCTTTCTTATCACTCTCTCCCCGATCACTTCTCACTACTTCCTTATCATGAAATTCTCTGGCTCCTTTGCCCTCACTGCAGATGTGACACTGTTGACCCCCTCTTTCCTTCTTGATTTCATCAGATTGTGAACTCCTAAGGGCAAGAACTTTCTTTTGTTTCTTTTGTATTCCCCAGTGCTTAGGAACATAGTTGTTGTTATTGAGTTGTTTCAATCTTCGTCTAACTCTTTGTGATTTCATTTGGGCTTTTCTTGGCAGGGATACTGATGTGGTTTACCATTTCCCTCTCCAGATCATTTTGTAGATGAGGAAACTGAGGCAAACAGGGTTAGGTGACTTGACCAAGGTCACATAATTAGAGTCTGAGACCACATTTGAACTCAGCTGAGTCTTCCTGACTCCAGTCTCAGCAGTTTATCCACTGCACCACCTAGCTGTCCCTCTCATTGAAAAATGATACAATATTTCAAACATCAATCATTTAGCATTTATTAAATCCTGTGTTTAGCTCTAGAATTACAGAGAAACACAAAAGGTAGTTTCTGCATTCAAAGAGCTCTAATGGGATAGACAACATACAAACATTGACAAGCAAGCTATAGATAGGATAAATAAGAAATAGCTGACAGAGGGAAGCCACTGAATTAATGTAGTTGGGAAAGACTTGCAGGAGGTGAGATTTTACCTGGGGCTTGAAGCCAGTGAAGCAAGGAGATAAGAATGAAGAGTGAGAGTGTTCCAGGAAGGAAGGGCAGCCAGTGAGAGATCAGATATAGGAGATGACTATTGTGTGTGAAGAATAGCAAGAATAGCAAGGAGAGCATTGTCAATGTCTGCAT
Organism: Macrotis lagotis; assembly: GCF_037893015.1. NCBI lineage: Eukaryota > Metazoa > Chordata > Mammalia > Peramelemorphia > Peramelidae > Macrotis > Macrotis lagotis. Next base: position 22,153,194 of record NC_133665.1, read on the forward strand.
TTCCCTGAAAATAAGATCAGGTCTTATATTAATTTTTGCTTCAAAAAGATATGCTTTTAGTGTTTATCTGAAACAAGTCAGGTCTGTCCAGTGGCCAGATATGAATCAGGATGAAGTGACTATAGGGTAATATACTAGGAATTGGGCTATAAAATAAAGTAAGATGCAATGCTTATCCCCTGAGTTTATATTCTAGAAGAGAAGATGATACAAGGGTTTTTCATATATATATAATATATATATATATATATATATATATATATATATATATATGTATGTATTAGAATATAATGAATACATAAAAGAGATACAAAGAAAATATTATAAGATAGATGAGGAGGGAAAGAGTACTTCCAAATTGGGAATGTGAATGGAAGGGTGGACCTGAATTCTATCTGAAAGAAAAGATTGTATTTCAATAGGTGAAAATGAATAGCTTGGGAAGGAGGTAAGACCTGGGTAAATACGAAAAGAAGCATGTTGGTAAGAAGAGTCCAGTGGCCAGATATGAATCAGGATAACTAGAGATGACCCTGGATGTGAGGTGATCAGGGCTCAGTGACTTGCCTAAGATTACAAAGTTAGTAAGAGTCCAGTGTTTGAGGCTGAATTTGAATTCAGGTCCTCCTTACTCTAAGGCCAATGTTCTATCCACTGCACCACCTAGCTTCATTTTACAGATAAGGAACCAAAAAGTTGTGTCTTGCCTTAGATCACACAGCTATAAGGCAGGACTTGAACTTAGATCTCCTTGATTCCAAGTCTAGCATTCCACAATGCCACATTGCTGTTTAGCTTATTTGTTTTTGTTTTGTGTAACTCAAACTTAACAAGATGTTCCTGAAGAAAGGAGAAACAAAATAAGAACTGAGTAGAAAAGCATCAGCTACAGTTCTTGCCTTAACCCAAAGGGATCATTTTCCTCTCACCTGTTTGTATCCATACTTGTCAATTTTCAGATAATCCCCAGGGTAATAAAACTCAATAAAAACATCTATATCCACTCCAAGAAGGGGGAGAGGAACAAAATTGCTGACACTGAAACTAATTGTGTGTTGTTTTAATTAATTGTTCCAATTAGTCTCTCTCTCTCTTTTTTCAGTTATGCCTTTCCATAACTATGTCGGCTGGGATGTGTCTGGAAATAGAAATTATTCTAATAGTCAGGTAGCCTTTGATTAAACTCTTACTATTTATCATTAGTTTTTTCCAACAATTTCGTTGTGACCATGGGATGCATTTTAAGAAGTATAGGTCTTGTTCTCATTAAAAGATCTCTCTGTACTTTATTTGCTAAAATTATTTGATTTAAAAAAGAAAAAGGAATAAAGAGATTTGTGATTTCATTAGTATACCAGACTCTCAGATGAGAGAACTCCTTCCACCAAGTCCAAGTGAACCTATTATCTGCTACTTGTAGTCTTAAAGAATTGTTTAGAGCAGAGATGTCAGAAAACTTGAATGTGGCCTAACCCAGTATTATTGAGGAAATGTTTATCAAAATAAATAAAAATACAGTACAAGATAGAAAACATGATTTTCTAAGTCATTTTAAACCCAGGAAGCCAATTCTATGTGAGTATGACACAGTTGGCTAAGAATACTAAGAGTTTCAACTGATTTACAACCAATTTGTATTTTCCTGCCTTTTTTAGGTTGGTTGTCTATTTACTATTTCAGATTGCCACTCCAAATAGAAAATTAGATCTTCAAATGAAAATTCATTAATTTGATCTTCCTTAAACAGAAAATTGTTCTGAGTAAGATGGACCTGTTTATCCTCTTTGAAGGCTTGCTAAACAAATGAATAATGTAAACACCATTAGAGGGGAAATATTTAAAGTTCCTGAACAGTTTGAGAAACAGTCATTTACATAGTATTCATATTCTGATTGCATATTATGATCTGTTAAAGCAGGTCTCTTTAGGTTCACTCTTGAACAAAATGTTCATAGTTTCATTGATACAGAATTCTGCAGGACCAAATACACTATCTAGTTCAATCCTCTCATTTTACATATGAGGAACTGAGTGACTTGCCCAAGGCTACAAAGCTAGTAAGAATTTGAAGTTGAGTTTTCCTAACTACAAGTCAGCCCTATATCTCCAATGCCACCTAGCTTCCTCAGGTTGTTAGTTTAGTTTTAGATATTATGCACGCTAAACAATCATGCATTTTTTTTCTTTAGAAACTATTCAAAAGATTCATCTTAAGTCAATGAGATTGACTACTTTGACAGTAAAGAGGAACTGCATCTTCATTGAATCTTTTTTTTAATATTTTATGTCTCTGTCATGCCCTATTCTTGAATTTCTTCATCTTTTTTTGTTTGCTCCATTTGGGGTTTTCTTGATAAAGATACTGGAGTGATTTACCATTTCTTTTCCAAGTATAATAATAAAAAACATGTTTTCAAGAAATGATGTGATGTGAAACAATTCACCTTCTGATCACTGTTCAAACAATATATGATTCTTATTACTGTATTAAGCGTTACAAGAGTGAATGGGATTCTAATAACATAGACTGGTGTGATACTTGTGAATCAACAGAAATGTGTGAATTACATTTTGATAAGTATTGTGGGTGGTATAAAAGTTTAAAATAATCCCTGACTTCAATAGTATTGCCATCTGAACTGTATTTCATATGTGAAACAATCAGAGCTATTCTACATGATTTGGCACCAAGTAAGGACAAATGGAGCCCAGAGAAGGCACAAAAGCCTCATGGAGGTGGTAAGACATGAGTCAAGCCTTCAGTGACACAGAGAAGATATTCCAATGAGGTGAAATAGAATGAACAAATAGTGGGGAAATGATAAAGGATGCATTCTTGAAAAAGAAGGCTTAGTGTCCTATAATTTTACCTAAGAGTAGCTTGAGCATTCATCAGAAATTTAACATAATAACACAAGTAGGTGTTAGGGAACTGTCAAGTTCAGGAAGAGCTTCTCCATATTTTTAAAGCTACTTTTAAAATAATTTGTTTTAGTGGAATCTTATATAGCACTATTCTCATTTGGTGTTGCTGTCCCATATACTGAAACTGTGCTAGAAATGAACCATAAAGATGACCCTGTCACTCATTGCAAACAACCTTTCTTTTTGTTTCACCTGCCATGAGTAGATAGTTAAATGAAAGCTATCAAGGAAATGACAGTCAAAAAATGTACAGGAGCAGATAATATCTATCAAAAGATGTTACAGAAACAAAGCAAATGTACTTAATGAACAAAAATGAATGAGCAGATGATATTATCTGAAACAAGTCAGGTCTGTTCCATGGTCCAGATATTTCCTAGGTCTGTATATGCCCATCTTTTGGATAATGGCACCTACTCATTCTTTATTCATTTGTCAGATGAAGTGACTATAGGGTAATATACTAGGAATTGGGCTATAAAATAAAGTAAGATGCAATGCTTATCCCCTGAGTTTATATTCTAGAAGAGAAGATGATACAAGGGTTTTTCATATATATATATATATATATATATATATATATATATATATATATATATATATGTATGTATTAGAATATAATGAATACATAAAAGAGATACAAAGAAAATATTATAAGATAGATGAGGAGGGAAAGAGTACTTCCAAATTGGGAATGTGAATGGAAGGGTGGACCTGAATTCTATCTGAAAGAAAAGATTGTATTTCAATAGGTGAAAATGAATAGCTTGGGAAGGAGGTAAGACCTGGGTAAATACGAAAAGAAGCATGTTGGTAAGAAGAGAGGATCAGATCTGGGAAAAGGAGGCATAGGATTTAATGAGATTTCAGGAGAGAATTGAGAGATCAACTAGTCCAAGGATTTTTTCATATTTTTGGTGTTAAGGACCCTTTTGGCAGTGTGGTGTAGCTTATGGAACTATTCTCAGAATAATGTTTTTGTTTTGTGAAATTTAAGAAAAAACCCAAATGATTACAAAGGAAGCCAATATATGAAAAAAAATTATCAAAATAAAAAGAAATGTTCACAAGTTCCCAAAGAACCTCTGACTATAGAAGGCAATCAAGATGTAAAGAGGTCTGAAAAATATAATACCATGACTGGATGAGGAACTAGAGATTAGGTTTAACTTGGAGAAGAGAAGACTTGGAACTGGTGGGAAATCTTGATTTGAAGGGCTAACATGCTGAGAAAAGATTAGACTTATGTTGCTTAGACAATAATAGCTAGCATATAAGTTGTCCCAAAAGTCTTAGTGCATTTAATAGCTATTTTACAGCTTAAAAATTTCAAGCTATTAAAACTTTAAGAGTCGAGGCTTTTGAGACATCCAGTAGAATACTTTACTCTTGGCAAAATGTTTTATAGATATTGTCTCCTTTGATTCTCACAAAACCCCTGCATAGGCACATACTATTAATTATTATCTCCATAATTTGAATGAAGAGGCTGAGCCAAGGTTAGATAAGTTACCCAGTTTCACACAGAATCTGAGTAGTTTTTTTTTTTTTTAGGTTTTTGCAAGGCAAACGGGGTTAAGTGCTTTGCCCAAGGCCACACAGCTAGGTAATTATTAAATGTCTGAGACCGGATTTGAACCTAGGTACTCCTGACTCCAGGGCCATTGCTTTATCCACTACGCCACCTAGCCGCCCCCTGAGTAGGTTTTTGAACTCAGATATTCCAACTCCTGGACCACCTCACTACTGCACTACCACCACCCTCCACCCCACCCCCAGCTAGTTGAATGGGAAATGACTGGGGGCGGGGTAGATTCCATCTTGAAGTATGGAAAAAAATATTAACAATTTGAGCTGCCCAAACATAGATTGGGCTATTTGGGAGGTGGTGAGCTCTACCTCCCTGGAACTATGCAAGGATAGAATTGTCTACTTGTTTAACTAAATGGCCTTTGAAGTCTCTTCTAACTCTTAATTCTGTCCTCCTTAGGTGCTGTCCACCAAAACATGAACTAAATTCATGTTAAATGTAAAGACCTGAAGCAGACAGAAATGGGAGATCTATAGAGCTTACTGGCACTGAAGCATTTGGAAAGAATCAGTCAACATTTATTAAGTGACTACTGTGTGCTTGGGCAGAAGATAGAGCATTGGATGGTGCTGAAGTCAGGAGGACCTGTATTCACATTTGACCTCATACTTACTAGTTGTGTGATCCTGAGCAAGTCACTTACCTTCAATTGCCTCCAAATAAATAAATAAATGACGTGAGTTTGTACTCAATGATCTCAAAAAGCCCTTTTGGCTCTAAAGATCTGATTCAGTCACTGACATAGTTGTAGAAATAGCCATCTACATGAATTGTGAGGCTATACTAGCTCTCCCCCAAGTACTACTCCTTCATTTCTCAGCTTTTTGCAATCTGACTTCCTTTCTTATCACTCTCTCCCCGATCACTTCTCACTACTTCCTTATCATGAAATTCTCTGGCTCCTTTGCCCTCACTGCAGAATGTGACACTGTTGACCCCCTCTTTCCTTCTTGATTTCATCAGATTGTGAACTCCTAAGGGCAAGAACTTTCTTTTGTTTCTTTTGTATCCCCAGTGCTTAGAACATAGTTGTTGTTATTGAGTTGTTTCAATCTTCGTCTAACTCTTTGTGATTTCATTTGGGCTTTTCTTGGCAGGGATACTAATGTGGTTTACCATTTCCCTCTCCAGATCATTTTGTAGACGAGGAAACTGAGGCAAACAGGGTTAGGTGACTTGACCAAGGTCACATAATTAGAGTCTGAGACCACATTTGAACTCAGCTGAGTCTTCCTGACTCCAGTCTCAGCAGTTTATCCACTGCACCACCTAGCTGTCCCTGTCATTGAAAAATGATACAATATTTCAAACATCAATCATTTAGCATTTATTAAATCCTGTGTTTAGCTCTAGAATTACAGAGAAACACAAAAGGTAGTTTCTGCATTCAAAGAGCTCTAATGGGATAGACAACATACAAACATTGACAAGCAAGCTATAGATAGGATAAATAAGAAATAGCTGACAGAGGGAAGCCACTGAATTAATGTAGTTGGGAAAGACTTGCAGGAGGTGAGATTTTACCTGGGGCTTGAAGCCAGTGAAGCAAGGAGATAAGAATGAAGAGTGAGAGTGTTCCAGGAAGGAAGGGCAGCCAGTGAGAGATCAGATATAGGAGATGACTATTGTGTGTGAAGAATAGCAAGGAGAGCATTGTCAATGTCTGCATTTCCCTGAAAATAAGATCAGGTCTTATATTAATTTTTGCTTCAAAATATGCTTTTAGTGTTTCTTTTTTCAGAGAATGTCTGGAGGTAGTCTTGTGTTGCAATGAACATGCTAAATGTGTCCATCTGGCTGATGATCTTAACTGGGGCTTATTTTGGGAGTAGGGTCTTATATTACAAGCATCCTGAAAAAAATCATGTTTGGTCTTATTTTCAGGATAGCAGAATAACTACAGGAGAGTAAGGTATAAGAAGCCTAGAAAGGTAGGTAGGTAGGGGACAGGTTTTGTAATGCTTTAAAATCCAAACAAAGGATTTTGTATTTGAATCTGGAATAATAGGAAGCTACTGGAGGGTGACATGGTCAGATCCAAGCTTTAGGAAGATCAATTTGACAGTTCAGTGAATGAGGATTGGTGCTTGGAGAGTCTTGAGGTACAAGGATTGCAATAGTCCCATGTGAGGTGATGAGAAATTGTACTAGGGTGATAGAAGTGTCCAAGAAGAGCAGGTATTCTATAGAGAAATGTTATATATTATTCATTGATATTTGAAGGAAAGATGAGAAGTTTTAATAAAGAAATAGTTGTTCTTTGGTTCTGGGGAGAAGATCAAAAGAGATGAGAAAGCTTATACCAGTTTCCTTTGTTCCTAAAAATGTGTTAGGCATGTCATCTGATAGTGCTTATGACCACTTCATTTTCTCCATTCCCCTTCCATTCAGTTCATTCCAGTGGCTTCTATCACCTCTAATCCTTTGATATTAAAAGTCCTTCTAACATGGCTACCCCTTTCCAACACCCCTCTCATCTCATTCTTTGCCACATCTCTATGATCGATGTGGAAACACATACAAACACACCATTTTCCATTGCTGGACATTTTTATTCTCTGACCCACATGCCTGGAATTCTTTCTCTCCTTGTCTCTGCCTCCTGGTTTTCCCAGCTAAAATCCCACCTTCTACTCACATGTACAAAAATACTTATAGCAGCTCTTTTTGTGATGGCAAAGAATTGGAAATTGAGAAGATGCCCACCAATTGGGGACTGACAATGAATTGTGGTATAATGGATATTATTATACTATAAGAAATGATGAGTTGGCAGACTTCAGAAAAAAACCTAGAAAGACATATGAACTGATGTTGACTGAAGTGAGCAGAACAAGAAGAGCATTCTACACAGTAATAAGCAACATTGTTTGATGTTCAACTATGATAGACTTAACTTTTCTCAGCAATACAGTGGTCAAGGATAATTCTAAAATACTTGTGATGGAAAATGCAATCCACATCTGAAGAAAACTCTGAACTCTGAATGTACATTAAAGAATACTATTTCCCTTTTTAAAAATTTTTATTTCTTGCAGTTTTTCTCTCTGTTTTGATTTTTCTTTCACAGTGTGACTAATATGGAAATGTATAACATGATTGTGCATGTATAATACATCTCAGATTACTTATTATCTTGGGGAAAGAGGGTAGAGTGGAAGGGAAAAATTTTTACAGAAATGAATATTGAAATGATCTTTGCATGTAATTGGAAATTTTAAAAAAATCCCACCTTCTACAGGGTTTTCTTGATTGCTCTCTCTTTATTTTAACATATTTCTTCTGCTAATTGTTTCCATTTTATCCTGTCCATATCTTGCTTGTACACTGTTGTTCACATGATTTCTTCACCATTAAATGGTGTGATCCTTGAGAAAAGGACTGTTTTCTGCCTTTCTTATTGTCACTGGCATTTATCACAATGCTTGGCTTAGGTGGGTGCTAAACAAATGTTTAATGACTACCTGCAGAGGATGTGATGGAGTTGGATATTTAAAGTGAATTAAAGTATGATAGAGAACCAATAAAATTTCATTCAATTTAATGAAATTCATTTAAAAAATTATTAAGTTCTTACTTAATAGCTTAGATCCTGAAGGAAATATCTAAACTTTATAAGACAAATTTCCTGGTCTCATGGAACTTACTGACTAGTAAGGAAATAAGAAACCAACACAGATGTCATAAAATACGGTGTATTATATATAGTTAAATGCATTAAAGAAGCATAGAACAAAGTTCTATGTCATAAGAAGGGAAAATCTGTGACAGGAAAGATCATGGAAGGCATTTTGGAGAAAGTGGCATTTTAAGTGGACTTTAGAAGTAGGATTGCATAGCTGAATAAAAGTAGAAATAGGTATATCAGGCACAAAGAATGAGAAAAAGTATGAAATTGGGAAGCACATAGAGTATGTATGGATAAGTAGAAGGGAATCTACATGAGATAAGACTAGAAAGTTGGGTGTGGGAGTGCCAGATCACTGAGAGCTTGGAAAGCCAGCCAATAGACTTTGACCCTAACTCAGAAGAAATTAAGGATGCACTAAAGAGTTTTGAACAAAATATTAATGTGGCTAGATCTATGCATAAGGAAGATTTTTCAACAGAATGAGTGGAATAAACATTTATTAAGTGCCTATTATATGCCAAACACTTTACAAATATATTTGATTCTCATGACAATACTGGGAATTAGGTGCTATTATCCTCCTTTTATAAAGGAAGAAACTGAGGCAGACAGAAGTTGAATGACTTGCCCAGAGTCACACATTTAGTTAAGTGTCAGGACTGAATTTGAATTCAGTGCTTCCTAACTCCAGGCTCAGTGCTTTATTCACCTACCCTCCTAGTTGGGTTAGCAGATTAGAAATGAATTAGAACTATTAAGAGCTTTTTTTCAGTAGTCCAGGTAACAATCAGGGCCTGTTGGAGAGCCATAACAGTGGGGACAAAGACAAGGAGAGAGATTGTTGAGCTGAAATCAATTGTACCTGGTACCTGTATCTGAAAACTGAGGAAGAAGGCTGAATCAAAGAAAGACCCAAAATTATTAAAATAGGAGAAAGGGAGACAGATGTTGCCATGAGATAGTAGTTGTGCTCAGGAACAAGGTTAGGGGGAACTTTATTAATTCAGTTTAATAAATGTTGAATTTTGATGGTGTTATATCCAAGTGGAGATGCCTTAACAGTAGCTAGAAATGTATGTCTATAAGCTCAGATGGGAAGTCATTGCTGAGGTATAGATTTGGGAGTCTTAGAGGTGACAGCTGAACTCATGAGAAAGTCTGATGTCAGAAATGTTGCTATGCTGAAATAAAGGTGTGGTTGAATTTAGATAGCATAGTGCTAAATGTGGCATAAATATATACATATTAAGTGACAAATTGCCACTCAGGAGATATTTATTTTTCCAAAGGCATCATTAACACTGGATATCTGACCATTTTATCTCTTTTTTTTTTTTTTGCTGTTTCATCAGGTATCCCCATTCTGTTAACTATTATAACTACAAATCATAACACCATCTGTTTAAAAGCATAGAAAAACAGCATGTCATTATTCTAAGAGCTTTTAGAATATAAGGGTACCCAGGTAAGGTACCAGGAATGAATGTTAAAATCAGGTAAGGGTACAGTATTTACTTTAAGACCAATAAACTTTATTGCTTCATACTTTTCTTAACACATAATATTATAAATATATTTTTAATTACTGAAGTGCTTAGTATGTTCAAGGTTCTGTGGGTGTGCTATAGGAATTACAAAAATGAAACAAGCTAAGTCTTGTTTTGTTTTTTCCCCAAAGGCTTTTTCTCATATTCTTTATATATCTATGTAGAAATTTTTGCATTTGAGATGGGAAGACATTAATAAAGAAGCCCTCATGTGGGGCAGGGGGCAGAAAGTGGAAGGGACATCCAGGGTTACAGGTGCAAGATGAGGAAAATAATCACCTGTTAATTCTACAAGCATTAATTAAGCATCTGCTTTGTGCCAGGGACTGCCCTCCATAACCTGGCCCATTTCTACTTCTCCAGTCTTTTTACACGTTACTCTCCACAAATTCTACATCATATCGATTGACTTTTTTGTTTTGCCTCATGCACAACATTCCAAACCCCCAGATCTGCGCCTTTGCACTGGCTGTTCTCCCCAACTTCTACCCCCACCCCCAAACCTGCATACCTTGCCAACTGACCCCTGTTTTCTTGGTTCCTCTGGCTTCCTTCAAGACTGGGCTGAAATTGGACAATGCCAGCCATATCCAGAGTTTGAATGCAGGTCAAAGCTTACTATCTTTAATTTTTAAAAGTTGTTTTATGGGGGGGGGGTGACCCTGGAGTCAGGAGTGCCTGAGTTCAGGATATATAGATACAATACTATGAAGTTCTGTGATTTTTTTTATTTTGAGGACTCTTACCAACACTTAGGTTTTCTCTATACTTTTGTAGCTTGTGAATTGTTTTTTTTAACCAAACATCACTCACTAGGTACCTTTTTAAAAATAATGAACATTTTAATAATGAATCTAACCTAGCTGGTCATTTATACTCTTCTGGTATATTCTCTGAGAACTCAAGATCATTTGTACCTCAAGAGACATTGTAGTAGGAAGTGGTTAATGAAGAAGTTTACTATTAAATCCCTAGGGCTAAGAAATCCCTCAATTATTTCTCCCTTACCACTTTCCCCCGCACTCCCTACCTTCTTCCCTCCCCAGGTAATCTTTCTAACTATGCATGTTCTCATTTTTTCTTACTTCAGCAGCTCCAAAGAGTTCTCTCTTATTTTGCCAGCTCTTGCATTACTCCCCCATGCAAAGTGATTAAGTATGACTTTCAAAATAATCCATTATGACATGTAATAAGTTCTATAAAATGAAACTTTTTTAGGAATTCATTCTAAGAGTATATCACAGCACAACTGACCAGTTTAACTCTGATCTAAAAACCATCTAAATGGCTTAAATCTATTCAGACTGAAGGAAACATTTTAATGAACTCTTCCTCCATATTTAAAACCTTTATACATAAGCCCTGGCTTTTGGCCAAGTTTGGTCACCATGACCATACACACAAACTCAAACAGTGTACAGCTGCATAATTTTTTCTACTTACCTGCTGCAACTCATAAATTCTGGTGCTTTCAAAAACAGAATTTTAGAAATGTTCACCTCCTATCAATCTTTATAATAGAGTGATCAATACTATGATTCCAATAATTCAAGGACTTGAGAAGACCAAAGATTTAGAGCTGGAAGGGACCTAAATTGAGTCCTACCTGCTCAATTAAGAACTGAGTCTAGAGATATTAAGTAATTTGTCCAGGATTATAAAGTCTAAGGTGGAATCTGAATCCAGGACTTCCTAACTCCAAGTCTCTATCTTCTGGAGTTGATGCTTCAATTTTGTTGCTTTTGAGACCTCCATACTGTGATAAAACATCAAGGTTAGACTGGATTATTTTAGACCTGGAAGTCTAATCTGCAAATCTGCATCAACTGAATAAGTTTCCTGACTGAGAAGTCTTGGCATGGTGGATAAGGCAGTGACCATGGAACCAGAAAGTCATAAATTCAAATCTTCCCTACATATGACTCTGGGAAAGTCATATAATTTCCTTGGGTCTCAGTTTCCTCATGTATTAAATGAGGTAATTGGGCTTGATGATGTTTTATGATCCCCAGTTCTAAATCTATGATCCCGTGATCTTTAAATCAATGAAATCAGAAGCCTGACTGAAAAAAAATCTTCATACTGATGATGGGGAAAGAGATAAAGAATATCACCATAGATTACCTGAAATTTGCAGAAACCATCCACACTTAATATTAGTCAAGTATCAAATACTCTCTCCATTAATCTTATTATGAAGACTGTCAGCAAGGAACTAATTAAATGCTTGTCACTTTCTCTTTATTTTTTTGTGCATATTTTTATAAACTATTAAGTTTTCAATTGGAAAATGAATTTCTTTAATTCAAAAATTACTTGTTAAAGTCTTTATTGGGAAATACAAAGTCCAAAATGAAGAACTGTTGTTAATGAGTTTTTATTCTAGTAAGGATTAGAGAACATATTCTAAATATTTACTGGAGTTCAGAGACCCAAATGTTCACAGGTTTGGAACAGGAAGAAGACTCAGGAACTGTCTAATCCAACCCCGTCATTTTACAGATGAGGATACAACCAGGGAAGTTAAGTCACTTGCCCAACATCATATGGACAGGACATTAGTAGTAGCACTTGGACCCATTTCTTCTGATTCTGGAGCCTTTGTTCTTTAAACTAAACCATATTTTTCTTTTACTTTCCTCTCAGATCCCATCCTCCTTCATTCACTTAATAGCTATGTTTTCTAATTCTGTCTTCATATTATCTCCAACACCTTCCCTTTCTTTTTCATTCACATTGTCATTATTCTGGTTTGTGCCCTACATCCAAATTATAGGAATCTCATAACTGGTTTCCCTGCCACGGTACAATAATGAATGCTGTCCACTCTGCTTGTAACAATATCTCTGCATACCTCTACCTGCTGAAATCCTTTATTTCCTTTAGACTCATCCAGCAATCCCAGGAATCCTTTCCTAGCTACCTCTAGCTGGAAGTAATTCCTCCTTCCTCAGGTCTCCCATATTTTTTTGACTTGACCTCCCCTCTATACTTACCACCATCTAAACTGTACTGTAGCTATTTTTATATAGGTCTTTCCTTCTTACTAGATTTTAAGGGTAGGAAATTTTGTTTTTCATATTTTTATCTTCATTTTTTTTCATAAAGTTAAAGAAAAACAAATACCTTATGCAAAGAATTTTGTTAGCACTGGGGATACAAACAAAAGAGTCCTTGTATTCAAAGATCACACAATCAAATGGAGGAGACAACATGCAAACAGCTATATAAAAATAAGCTTCACTTAGGATAAATTGGACTTCACTCAGGATAAATCTCTGAAGGACTGAACTAGCATGAAGAGAAACTGGTAAAGATTTTTTTTTAAGAAACTAGAATTTTAGCTGAAACATAAGGGAAGACTGGGATGAAGAAGGAGAAAATTCCAGGTATGTGAGAAAATCAGCGAAATGGCAGAGAATCAGGAGCTGTAGTATCTCATATGAAGAATATTGATAGGAGGCCAGTGTCATTGGATCATAAAGTACATGGAAGAGAGTAAGGTGTAAGAAGCCTGGAAGGATCAAAGGGGGATGAAGGGCTTTAAAAGTCAAACAGATGGTTTCATATTTGATCCTGGAACTAATAAGGGAGCCACTGGAGTTAACCGAATGAGGAAGGGGGTCACATGGTCTGACCTATGCTTTAGAAAAATCACTTTGATTTGGTATGTGGAGGATGGCCAAAGTGCAGAGAGATGAGACAGAAAGACCAAATACATAGCATAAGCTACATATATTACATACATAAATGAAACCAACTATACTAAAATGTACCCTTCAATAGATATTTTAAAGATTCAAAAATCAAGAGCCCATATTAAACTTAACCTATAATTTAACTCTAATTTAGGGTTTGTTTTAGTTATTAGGAGATAAGTCTTAGATGTGACAATAGTTAATAAAAATATAATATGAATGATAGCTATGGTAATAAAAAAATAAATTAGATAGTTTGATTGGAAGTACAAAACATGAATGGAAAGTTTCTTGTCTAATCTGTTTTTAGGATTCTTATCTAGGTCCAATGCCACTCCTTAGCATTTTAGAACTAAGTAGAGATAATCATTAACCTGTCATAACCCTGGGAAAAGAGCCATATAGAAATGCTACTAGGAAGCATGATAAGGATCCTTCCCACATCTAGTAATTAGCTAGCAATATATCTTATAGGATGTTTTTGTAATTTAAAAAAAATTCGTAGCAAGAACTTTAGTGATGATCCTCAACCCTAAACTCTTTACTCTCCATTCCTAAGTCATCCGTAAGTCTTCTCTAGTCTTCTTTTAGTTTTTTTGTATTTTTTGGGTTTTACTTTCACCAACAATATAGTTTGAAATCCCTTCATACCTTCCCTTGGATGATTCTTTTTCATGGTTTTCTGTAAAATCTCCATTAACAATCTAATCATCTGACCTCAGAAATTTAAACTTAATAGTTGTATGACTCTGAGCAAATAACTTAACCCCTATTACCTTGTAAAAAATAAAAATTAAAAAAGCCACTCATGTTGGAGGACATTTTCTGATTCTCTTCATATCCTTTGTGTTCTTCTTTGCCACTTAGTTTGTCCTTCTGTTCCCTTTCACATTTTTATTGACCAACGTCCCTCCCTCTTTGTCATCCACATCCTTGAAGATGTCATTATGCAAATGATTGCTGGCAATATACTAAAATGGACCTGCACTCCACTTAATAGCTTTCCAATTGCTCTTCAGGTGAATGTTTAATATTTATTCTTCTGAGATCATAGTGTTATATGATTTGCTCTGTTTTGATACTGCCTCATGTTATTCGGGTGAGTTGACTTCTCAAAGACTATGGGAAATATGAATTCTATCAGTCTACTAATCTAGAGAGACTTTATGTGGGTTATGTGGGGTATATTGAGGTACTATGTATTGACATAGAATCACCACCAGAGAGCTACCAGGTGATTTTTTTTTAAGTAATTACTTTTTGGTTGCAAGATCTCTTTTATGATTTTTTTTTTGCAAGGCAATGGGGTTAAGTGACTTGCCCAAGGCCACTCAGCTAGGTAATTAAGTGTCTGAAGCTGGATTTGAACTCAGGTCATCCTGACTCTGGGGTATTGCTCTATCCACTGTACCACCTAGCTGCACCAACAATTTTTTTAGGTTTTTTTTTTTGCAAGGCAAATGGGGTTAACTGGCTTGCCCAAGGCCACACAGCTAGGTAATTATGAAGTGTCTGAGACCGGATTTGAACCCAGGTACCCTGACTCCAAGGCCGGTGCTTTATCCACTATGCCACCTAGCCACCCCTTCAACAATTATTTTTAAAAAGTTTTCTCTCTCCTGCCCTAGAATAGCAAGTAATCTGATATAGGTCATACAAGTTTAATTGTGCTACACATATTTCCATATTAGTTACTGTGAAAGAAGAATCAGAATAAAGGGGGGAAAACTATGAGAAGGGAAAAAGAAAAATAAACAAATTCTAAAAAGTGAAAATAATATGCTTTGATCTGAATTCAGAGTCCATATGATGTGGGTGGCATTTTCCATCACAGGTCTTTTAGAATTGTCTTTGATTGCTGTACTGCTGAGAGGAACTAAGTCTATTATAGTTGATCATTGTACAGTGTTGCTTGTTAAGGTGTACCTCCTCGTTCTGCTCATTTTACACAGCATAAGCTCATGTAAATCTTTTCAGGTTTTTCTGAAATCTGCCTGCTTATTATTTCTTATAGCCATTATATTCATGTACCACAGCTCATTTAGTCATTCCCCTATTAATGGGCATCCTTTCAATTTCAATCTTTTGCCACTACAAAAAGCTTCTATGAATATTTTTGTACCTGCAGCTTCCCCCCCGCCCCACTTTTTGTGATTTCTTTGGAATATAGACCAAATAATGGGATTTTTTCTCCCCTTTTTTTCCAATTACATACAAAGGTAATTTTCAACATTTATCCTTTTTCAAGCTTTTAAGTTCCACATTTTTCTATCATCCTCTTTTCCTTACCTCTTCCTCATGGTAGCAAACAGTCTGATATAGGTTTTACATGTATAATTGTGTTTAGCATATTTACATATTAGATATGTTGTGAAAGAATTAGAATTAGGGGAGAAAAAAAATCATGAGAAAGAAACAACATAAAAGGAATTTTAAAGAACATATTATGCTTTGCTCTGCATTTAGACTCCATAGCTATTATTCTGGATGTGGATAGCATTTTCCATAACAAAACTCTCAGGATTGTCCTTGATCTCGAATCTACTGAGAGGAGCTGTATCTGTTGTTGTTAGGATATACAATGTTCTCCAGTTCTACTTACTTTATTTAGCATCAGTTCATGCAAGTCTTTCAAGGCTTTTCCAGTCAGTCAATTCATTATTTCTTTTTCTTTTTTTATTTGTTTTTTTGGTTTGTTTATTTAATTGATATTTTTTTCCAATTACATGTTATGAAAGTTTTTCAATATTCATCCACATGCATATATATATTTTTAAATTACATAATTTAATCTACCCTTCCTTCCCCCCGCTCCCCTCAGCGGTAAACAGTCTGGTGAATATTGCACAAACACATTTGTGTTTAACATGTTTACAGATTAGTCATTTTCAGTATGAGGAATTAGTATTAAAGGAAAGGAAAGAAAACCATGAGACTGGAAAGAAATGCATAAGAGGAATTTTTAAAAAGTGAATGTAGTGCTCATTTAGATTATGAATGGTTTTTTTTTTGTACTGTATTGTTTTGGGTTTTTTTGGTTGGAGATAACATTATCCATAACACTCTCCTAGGGTTGTCTTAGCTCTCTCTGAACTGCTGAGAGGAGCTACATCTTTCAAGGTTGATCAATTTACAACGTTATTGTTAATGTGTACAATGTTCTCTTGGTTCTGCTTCCTTTACTCGGCATCATTTCTTGTAATTCATTTCATCCTTCTCTAGTCCTACCAATTATGGTTTCTTATAGAAAAATTGTATTCCATAACATTCTTATACCATAACTTGTACATCTATTTTCCAATTGATGGGCATCCCCTCAATTTCCGTTCCTTTGCCACTACAGGATCAGCTGCTGGGAATATTTTGGAATACATGAGGCTTTTTCCATTGTTTATGATTTCTTCTGGATATAGGACTAGAATTGAAATTGCTAGGTAAAAGAGTATGATCAGTTTTATTGCTCTTTTGGGCATAACAACTCATTATTTCTTACAGAAACACTATCTGTGAAAATTGTTTCCCAACTTTCTGAATTTCTTCTAATCTTGATTACAGTGGTTTTATCTTAGTGGTATTGCTGCATCAAAGGGTATACACAGTTTTATTGTCCTTTGGGCATAGTAAATCTGGTAGATTTTTTAACACTCAACTTTTTTTTTATTTTATTTTATTTGCAAGGCAATGGGGTTAAGTGACTTGCCCAAGATCACGCAGCTAGGTAATTATTAAGTGTCTGACACCAAAATTGAACTCAGATACTCCTGACTCCAGGGGTGGTGCTCTACTACAGGACCACCTAGCTGCCCCTTGATTTTAGATAAGATCTTAAATGTGCTCACTTAGTGTCTTTTTCCTCATAACATCTCTGCTATTATTTTTATCTCAATTTCAACCACAAAAGAAATGATCCATTAAGGAAGTAAACTGTGAAGCAACTTATTTAGCCTGACAGCTAGGTCTGCAATTGAGTATGAGCATAGGGAGGTAGAAACCAACAGGTAACATTTCCAGATTGGTTTAACTCAGTTCTCAGGCATATCTAGGAAAAAAAACATTGATTTAGGAGCAGCTAGGTGGTACAGTGGATAGGGCACCAGCCCTGGAGTCAGGAGGACCTGAGTTCAAATCCAGCCTCAGACACTTGATAATTACCTAGTTGCGTGACCTTGGGCTAGTCACTTAACCCCATTGCTTTGCAAAAAAAAAAAACAAAAAAATTTAATTTAGATTAGATAAGGGGGCCAGTGGGACAAAGTGGAGTCAAGTAATTTTTATGCATTACCATTCTGAGTAATATCCATCTTATGTACAAATAGTGGGCAAATCATGGGTTACGTGGTAACAATTAAAATTAATTTTTTTGGTGCTATGATTAGAACACCTCCTGAATTACTTCTAAATGATTGTGTTTCCTTGTCCCTTCATTAAACAAGAGACAGTAGTTTCTCCCCTTGTGCATTATGAGAGAAGTTCTAAAAAACACCTGAATCTCTTATTTGAGAGCTGCAAGAGATCTGGGTAGTCATCTAGTCACATCAAGCCCCAAAAGGAAACTCCTCTACATCAAATCTGACAAATGGCCATCCAGACTCAGCTTGAAGATGTCCAATCAGAAGGGGCAGAGAATGGGCACTACCTCTTGAACTAGCTCATTTATGAATAGTTCTAATTGTTAGGAAACTTTTCTTGGCATCAAGCATCAATTAACCTCTTTACAACTTCTGCACATTCCTCAGAGTTTTACCCTTTAAGGACAAACAAAACAAGCTTAATCTCTCCTCCACATGAATAGCTATTCTATATTTAACAGTGATCCTGTTTGCCCTAAGCCTTCCCTTTTCTATAGTAAATACCTCTTGTTCTTCCAACTGATCCTCATGACAAGGATTCAAAACCTTTTGCCACTCTGATTACACTGTCCAGTGTACTAAAGTCCATCTTATCCAAGGATCCCAGAATGGAACATAATGATCATCATGTGGTCTGTCCAGGAAAAGGTCCAGAGCAATGATGAATCATCTCCTTATCTCTGGAAGTGAGACCAGATAATAAAGCCAAGGCTGTATATCATTGTATATCATTGAAGTTGTGGTCCACTAAAACTCCCAAATGTTTTTCAGATTGCTTAGTTAGCTAAATCTTTCTCATCTTGGAGTTACAAAGTTGACATGTTAAACTCAAATTAAGATTTCATATACATCTTTACTGAATATAATCTTATTCTGTTCAGCATAGGCTCCTAACTTGTCAAGATCTTTTGGAATACTGATTTTGTCATACAGTATGTTAGCCATCCTTCCCAGGTTTAAATGACTCACAAATTTGATGAACATGCCTCTTGTCCTGATAAAATGTTAAGCTACTAGGGTCAAATAAAGATTCCCTATGGCACTGCACTAGAAACTTCTTGGCAAATTGACATTGAATTATGAATGACTACTCTTTGAACCTGTCCATTTCTCCCATTACAAATCCATGTAATTAGATTATTGTCAAATAAACACTTATTTTCTCTATCTTTACCACAAGAAATGTGGCATCTAGTCGGTGTGGTATGGGAGAAAAGTTGGTAGACTCTCAGTTCTATTAACCATAGCTGTTACCTTGATATCCTCCTAGTTTAGATATTCTACCTTCTTTTCTGTCTTAATATATGAATTTATTATAATTATAAATTCATATATACTATATAGAGTTTTTGTTGTTCAGTTGTTTTTCAGTCATGTCCAACTCTGTGACTCCATTTGGGATTTTCTTGGCAAAGATAATTTGCCATTTTCTTCTTTAGCTCATTTTACAAATGAAGAAACTGAGGTAAATAGGGTTAAGTGACTTGCCCAGGTTCATATAACTGATAAGTATCTGAGGCCATATTTGAACTCAAGAAGAAGAGACTTCCTGACTTCAGACCTGGTATTCTGTCCACACTACCACCTAGTTGCCCCTTAGTTTAATTACCTAGTTTAAAAAAAAAGCTTGTTTTATGATTTGTTCCTAAAGAAGTAATATTGGCTCTTTGTAACCCTTCCTTTTCCATATTATCACTTGCTATCTCAGAAAGCTCCAAGGTAGAATTTTTTTGGGGGGTGAGGCAATGTAGGTAAATGACTTGGCCAAGGTCACACAGCTAGTATCAAGTGTTTGAGTTCAGATTTGAACTCAAGTCCTCCTGACTCCAGGGCCAGTGTTCTATCCACTGTGTTACCACTATCTAGGTGCTCCACCAAGCTATAATTTTCAAGGGAAATGAAGTTCAATTCGTTCATCTATAGTTTGCAGATTTTGTTCTTTTTTCTTTTGTTGAAAAAATAATTAAATTATCTTCTCTCAATATGCAGAACCTCTCCTATTTTTTATGGTCTTTAAAATATCATTTAGAATTTCTCAGTAGTCAAATATTGGTGCTTGAGAAGATAGTATATCTGGGTAAAGTGGTTTAAATTACCAAGAGCAATTAGATACCTATTTGACGTGGGCCAAATCACTTTCTATCTCCAGGCCTCAGTTTCATCATCTGTAAAACAAGGAAGTGGGTAGTTGGCAAATATGACAAAAGATAAGAATAGTCAAAGTTGGAGAGGCCAAATCAACAAATCATCATAAAGTACCAGGCACTGGAAATACAACTATAAGCCAAAAAAATTTTAAAAAGGCAATAGCACCTCTATTCAAAAAAATTACATTTTAATGAGGAAATGCAACACATAAAAGGAAGTTGAAAAGTCAGGGTGAATAGGTGAAAGCAGAAATTCTTCCTGGGGCATGGGGGAGAAAGACATAATAGTCAAAGACAGGGTGGCAGTGTCATCTGTCCTGAGAGGCACATTCATGTATGGTTGATAGGGCTGTGAGTTGGTCCAGCCATTCTGGAAAGGAATTTAGAATTATGCTAAGAAAGGACTAAAGTATGAATATTCTTTGATCCAGAAATTATATTGCTAGATATATGTCCCAGTAAAGTCAATGATAAAAGAATATATGCCCCAATACAGCACTTTCTCTAAAAACAAAAAACTGAAAATAAGTAAATTCTAATTGGATAATAGAGGGATAAATAAAAGTTGTGGTATAGAAAAGTAGTAGAGATATTACAGTTCTATAAGAGATGATGACTATGATGACAGAGAATGGGTGGAAGACTTATATGAACTTATTCAAATATATGAACAATATACAAAATGACTACAACAACATAAATGGGAAGAACAGCAAAAGTCAAAACCAAGTATTGTTTGTATCAGAAGAGATAAGACACTTTCTCCCACACATGACGTCTTTGCAGGTATAGGGGAGGGGAAAGGGTTGCAATGAGTTTGGAATGTAGCACATAATGTCAGATTTCTTCAAAATATCACTTAATTTTTCTGATATTCCTTCCACTTTTATTTGTTGTTTTTGTTTTTTGAGTAAGACATGGCTCTCAAGGAGAGATGGTTTGGGGTTAGAGAGATAGGGGTAGGTAATATAAAATATAGAGTTATACAAAATAACTTCTTTTTTTTTTTAGGGTTTTTTTTTTTTTTTGCAAGGCAAACGGGGTTAAGTGGCTTGCCCAAGGCCACACAACTCGGTAATTATTAAGTGTCTGAGACTGGATTTGAACCCAGGTACTCCTGACTCCAAGGCCAGTGCTTTATGCACTACGCCACCTAGCTGCCCCTCAAAATGACTTCTAAAGTCTCATTTAGTTTTAGATCTGTGATACTTGGGATAAAACTCCCTGTTAGCCTTTTTGTTTGTCCTGTCCATTGCAAAGGTCACCCTCCTTGACAAAGAAAATGTTAACAATTGTGTAGTTCTTTTTTTCTGTTGTTAAATAGCAAGAAGTCCTATATATAGAAGGATGATGACTTTTACCATGATTACTAAATTTTTTATGAAGTTATGCCATTATGAATTTAATAAACAGCATGGACCAAATTGAAATAGAAAAAACATACACATGTCCTGGAAACAGTCTCAAAAACAAAAACCTCAAACTGGGCAGTGCCATTACTAAAGATTATCTAGAGTTCCTTTCCTTTTTTTTAGTGAACTAAAGCCCCTTAATGTTTGAAGGAACATTAAAATGCTGAAATAAGGGGTGAGGGAATCATACAGGAAATTGAAAGGGAGTGAGATGAAAGCTCACCATCTATAAAGGTGACTAATCTGAATGTGAACTTAATGCAGAAAGAAAGCATAAAAAGAAGAAGGAAATAGCACTGGCTGAGAAAGCTGAGGGAATTTAAATTGTTAGATGTTCTATGCTCTGGTGAAAGCTCCCAGACAATGGCGTGACATTTTTCTGATTTGTTTGGATATGGAAAAAGAAGCAACAACATAAATTTGCAAAAAAAAAGAAGGAAATAATGAATTTATGTAGCAGATAGCTCTTTGGAAAGTCTGAAACCTCAGCATAGACTACAGAGTTATTGAATCATGAGATTAAAAAGGATTTAAAATTTCTAACTGGTTTATCTCCTATCCCTGCTGTCCTTCATTGGTCCACACCTGAAATCTGTTTTTTTTTTTAGTTTGATTCCCCCCACCATTCCCCTCTCCAAATATTCACTTATTAAAACAAAACTAAACAAAACAATACACTTTTTGTCCCTTTTCCTTTGCTAAGGTACAATAGCAGGAGAATAAAATATGATATCTACACTATTTAGATTCTGTTGTGATTATTTGTGTACATGCCTCATCTTCAAAATATCATAAACTCCTAAAAGACAAGGATTTGGTCACAGGTCTTTTCCTTCTCCATATATCTTGCTAATAAATGCTCAATAAATACTTTTTTGGATGAAGAGGGGGAGGGAGAAAAAAAGAAAGGGAATTCATATTTATGTAATTTCTACTATGTACTACTGGTGACTGACTTGGTGTGCAGTGGATAGAGACTGGAATCAAAGACTCATCTTCCTGAATTCAAATCCAGCTTCCAACACATCTAGTTGTGTGAACCTAAGCAAGCCACTTAGCCTTGCTTGCCTTGATTCCCCCATCTATAAAATGAGCTGGAGAAGGAGATGGCCAATTATTCTACTATCTTTGCCAAGAAAACTCCAAATGAGGAAAAACAACTAAACAACTATGTGCTAGCCACTATGCTAATTACAAATATTATCTCATTTGATCTTCACAATAACCTTAGCAAATAAGTGCTTTTATTATCCACATTTAGCATAAGTAAACAGGTTTCCAGGGTCACACAATTAATAAGTGACTGAGGTTCACAACCCTCTGAATCAATTTGTTCTTTGCTCATAGAAAAGATAAGTTGCTTACCTAACATACCCAGACACCTGCATGACAAAATTATTTTCAGAAATAATCTTGAAATTAAATTAACAATAAAGACCAGAAAAGAAACACAGTGAAAATTTTCTTTTATTGAACTTAGTGTATAGCCATGACAGTAAAAACAAACTATTATTGTAGAAAAAAGGAAAAAGATAATGATTAATAATTTTAATTATATGATTTTTAAAAGAGAAAAAACAGACCCACATATTGATTTGCTGTAGTCATGAGTAATAACATTATGCTTTCCATTTTGAGTCTGCAAGCTTGACAGTGACTTCATCAAAATTGATCTTCATATATTCGTGTTCCATAGACAGTATAGCCAAATTCATCAATCTATGTTTGCTTACAGTTTGTTATAGAACATTTTTTTATTTTTTTTAACTTCAAAGAATTTCTTTCCCACAAAGTAACAGATATAAAACTAGTTAGGAAAAAATCTTAAACTTAAGTATGTTTCATAGAGATTAATAAAAAACTCATTTAAATTTTAATAAAATCAAAATATTTATAAAAGGTACAATTTGGAACTAGTAAGTCCTACCACTGATATAACATTTCATTTTCTTGAGTCTTCATTTTTAAAACACTTAACACAGGGGCATCTAGGTGGCCTAGTGATAGAGCACTGGCCCTGGAGTCAGGAGGACCTGAGTTCAAATTTGACTTCAGATACTTGATAGTTACCAACTGTGTGACCTTGGGCAAGTCACTTAACCCCACTGCCTTGCAAAAACCAAAAAAAAACCCCATCAAACATTTAATACAAAAAAGAACAAGCATTTGCTTTAAAGATATTTTTCAAATATAGTAAAATATTTCATGTTTGAACCAAAATTTCCACTTTAAAATGGCATGAATAAAAACTCCCAAGTAGTCATATAGAATGACAACTGAAGTCCTTAAAGTTATGTTTTTGTCTTTAAAATCATTGTACTATCACTGTTTATTTTGAATCTAATCATTTAAACATAGGAATATATTGTACCACAGGAGTTAGAGGTACAAATTGTACCCTTAAAGCTAGTTTGAACAATTCTGGGTTGTTCTGAATTTTCTCTTAAAGCAAATATGTATCCTTTGAGCCCATGTTATTTAGAACTGGGGTCAGCAAAAGATATTTATTTTGGGGAGGGAGAAGTATTTTATCACTGGCATCCTTTAGATTTTTCCATATGTAATAACAATAAAAATTAGGTTTCAGTATTGTTTTTAAATTCCCCTAAGACAATGTGCCCTCTTTTTGTTTGCGCTGGGGTTTGCCTGCTCAATCCTTTGTATGCTATACCTTTGAATCTGTTCCTTCAGTTGGAAATATAAGCGAAATGTAATCTTCTTGAGAGGTAGAAACTATTTTGTCTTGTTTCCCCATTTCCTAGTTCTGTGCCTTGAACATGATGATCACTCAGTAAATTTTCTTTGAATCAGACTTCAGAAATGAATTGGTTCACAGGACTGATGTGAGATTGAAAGATGAATGGAGGTCACTTCTCTTGAATATTGCATAGAGACAAAATTTCTATATGACCCATATATTTTATGGATGTCTTTCTTGAATATATTTCTGAATATTAGATCAAGAAAGAACTTAAGAAATCATCTAAACTCAGGAGTTCATAACTTGAAGTTTGTGAGCTTTTTCTTAAAATTGAGAGATTACTGACTTCCTCTATGATCCTCTGGATTTTCTTTTGCACATTTTTTTATTTTAGTCTTAAGAAAGACATTATTGACTTCATAAGCCTGATAAGAGGATCCAAGACACACAAAAAGGTTAAGAACCTCTGATCTAGTTAAACTGATTCTTGGTAAATGTTCTAAGTTCCATTTCTAGTTAGTGCCAAGTATCTGAGGCTGCATTTGAACTCCTATCCTCCTGATTCCAAGGCCAGTAACTCTATCCACTGCACCACCTAATAGCTGTGTGACTTTGGGCAAGTCACTTAACCTTGATTCCTTTGCATTCGAGGTCATCACCAGTCATCCTGATTCCTATCCAGATGATTCTGGAGGAGAAAGTGAGGCTACTTGTCATGGCATCACCTCCCTAATGTCAAGGTCTTCTTGGAGTATACAGGACAAACATCATCATCTAGTTAGATTAGATGAGAACTTACATATCTTGGCTGTAAGTCCAATCTTCCTCTTATACATTGTACACAGATCAATCGATCAAGTAGTTATCAAGCATCTGCTCTTTGCCAGTTCTATACAAAATGCACTGGGTATACAAAGACAAAAAGGAAATAGTCCCTGCCACCAAAGAATTTACATTCTATTTGGAAAGACAATATGTCCATATAAAAGTATGTATAAAATAAAAAGATGATAGAGGGAGAAGGAAGAGGTTTACTAGCTGCTCCTGCAGCCATAAGAGCAGATGGCACTTAAGTTGAGCTCTGAAGGAAACTAGGGGATTTTAAGGGGCAAATATGAGGAAGGAATTCATAGCAGGTTTGAGAACAGACAAATCACACACACAGATGGGAGAGGGTAGGACCTGTCATCTGACAGACTCTCCTAACTCTTTCTCCCTCTCATTCCTTTAATGGGAGAATGAATACAGATACTAGCCTTCTTCAGTGGTATGAACTGGCAATTAGAATCTATTTACCATCCTTGGCAGAAGACCTAATCAGGTTAAAATTGATTTTTATTAGACAATAAATATGAAAAATGAAATGTCCTAATGTTGAAGTAAATTTGACCTCAAAGTTGTCACTAGGACTTGATATGAAATGCTTTACCAAATTAGAGTTCTGTATAGGTACACCTTACTCAAAAGAAATTGAATAGGTAAAGGTAGGGTGAAGTGAAGGAAATCCAGGAACCAGAATTGAGAGATAAGAAGATATTTGGGTGAAGACTGATAAAAGTAGAAGTAGAAATAATTTTGTCATCAGAGTTTAAATAGATCAACTAGATAAAGAAAATAAATGAGGGTCTAGAGAAAGAAATCATTTGCCTGACCTAAAGTAGTGATGGGGACTTCAGTTATTCATGTATTTTTGGGAGTTCTCTCTGCCCAAAGCAGAGCAACTGATAATTTATTTTGACTTGCCTTAGGTGATAATCTCACCCTTCAAAAAGAGGATGAATCAAAAAGGGATGTCTATTCTGGACATAATTCATTTTATCAAAGATGATCAGGTTCTTTGAGTGGGAATGATGGGAACCCTAGGGGAAGTGATAGCTCATTCTTAGAGTTTGGGACAGAGGAGAAGAAATCCAGCAAAGTCTTACATGAATCTTAAATTTTTGGAATATAGATTTCAAAGGGTTCAGATAAGTAAGATAAATTGTCAGCCTAGAAGGAATGAAAGATATTTAAGAATAAAAATTTGTAGAAATAAAGAAAAAGAAAAATGGGATTTATCTGAAGAAATTGTTTGAAATGCAAACCAACTTGTTTTTTAAAGAAATATATAGAATGTGAAAAGAAACTCCCAGTGCATAGGATGAACATAGCAGCATGGTGCAATCCTATAAGAATAGTCTCAAGAATGAAAAAAACTTATAATAAAAGGATGCCAAGAACAACATTAAAAATGTTAAATAATAATAACAGAAAAAAGAGAATCCAAGAAAAATAGAACTTTTGTTTGAGGTGAATGAAATTATAACTGAAAATGTGATGACAGAGAGTACAAGAAGACCCTTTGAAAAATTGAGATATTACGACCTTCACTAAGAAGTTGCCTCTCAATGTGGCCCATTTCATCTGAGGTCTTGCCCAAGTGATTTTACCAGAGGCCTAATCTCTGGAATGGAAGGAGAAAGATGTAGATGGGAGGGAAGGAAGAAGAGATAAATACTTTTGTCATTTTTTTTTTCAAAATTCACTTTTTGGATCAAAAGGGAAAAAAACCTCAATATGAAAGCAGTCTGATGTTTTATAAAAGTAATGTTATCTTGAGCTAAGAGTTATTGGCAAATATGCTACTTATCTGTGACCTAAGTTTAGACATCATGAGAACAAACAAGAAAAAGAAGGGTCAAAAATGAACAGTATTCCTTACTCTTAAGATTCTGAAAGTACAAATTGTCAAAGAAGTTATTAGAGTGGGCTTTAATACGTTTTTGTGGAAGAGAGATAGAAATGAAAGCCTTAGGGAGGGAAAAGGAGGTTCTAGAATACAGGTGTGTCACACGAGTCTTGAGATGTGCAGAGCAACAGACAGGAAGAAACAACCGACCAACACCTTGTTGTCTTTGATTTAGATAGATAAATCAATAGAGCATTTATTAAGTGTTTTCTGTGTGATAGGTACTGTGTGAAGCACCAGGGAGACAACTAAAAAAATGGTCTCTACTTTCAGCAAGCTTACATTCTGATAGAGTAAGACAAAACATAAAAGAGGAATGGAAAATGGGGATGGGGATTGGGAAGGGGTAGTAGGGGCAAGGTTGCTGGCAAAGAGCTAAATCACTGAGAAGAATGAGATCAAATCTTTTTTATGTTGGAGTTGATCAACAGTATATTGATATATTGGTATACCAAATGATATATCAGTACTGAGAGAGAGGATGACTATCTTTTCAGGTAATAGTGTTAGCTCTTTCCCTTTTTCCTTACTTCCCCTATCTCAAAGCCATGTGGAGGGAAGAGGTTACTTTCTGCCCGGAGGAGAAGGGAGAGAGGGTAAGCCTAAAATGAGGAAGTCATATGTATCATCATCATCAACAGCAATGATTATTGTTAGTAGCTAGCATTTGTATAGAATTTTAAAATTTGCAAAGCACTTTATAAATATCTCATGTCATTCTTAGAACATCCCTAGGAGGTAGGAGGTATTATTATCAACTTTTCCAAATAGATGAGGAAACTGAGGCAAGCAAAGGTTAAATGATTTAGCCAGGGTTGTACTACTAGTAAGTATTGGAGGCTAAATTTGATCTTAGATCTTCCTGATTCCAAATTCAGGGCTCCAACCATTTCATCACCTAGCTGCCTAACATAATACTTGTTATATATAAGTTCCTGAACTAGGAAGATTAAAAGAGAGCAGCTCTGTTCAGTAGTGCTGGGATCCAGAATTTCTCCTATAGCAAGAATATAAAAATAACAGGAAGATGGTTTAGTCAAAGTTTTAAAAAATATAGTTATTGAGAACTGTCTACCTTATTTCATAATGACTTCAAATCAGTTTATAATCTAAAGTAATGTAATGATGCCCCTGGAAGGTAAATGAAGTATTTTCTTACTGAAGTGTTTTTTAGGCTCTTTTAATTTATTCATTGTGAATAATTTATGATGGTTGAACTTCCTGAGGAAACAGGATAACCTATGTTCTTCTCTTTTATCTATTTCTCATTTTTTCAATATCAATGGTTTCTTTAAATAAATCATGGTGGAGATTGTTTGAATTGCATGCTCTATCATCTTCCCATTTTTATTCTTCTAATTTAGTACTGATTTTTATCTTTGTTCTAACAAGTCAATGATCTGAATTGCACGTGGAGATGATTCTGGAATGATTCCTGCATTTTCAGGGGTTTATTTCCTTCCTGTCAAAATTAATTTCATTTTTGGTGATATTTGCTGTTCTTCATGTCTTCTTCAGGATAGCTTTCATGATAGATAGGCATGAGGTTTCTGAAAGGTTATTAGCTAAAGGCTAATAAAGTCTTTTCTTTTCACATTTCTGAGTCATATTTTTCATTGCCCTCTCATATATCTATGTTTTCACTGAAGTCACTAAGTCATAAAATATATGCTGATGTAATTCAAGTCTTACTGGGAGTTTTTTATAATGTTTCTATCTCTTCATTGTCTACTGCAAATGTTGCTGCACAAGCTTATAGCTGTCTTCATAGCTTCTTTTTTATAAATACTTATCACATGTTCTGAAATAAATGACTTTTATTTACATAATAAAAATTAACCTCATTATCTCCTTTGTTTTCTCTCCAATTTAATTTCATTTTGCCTTCTGTTTTCATTCTTAAGTGAAAATGTCATTAATATGATTCCATTTCTTCTGTAGCATTGGTTGTAGAATAAGGATCTCAAAATTTATAGCATCAATAATTAAATTATTTCTTATACATCCATTAATTAACAAATATTAAGCATCTACTCTACATTAGGAGAGCTGGCCTAGGAGGCAGGAAAAACTTGGGATTGTGTTTCACCTCTTACTTTTACTGGGTGGGGGCAGCTAGATTGCACAGTGGATAGAGCACTGACCCTGGAGTCAGGAGGACCTGAATTCAAATCCAGTCTCAGATACTTAATAATTATCTAGTTGTGTAGTCTTGGTCAAGTCACTTAACCCATTGCCTTAAATAAATAAAATTTAAAAATACTTGTACTGGCTGTGTGACCCTGAGCAAATCACATAACCTATCATTCCCCAACCAACACTCCAACACTCTCAGTTGCAGCAAAGGTGCTGATCTATCTAGGTAGAACGGAGTTTCCTCATGCAGAAAATCATTATTATCAATGAAATCACAGTTTCAGTCTCCATTCCTATATACTGTTCTAAAAACAGTCAATCTTGGCAAATCTTGATTTCATTTCTTCTATAGAAGTGGGAGAAGCTACAGAGAACTAAGGATCATTTTGGATTTTTTTTCCCTAGTTTTACATGAAGTTTTACATATTGCTCCATTGTGTCCTGGAGGTAACTCTAGTTTCTCAAATGATTTACCAGCACTAAGCAATCCCTGCTGTTGGAAAGGTTTCAATTATTTTTCCTTGCAACCGAGGTTTAGTCTAGCTAAATGTGAAGAATGTTATCAGGGGCAGCTAGGTGGAGCAGTGGATAGAGCACTGACCCTGGAGTCTGGAGAACCTGAGATCAAATCCGACCTCAGACACTTAATAATTACCTAGCTGGGTGACCTTGGACAAGTCACTTAAGCACATTGCTTTGCAAAAAAACCCAAAAAACAAAACTAAAAGAATGTCAACAAGAAATTGTATCACTAGGTGATGAATTCTTTGACTATGGAAAACCATGAGAGGAAAAAAAATTGCAACAATTTCTAAACAGTACTTGATTAAAATCAGAATAATAGAATCCATAAAAGTACCCAATAGATATAACCAACACTCTGTTCTCAGTTTTTCTTGATATCTTTTTTTTTTAGGTTTTTTGCAAGGCAATGGGGTTAAATGGCTTGCCCAAGGCCACACACCTAGGTAATTATTAAGTGTCTGAGGTCAAATTTGAACTCAGGTTGTCCTGACTCCAGGGCAGGAGCTCTATCCACTGCTCCACCTAGCTGCCCCTCTTGATATCTTTAATGGAGTTTATTTTCATCTTCATTTTTCATTAGTTATTAGGGTGCCTGAGACCTTACCATCATTCATAATTCATTCATAATTACTTGAACTACAAAATGCTATTTTTCCCCTGACTGACCCCTGACTCCTGTCCTCTTTCATCCTTCCCAAATTATTTTTTTCTAACCTTCATCACAACTTCATGTTCTATCCTGGGTTTGTTTCTAACTCTCCAGATTTATCCTTCATGACTCAGTGGCTTTCTCACCCTGGAAAATCCCTCTTTCCTCAGATTCCCCTTTCTTCCCGAGTCTCCAATATGAAGAAGTGTACAGGTCAATCCTATTCTTTCCTCTTTGACTTTTCTTGCTCCCTTCCTGACTGTTCAGACTTCTCCTTTATATTCCAGCAAGAAGAATCTAAAAAATTAATGATCTTTAAAATCATGATCATCAAAACCAAAGAAACATACAAAGTATGTGTATAATCTTACATAGAATCCTTAGAATTTAGCAACATATAGAACCTCAAAATAATGAAATAAAGAAAATGATTTTGTTTAAAACAATAATAGTTCATGTTTATATAAACAGTGCCTTGAGGTTTGTGAGGTTTTTTTTTTAGTTTATTTTTTTTTGCAAGGCAATGGGGTTAAGTGGCTTGCCCAAGGTCACACAGCTAGGTAATAACTAAGTGTCTGAGATAGGATTTGAACTCAGGTCCTCCTGACCCCAGGGCCAGTGCTCTATCCACTACACCACCTAGCTGCCCCCTTATGAATTGTTTTACATGTATTAACTCATTTGACTATCGATACAACCTTGTGAGGTTTGTACTTATATGCTAGAGATATGATTGCCCCCATTTCATAGATCTTAAGTTATATGACTTGTTCAGGGTTACACATATAGGAAGTATATGAAGAGGGATGTGAAAATAGGAAATTCATGTCCAACACTCTATCCATGATGCCATAATTCTATCTTTTGTTCTTTGATCTCTTCTAGACCCAACTGAAATTCTACCAAAAAGATGAAAGACGATAGAAATTAATGTAGAGCTCTACCTGGGTTTAAGAAAAAAAAATGTGATGTAGTGAGTTCAGACAACAATTCCTGTGATAAAGCTCTGGGAGTTTTAATGTAAATCAAGGTGGGTATGAATCAGTAGTATCACATAGTTATATTTAATAAAGTCATAAAGTTAAAAAATATGATTATGACCAAGTTACCTGTGTGTATTCTGATGTAGTCAGACTATGAGGAATATTTGTTTGGTTCTGGGTATTATTTTAGGAAAACATTAACAAACCAGGATGTTATCAGAAAAGAACAACTAAGATAAGAAGGGCAACTAGTTGGCACAGTGAATGGAATGTTGGGCCTACAGCTAGGAAGAAAGACTTGAATTCAAATTTGTCCTTACCTTATGTTTGCCTCAGCTTCCTCAACTGTAAAATGAGAATAATAATAATAATAGCACCTAGTTCCCAGGATTGTTGTGAGGATCAAATGAGATAACAATTATAAAACACTTCACACAGTGCCTGGTGCTACATGATAAATATTAACTACTTATTATTGTTATTATTATTATTAATCATGTTATACAAGGATCATTTGAAGAAACATAAGTCTGGAAAAGATTAAAGGATAATGTAACAGTGTTTTCAAAAAATTATGATATTATAAGAGATTTGAATCACATAATCATGATGATGGTGATGTTTTTGTCCTTCATTCTCGAAGAAGACCACAACATCAGGGAAGTGATGCTATGACAAGCACATGATTTGGATTTGAGTGAGGGGGTCCTGGCCTAAGTCACCAGTCTCACTTTCTCCTCTGATGCCATCTGGATTCAGTGGCCAGATATGAATCAGAATGACCAGAGATGACCCTGAATGGATCACATAATCTCTCCGATGCTAGATAACCATAGTTACGGTTCTGCAACCAGAAAGTGCCGAGAAGAGAAGAAACTTCCTACCAAAGTTGTAGGAGGTAACAGGATCTCCATCCCTTTAGGTCTTCAAGTGGAAGTTGGATGACTGCTTGTTGGGGATGTTTTGAAGGGGATTACTCAGTTTGAAATCAATGTCTTTTGAAGCCTTTTGTAGCTCTGAAGTCCTGTGGTTCAGAAAGAATCATTCAACTGAGTTATCTTAGAGGAAATGGGCCAACCATGCAAATTAAAATGAGGGAATTATTTTTCCTACCCCAACCCCCAATCTCCAAGATGATAGGAACTGAAATACAACTGGTAAAATTGCTTTCTTTTTCATTTTTTTTAGCAGCTTAGAAAGCTTTTTAGGTCATGGATCCCAAGGCTATGGTACTTATTACCATTGACTGCTAGCTAAAGTATATATATATCACTAATCAGGACTCTATGCAATTCTCAGACATAACAGATCACTTGTTAACTTGTGTCATAGAGAAGTATGCTCTGTGTGGTTTTGGAGAGAATACTATGACCCTTCCTTAGCTGCCCAATGTCTCTTTCTCAGATTTTTCTTCTATTTCCTGTCTTATTAGGCAAGCATATAAATAGGTTTATGATTTTAAAATATTTCATAAATAATTGATGGAGGCCTGAAAGGGTTTTTGTTGTTGTCATTGTTTTGTTTTTGTTTCATCTGTGTTTTTGAATCCCATATGCCATTTCTAGACCCATGTTAGAACCATTAGCCTCCAGCCATTTGTCTTATGATGTCATACATTATTTCATAGTGAGTTCATTTTACTGTGCATTGGCAAAACTATAGGCACAATGCTTTAGCCCATAATAAATATGTAAAAGTATTTATGAAAAACTTTATTTATTTGAATAAATAGTTGTTAATCTGTGGGAAAAATCTGGGGGAAAAGGAAAAAATGGGAAGGTGGATATTGAATGTTGTTTTTTGTCCTTCATTTTTTTAGAAGTCCAATGACATCATGGGATGATGTCTTGACTTGCTTGTGAACTGGATTCAAGCGAGGCAGAGTCATGCAAAGTTGTTGGCCTCATTCTTTCTTTCTGAGTCACTGAAATCTGTGGCAGGAAAAAAGTCAAGATGATTGGTGATGGTCCTGGATGCAGTGGATGACCTGGGAGTCTTTTATATCTGTCCACTCACTCCTTCATGATTGTTGGTACAAACTGTTCTCATGAACCCATTCTGCTGGGGGAACTCTTCTCATGCTTGGGGGAGACATCATTCTAACTCACTGACGAATTTTAGGCCTGTAGGTTACTCTTGACCTGGTTTAGCCCCTCTGCCAAGATGGTTTTACTAGAGTGTGGCCTCTACTCATGCTACAATTTCTTGGAGCTGTAGAGAGTTGAATGAAGGTGGATACCAAAGGTGAAAGAGTAGCCCTGAAATAGCTAGCCCTCACACTGGAGGTACTAGTCCTCCCTGAACACCTCATACCTAGATATTAACTAAAATCTTATCTAATTATTCTGATGATCCAACTTGCACATTTGGCCCCCCACGATTTTTTTTCTTTTAAATTTTCCTAATGATTTATTAGGAAAATCATTCTCTGACATGTTCTATTAATTCAAGGGACCATAGATTTAGAACTGTAATGAACTTTAGAGATCATCTAGTGTAGCCTCCTTATTTTATAGTTGAGGAAACCAAGACACATAAAGCTTAAATGACTTGGCCAAAGTTACAGATTAATATTAAATTATTGAGATGGTATTTGAATCAGTCTTTTTTGCTCCAAATTCAGTTCCCTTTCTACTAATATCACACTGTTTCTCATTTAAATGAAAAATGTGCAGCTTCCTTGCCCACTTCTGCAATCATAAGTCATGATTATTTACAATGGTTTTTTTCTGAAGACAAGGAAATAATTTTGAATTGTGTTAAAACACAGCTTTTAATTTATAGCACTATTTGCCTAGAGAGTATCTTTAAGGTTCAAAAGAAGAAAGATACTGGAGACATTAAGAATCACTTTACTTTGCAGCATTCTCTTATTCTTACTCTGATATGAGTGCTCATATCATTTCTGTGGAGCTCAGTGTGCCCTCAGCTATCATTATATTATAAATATCTGGGTACATTTCTTTTTCTTTCTTTTTTTTTCTTTTTGCAAGACAATGGGGTTGAGTGACTTGCCCAAGGTCACACAGAGAATTATTAAGTGTCTGAGGTCGCATTTGAACTCAGGTCCTCCTGACTCCAGGGCCAGTGCTCAAACCAGTGAATACCTGGGTACATTTCAAGCCCATGAGACTAACTGCAACACTGTCAATATTAGGATTTTACTCAGACAGCAATGTACTACATGAGGTTTTGGTAAATGTTCATAAGAAATTGAAGATGTCTTCTTTCACAACTGATTTGGAAATGTTTAACATGATTGTACCTGCATGACCTATATCAAATTGCTTACTCCCTTGGGAGGAGGGAAGGAAAGTAGGGAAGCAGAAAATTTAATAAAAATGAATATTGAAAACTATTTCTACATGTAAGTAGAAAAAATTTAAAAATAAACTAAAAAAGAAATTAAAGTCAAGAAGATTAAATATTTCTGATTAAATTTAATTTAGATTAAATTAAATTTAGAAAGGAGAAACATATTCTACAGGGTGACCCAATTTTAAAGGCTCTCAATGATCAATATATTGTAATAATGGGGTATATTAAAAAATAGAAAAGATTACAAATAAAAAAATTACAAAACAAAACCTGATGAGATAATTTGCTTGCCACTCATTTTCAGAAAATTTTTATGACAATTGTTTCTGCATAAATTGACAATATCCTTGATTTAAAAATAAATAAATGAAAGGAAGAAGATGATTTTTTCAGATGATTTCTATAACTAATCACATACCCCATAATAGAGGTGAATGTAGAGCACAAACTCTCACTGTCTTTTGTTAGTTGATTAAAAATAAAAAAAACCCCAAAAAACCTATTTGATTCTCTAACCCTTATGTCAGAGGTTCATACAGCAAGAAGATCCTTTGTTCTTTTTATAGGATTTTTATTTCTTTGGCTTGAAGCCTCCTCTGGAAAATCAATAATTGACATCATCCAGTATGCTGACACCTTCATAAACACATTTCACAAAAAGTAGAGGAGGAGAGTTTTATTTAAGGACAAGAGGAAAAAAAATTAAGTGGAACATGACAGATTTGGAACATGACATGACTTAAACTTAAATTATAGCCCAATGGGTTTCTAACTGTAAAACCTTGGACAAATTGTGTAACCTTCCTGGGACTCAGTCTTCTCACCTGTAAAACAAAGGCGGTTTAATTAGATGACACCTAAGATTCCTTTTAGCTTTAGATCTTTGGTCTTATGATCTTAATGTGAACCCTCTAATAAGAGACCCCATTCCAAAGATTCATGTATATGTGTGAAATAGGTTGGTTATTCTCCCTCTGTAATTCACTATTGTTGTCTAGTAGCTATCAATAGCATTGCTCTCCATCCTTGTACTTGTCTTCCTTTTTCTTTCAGCAGATGATCTAAGGGAGTTATATTCCAATGTGGTCCTTCAGTTCTTCAAAACCCCAAGTGAGTACCAGAGGTTGCTCATCAACACAGATCATAGTTCTTTACAAAATGTGTCCCAATATGTGACAAAGGCAATTCTCCAGTATAGCTAGCTCTTTCTGTTTGTCTCCATGACTCCCAGCAGGTGATGCTGGACATAGTTCTCTGTTCTACATTACTCCTCATAGTTATCCCTAGTTTTTCTTTCTATTGCTGCCTCTTTTTTTGCTTTTGTTGATGAATCGATTTAAGTTGTTATTTCAATCATATTTGACTCTCTGTGACCCCATTTGATATTTCCTTGGCAAAGATACTAGAATAGTTGGCTATTGCCTCTCCAGCTCATTTCACAGATGAGGAAATTGAGGTAAAAAGAGGTAAATGACTTACCCAGGGTCACAGAGCTAGTGAGTTTCTCAAACTAGATTCGAACTCAGCAAGAGGAGTCTTCCCAATTCTAAGGTCGGTGCTCCATCTAGTTGTGGCTCTCTTGGTTTCCCTCAATCAATAAATTCATATTTATTATTATTATGTGAGACATTGTCCTAGTTGCTAGAAGAAACTTCCTCAGAGGAAGAGAAGGAAGGGAAGACAAATTTATTAAGGAATTTCAGTGTGGGAAGCACTATGCTAGGTGACTGATGAATATTATCGTTTGAATCTCACAACAACTCTGACAGGTAGGTACTATTATTATCTCTAGTATGCATTTGAGAAAACTAAAATAGAAGTTAAATGACTTGCTCAGAGTCACATGTGTGACAAGTATACAAGGCTGGATTTGAACTCAGTTCTTCCTGACTCTACTCACTTCATCAATGCTAGAGACACAAAGATAAAAAATATTCCCTGCTTTAAAATATCTTATAACTGATCAGGGGAGTTCATACACATATAGGACACATATACTTTAATATAGTTTATCTATAACTCAATAAACTCAATAAACATTTATTAAACATCTACTATATTACAATATTATACAAAACTTTGTGAATACAAAAACAGTCCCTGTCTTCAAGGAACTTAAAAAACTAATGGGGGAGAGAACATGCAAACAATTAGATTCAAAACAAACTACAAACAGGATAAATAGGAAATAATTAATAGAGGGAAGGTACTAGAATTGATAGGAGTTGAGGAAGGCTCCTTGTAGAAGGTGAGTTTTCAGTTGGGGCTAAAAAGTCAAGGAGGACAGGAATTGGTGTGGAGGTAGGAGTGTTGCAGGTATGTGAGAGGGCCAGAGAGAATGATTGGAGCCAAGAGTTGGAGTGCGTTGTTTTTAGAAAGCCAGGAAGCTGTAATTTCATGTAATTTTGAAAGGGCATATTCATAGCTGAAGGAATCTGGAAAGATCTCGTGATTAAGTCTTTCTGACAACAAAATAGTTTTTATCTTGTCTAACCAATATTACCTTGTTGGTGGGTATTGTCTTCATCACCACAGAAAGAAATTTTCTAAAGGTCCCCCTGTTTGTAGTAAGAATTATTTTCCCCTGACTTGTAGCTCTAGTGATGTGGAACCAGATGGAGTGACTTCTCCCTAAGGCTATTCCCTTTGTTACCTACCTGTTCTGCCAAACTGTGACCTCACTAAAGCTTGTTCAGAGAGGTTTCTGTTACACTTTAAGCCACAAGAGAATCCTTGTCATCAAATTCTAGGATTAGATATTGTGACTATCAGTCTTCAAGTTAGAGAATAAAAAGAAGTTCTGAAGGGAAGTTTTATTACTATCATTTTAAATTTAATTTACACGTGAAAAAACAAACTGTGCAAGTTTACAGTTTCATAAGCAATCCTTTTATTGTTTGCTTATTGGAATGGTACTGTTGATTAAGTTCAAAATTAAAAAGAAAAAAAATTTTAAATTTTTCTTCTTTCCCTGATATCTAAATAATATATGCAAAGGACTTTGTAAATCTTAAAGGACCATATAGATGTTAGTTGTTATTTTTATTATTTTTAGGTGCCTTCTTCTTGATGCCCTCTGACTTGTTCAGAGATGATAGAACACTTCAATGTCTCTCATGTTAAAGAATCTCTCCTAAACAATAGTGGGGGGTTATTTAGATTATTTAAAACTGGCAATGGTCTTGATGGTAACATTCCTAGTTAAGGGAAAGGGAAAAACTATGCATTCTCCAAAATGTATTTCTTCAAAGGACACCTTTAATTTTTTGCAAGTACAACAGTCCAATATGCAATTGTGATCCAAAGAATGAAATGTAACCTTCAAAGCTCTCCTCAAACAATATAAATATATATCTATATATAAAATCCATGATAGACATAGACTAGATAGCCTTTTCTTTTAAATTAATTTTTATTGCTACTTTTGTTTTACCTCTGAATATTCGCCACTGTATCATCCATTCTTTCCAGTCCTGAAAAGCCATCCTTACAACAATAACAACAAATTAAAGGAAAGGAGAATGAAGATAAACAGAAAATCAACCAAACTGTGATCAATACTTCAAAGAAATCTAATTATTATATTTTATATTTCTACTCCTATGGATCCATCTTTGGAAAGAAATGTGAGGCATCTTCTCTTCTCTCTTCTTTAGGGCCAGACTTGGTTTTTGTAATTTTGTAGCTTTAATTTTGTGTTACTTTATGGCTTTACACTTTTTTTGTTATAGTCTTTTGTTTTATATAAATTGTTTTTTTTCTGGTTCCAATAATATTACTTTTTGTCAGTTAAAACTTTCCATATATTGATCATGTTCATATTTAAAGAGTAATATTCTATTACATTCAGATGATAACTTTCTCAGTTGACCACCAAGTGTTAGCACCAAAGGATGTTTTCAGTGTGACAAAGGATACCCTCAAAAATGACCAAATGGAAAAGAGATTTTTTTCAATCATTTTTAAGGTTCTCCAGATGTTCATATTTGTGGATGACAATTCAATGATGATGTCAAACTTTGCATCACTACAGAACCACCCCAAAGAACTTATCACTTAAACTAGATCACTGAAACAAGATCAACCTAGCCTACACAAGGAAAAAAGTCAACAACAAGGTGAATACAGAAAAATTTCCCAAGCAGTTGGAAACAACACATTAAATTAGTGACACAAATGTTGGGCAAGGAGTTAAGAAAGCTGTTCAATAAGCTGGACAAAAAATGAATGTATAGAATGTATCAAATAAAATTTAAGAACTTTGAGAATATTACCTATTTTAAGAACCCACATCTTTCACACAAACATTCCTCTAGTGATGCTTTATGGAAGCAGATAATGGAATACTACGATCTAGACAGAATCAAAATTATGGATGATGCAAAGGGCAGTGGAAAACCATGTTCAACTCTTTTTTTTGGTTTGTTTTTTTTTTTGAAAGGCAATGGGGTTAAGTGACTTGCCCATGGTCACACAGCTAGGTAATTATTAAGTGTCTGGGGGTGGATTTGAACTCAAGTCCTCCTGACTCCAGGGAGTTTTACTGGGCCACTTAGCTTCCCACCATGTTCAACTCTTTATAGTCATCTCCCTCCCTCTCTCTCTTCAATCCACTACCAATTTCCTCTTGACTCTATCTCTACTTACATTTACTCACTCTTCTCTACTCCCATTCCCAGTCAATTCAGACCTCTTGTTTGAGCTATTGCTATAACTTTCTATCTGGTCTCCTTCTAGTCTTTTCTTTCCAAGTCATCCTCTACCCAGCTGCCAAAGTGGTATTCCTAAAATACAAGTATGACTAGATTTGTGTGACTGTGCTCAAAAAGTTCTGGGGCTCCCTTTTGCTTCTAGAATAAAGCACAAGTTTATTACTGGATATTTGAAGTTCTTCACAGTCTACTTCCACCATGCCTTTCTAGATTTATCATATTTTACTCCCCAAATTAGCCTATTTGCTCATCATATGATATATCACTTCTTATGGGTCTTGTTCCTCATCTTGGAATGTACTGTCCCCTACCTCAATTGTACTCACTTCTATGTTTTACCTGCATCATTAACATTTCTCCATCACTTTAAGACTAGATGATAAAAAAAAACCAAATCCTAATTTATAGCCTTTGTATACATTTAACAATCAGTTTTCCAGTGTGTTCAAGCTGACTTGACCTACCCTTGTCCCTCATTTATATCAAAGCTCAGCTCAAGCATCACCTTTAATATTAGTTCTTTCAAGATCTCCCACCTTCTCAGGCTGCTTAGTTCCCTCCCAATTTTTTTTTACATATGTAGCACTTATTAATCACTTAATAAAATGCAATAAATTGGCAATATCTAGTGTATGATTTTAAAGATGTGAACATATTATTTCTCCTAATAGAATAAGAATTTTTTGATGGCAGATGTGATATCACAAAAATAAAGTTTAAGTATTTATTATGCCCTTAGTGTATTTTAGGTACTGTGCTAAGCACTGGGAATACAAAAACAAAGAAAATAAAGAAGGAGCTTACATTCTAAGGGGAAGGGGTGAAGGACCATGTTCAAAAAGGAACTGGATAGGAGATGGGACAAGAAAGCGGTCCATAGAGTGGGGGCTGAGAGTGATTAGCACCATATTGAAAGAATTTTCCTAATAGTACAGTCATGAAACCATAGCAAGATTTAAGGGATTCTTGTCTGTATGGATTACATAGAAAGTAAAAAAGAATGAGGGACTTGACTTGTGAGGATACCCTGAAAAGATAAAGGAATCTTTGGTCTACTTTGAGATAGGATACAATCAAAATTTGGAAAATTGACTTCAAAAATAGGAAGCAAAGGGTCAAGTCAAGCAGACATTTCTCTGGATGAAGCAAGATTCCTCAAGACCACTCTTGGGGCTGATATTATTAAACATTTTTATAAATTATCCATAAGATGGAGCTTAAAGGTGAATCTCTATGTTTGTAGATGACAATAAAATATTTTTTGGTCACAAAAAACTAAGTCAGCAGGAGTAGACTATAGGAATATTTTATGAATTTGGGTAGAATTTCTAGATGGACAAATGTAAACAGGTACATTTAGGGATACCAGTTATATATAAATGAAAGGTTCTTAGATATCGGTTATAACTAAATAAAAGGACCTCAGTTTCTTGGTTTGACCTTTTGTCCTCAAAGAATTCTTAAGTAGTATGACCCAGAAGGTATTAAAACACACAATTTTGTGTGTGTATGTATATTTTAACCAGTCTTATGATTTCACGAGTACAGTAAACTCCCGATAAGGATCTTGGCCTCTATCCCCCCCCCCCCCCCTTATGGTCTTACAGACTATTAGAGAGTTTCCTGGGGCCATTAGGAAATGAAGTAATATGCTCAAGATCACCCAGACAATATGTTTCAGAGGCAGGATTTGAATTCAGATCATTCCTCTAGGAACTAAATCTTAGCTTTTATGTTGTTTTTCCATTATATAAAAACTTGATGTATCATAACTCAATGATTGTGTGTATCATGCACTTCAAAGAAAACCTATGTTAGAGAAGGCTCCTTGAAAGGTCACAAGAGAGTAAATGGGATTGAAGGAGTTGCTTTAATCTTTAGTCTACTTTGAGATAAGATATAGTCAAAATATGGAAAACTAAGAATGACATCACTTACTGGATCTTGAAATATCAATAAAAAAGATGAGAAACTTGTAAACATGGTTGAAATAAATTTATGACAAATATCAGTTGCAGTGGATACAATGCCAGACCTGGAGCCAAGAAGATCTGAGTTCAAATGTGGCCTCAGTTTAGCTGTATGAACCTGGACAAGTCACTTAACTCTGCCTCAGTTTCTTCATATGTAAAATGAGCTGGAGGAGTTAAATGGGATCACAAAGAGTTGGACAGAACTGAACAACAACGACAACAAACTTCTTGAGATAGGTAATGCACTTATGAAATTTATGTCCAAAATAGTTGATGCAGTTAAGAACCATAAATAGATTCTAAAAGGATTTTGCTTTGCAAATAGTAGATGTCTGACAGATGCAACTCATTTCATTCAACTGAATTTGTTTTTTGTTTTTGCTAGGCAGTGGGATTAAGTGACTTGCCCAAGGTCACATAGCTAGGTAATTAATAAGTATCTGAGGCTGGATTTGAACTCAGTTCCTCTTGACTCCAGGGCTGGTGCTCTATCCACTGCAGCATCTAGCTGCCCATTTAATTGAATTTGACAAGAACCATGATTGACTTCTAAGATAATTGGATTAATTCAAGATATTGATACTGGTGAAAGCTCTGAGCTCACAGGTTAAAACTGATGGGAGTATGTTACTGAGTCCTGTACCATTATGGTGAGCATCTAGAAGGGAGGGAGGACACCAGAATATCTAAGGAAGGGCAAACTGGCCCAGATCAGAAAGAGAGCAGCTTGAAGTACTATGAAATATGCTATTTTCAATAATTATTGGGATCAAACCCTTGAGTGGCTATTGCATTTCCATACTGAGAAAGATAGTGAGACCCAGTGGAAGAAAGGAAGAGGGAAAAAAAAAGAAAAAAGGAAAAGAAGGGAAAGGAAAAAAGGAATAAAGA
This sequence comes from Macrotis lagotis, assembly GCF_037893015.1. Taxonomy (NCBI): domain Eukaryota; kingdom Metazoa; phylum Chordata; class Mammalia; order Peramelemorphia; family Peramelidae; genus Macrotis; species Macrotis lagotis. The sequence continues at coordinate 22,195,110 of NC_133665.1, forward strand.
AAGTTGAACTCTAATACTGATGTCAGAGATGATAGTTAGGACCCTCCACAAACTATTCCTTAGAAACACTCTTGGCAATGGAATATTGGATTGGTTAATCCACGAATAACACCTTATCTTTTTTTCTTCCTATGTAGACTTTATAAACAGAATATCAAATGACTGAAAACAGCATGAGATTAAAGAGTCATTTTGATGTCTTTCTCTTCCTAGATTTTAGAAGGAAAAATCCTTGAGGGTAACCATGGTTTCTTATACCTCTTTGTAGCTTGCCATGCTGAGTTTTGTATATAGTAGGTACTCATTATATATTTTTGAGGCTTTTTGTTTTGGTTAAGAATCAGGTGAAATAGATTGCCCATAGACTTTGCTATCTTATGATATTATTCTTCTACACCTGTTAACACATCTGGTTAGGAAAGCTGAGGGACCTAAAAAATAACTTATACCATTATCAAAGAATGAATATGTTATTTGCTAATCAGGTAAATATTATTGCCATAAGTGAAATATGATTGAGATAGTTTATTTGACAGAAATTTTAACTACATTCAGAAAATGTCAGGTTTTCAACATAAGCAGCTAATTAGGCATCATCTTCAAGCTTGGTGAGAGGTCCCAGGGCAGTAACCAAATCAAATATCACCAGCTGTTGAGGGAAATTAAAGTCAAAATGTATGGATGCACTAGGGAAGTATTAAGCATTAAGTATTCCAAAGGTAGGGTGTCAGGGAGGTTAAATTTGAGTTTGAGATTCTGATCATTAAGGAGATAACTTCCCTTCTGGTCATGGGTGAGGGAAGTTAAGGGGGGATTTTTTAATGACTATGCTGTCATATGAAATTGCATAGAGAAAATGGCAAATGTGAGAACTTAGGCTCAAATACCAAATATGCTACTTACATGAAGAGGTTGGACCAGATGCTCTCAGAGGTCCTGTCTATCTCTAATTCCTACACTGATAATCGAACAAACAACTAAGTTATATATAAGAAAAATAGAATACAATTGAGAGAAGAAAACACAATTTGTGAGGGACTGGGAAAGGACTCCTATAGAATGTAGAATTCAGTTGGACTTGAAAGACACCAGAGAAGCCAGGAGGAGGAGATGAGGAGAGACAGCATTCTTAAGCAAGGGAAAACAGACAGACAGAGAAAATGCTTGGAGCCAAGAGATAGAGTTGATTGAAACATGTGAATTCAATTAACATCATGGCTTAAAAAAGATCTAGGTATAGTAAGGATGATGTTGGAAGTTGGAGGAAGTAAGATAGCCTCCATAGATGATGCTATTTTTATCTGCTGCAGTGAGTAAAATAGGGGATATGTGATGCAACTCCCTTGACATCATTATTGTCTAGGCTGACATCTTGGTAGCAGTAGCTGGAAGATTTTAGAGAGGCAGTATGGCATAGTGTAAATAGCGTTGGTCTTGGGAGAAGACCTAAATTCAAATACAATCTATGACATTTCCTTACTTTGCAACTATGAGCAAATCACAGTTTTCACATCTTTATAATAGGAATAATAGTACCTCAAGGGCTTTTCTCTCAAGATTTTTATGAGGTTCAAACAAGATTGTTTAATGACTATAGTGTCATATGAAATTGTCATATGAAAACATTTTGTAAACTTCAAAACACCATTATGTGTCATTTTTAAAGATACAACATGGGGATAAGAAGCAACCTTGTCATTGGGAAAATCTGAGTTCAAGTCAAGCACTGAAACATTGGCTATACAATTCTGGGAATTTAATTTCTTAATCCTCACAAACCTCTTTAAGACAAGGGTTGGAGAGAAGTTATTGCTTTGCCTTGGTAGTGAGAATTTCCCATGGTCAAGTGATATTTAATTTGGTTAGAAGATGAGTAGGAATTAACCAGATAAAGAGATGGAAAGAGCATTCTCTGGGTATATTAATCTATCAAAAAATTGTTAATCTACCTACTTACTGAGTTCCAGGTACTAGGGATACAAAAACAAAAATGAAACTATCCTTAACCACAAGGATCAACATCTCTTTCCTCCCACAGGTCCCTTTCTAACCACTCTACCTCAAACATTCAGCATCTCTAAAGCTAAGCTTATTTTTCTCCCCTATAATCTCTTACCATCCTCTGACTTCCCTAATTCTGTCCACTGATGACCCAGTCTGCCTTACTCACAATGGTATTATTTATCTTATTGGTTCTTCTCCCTTACTTCTCCCTCCAGTCAGTTACCAAGTGCTAAAGATGTTACCTAACACAGGGGATGACATGAGGGATTGGGTGTGGAAGGGTATCACATATAGGTGAATACAAAATTTATACAAAGTAAATAAAATATAATTTTATAGGGAGGACAATAATAAGTGGGGATAGGGTGATCAAAAGTGATCTAAAATAGATAAGAATTGAAGGAAAAATATTAAGAATAAGAAATATTCCTAATCTAGAAGACCAACTGTGCAGTCCTAAAGAAGGTAAACCTATCACATAGGAGTGTTAGCAAAAAGGTTAGACTGGAATCTACAATAAAAGGAAAGAATATACAATAAGGATATATTCAAATTATGAAGATGTTTAAAAACCAGAGAGAAAGTTCATATATTATCCTAGGAGTAATCCAGGACCCCCAAGAGTTGATTAGGAAGTCATATGGTCAGAACTGTTGCTTTTAGGATGACCACTTTGGAAGTTTCATGAAGGATGAATTCAAAAAAGGAGAAACTAGCTAGAGCCAGGGAAGTCAATTGTTGGTAAAAGCATGATCTAGATTGTTGACTGTTTGAACAGAAGGAAATTAAAAGGTATGAGAGATGTTGTGGAGATAGACTGTGTTGACAATTGTTGCTCATCCTTGTTTTTGTTTTTATTTTTATTTATTTATTTATTTTTAGGTTTTTGCAAGGCAAACAGGGTTAAGTGGCTTGCCCAAGGCCACACAGCTAGGTAATTATTAAGTGTCTGAGACTGGATTTGAACCCAGGTACTCCTGACACCAAGGCCGGTGCTTTATCCACTATGCCACCTAGCTGCCCCAATCCTTCGGTTTTCAAAGAAAATCAATGAGGTTTGAACTCATGGACTCATGAACACCATGAGGGTGATAGCTTGACTTGCAAGTTGATTGGATTTAAATGAAGTAGGGTTGTGTAAAGTCATCAACCTCACTCTCTCTCTTCCAGAATACCTGAGTCCAGCGACAAAACATAAGTCAAGACAACTAGCAATGGCCTAACAGAATTGATAATACTTGGAAACTAAGTGTGTATGTGGGCTAAGGGAAAATGAGGCATTGAGGATGTCATGAAAGTTGTAAACCTAGGAGACTGGAAAGATGGTATAAACAAGATGAAGAGAAGTAGGAGGGTGAAGTATATTTTTAGAGACTGAACAGAACATCAGTTTTGGTGGAACATAAAGTGTGAAGGGGAGTGATAGGAAATAAATTTGGAAAGATAGAGAAATTGCTAAGTATACAGGGCCTTGAATGTCAACCAAAGGACAGTGGTAGGGAACCACTGAAAAATTTTAGAATAGTGGTGACAAAACTGTGTGTAAGACCTGATTAACTGGTTGGATGTGAAGTGAGGGAAAAGTAAGGGAGAAGGACCAATAAGATAAATAATACCATTGTGAATAAGGCAGATTGTGTAATTAATGGACAGAAATAGTGAAGGCAGAAGATGGCACAGTTAATAGGGAGAAAAACAAACTTAGTTTTAAATCTGCTGAATGTTTGAGGTAGAGTGGTTAGAAATGGACCTGTGGGCAGGAAAAGATGTGGGTCAAGAGATCAAAAACAAGTCAGTGTGCAGCTTCAAAATGTGAGATGAAACCATGAAAGTGCACAATATGATCTAAGTAAAATGTTTAAAGAGAGAGGAGAAGGAAGATTAAGGACAAACTCTCAGTAAACATTCATAAGAAGGATGAGAAGTCCCTAGAGGAGACAAAAAAGGAGAGAGGTTAGAGGACAAAGTAGAGAATATGATATCTACAACACCATGATAAGAAAGTCTAAAAGCAAAAGGATTATGGAAAAAGGAGTGAAGAAAAGACATATGATGTGACCATTATGTAGACATTCACCTTTGGAAGAGCAATTTCATTTTGGGAGGGAGGTGAAGAGTGTCTGGAAGCCAATTTGCAAGTTATTGAAGAGACTTTGGGTAGTGAGGAAGTGGAGGTTTCAGGTGTAAACATTTTTCCCCCAAGAAATTAAGGAGGAGTAAAGAGATGTAGAATAGTAGCTGAATAGGTTAGAAAGCTCAAGGGAAGAAGGGAAAGCTTTTTTTTTTAAAAAATACAAGCTCTAGATAGACATGAATATGTTTTAGGGAAGGAAATAGTAGAGAAAGAAACTAAAACTGCTTCAAAGTGAGGGGATGATTTTTGGAGCAAGGCATAAGGAAATGGGATCAAGGGCACAGGTAAAAGGAATAACCTTAGTGTGTAGCAGGAATATCTCCTTCCCTAGAAGGAAAAGAGAAGATGATACTGAAATTTGATTAATGGGAGTGGGCTGAGGGAGCTTACATCAGATGACTTTCAATATTCTCAGGAAAGTAGGAATCTAGGTCATTTGCTATAAGTGAGGAAGCAGGTATGAAAGATGAAAAGAAAAGAGGTTTGGAACTAGTGCTATGGGAAATGGAGCAGAGACAAAATAAAGGTAGATTTTGGTAGTTTAGTAAAAGGAAGGGCAAAATTCTTTATATAACATAATTTAATAATGGAATAAATCAGTCAACTTTCATGTTTTTCTTCTTTTTTTTTGTTTTTTAGCTTTTTTTTTTTGGCAAAGCAATGGGGTTAAGTGGCTTGCCCAAGGCCATACAGCTAGGTAATTATTAAGTGTCTGAGGCCGGATTTGAACTCAGGTACTCCTGACTCCTGGGCCAGTACTCTGTCCACTGCACCACCAAGCCGCCCCATGATTTTCTTCTTTGACACTTAGCAGCCCTGAAGTAGGAATGGAAAAATCAGATTGTGAGAATTGCTTAAAGATGAATATTTACAGATTAGGAATAATAAAAGATTAGGGATCTCAGAAAATAGTTTCTGAAACATTAGAGTGGCAGGATATATTAGGGAGGTGAGAATGGAGGTTTGTGGATCCAATGTGAGTGAGATGGACTAGGAGAATGTACAATGGGTTAAAGGAATCACCAGAGCTCAGGCTCAGGTCAAAGAATAACTAGTGTTGAGTGAAAAAAAAAATGAGACAAGTGAAAGAATAGAAGATTGTGGCCAAAAAAGTAGAATTTTAACATTTTGGATATTGGAGGTGGTTCAATTCCAAGAGAAATTATATCTAGTATGTGATCATGCCAATAGGTAGCTGAGATAGGGTGAAGAAACAATGAGTTTTAAGTCAGAGAAACAATTCAGATCTACCTTTGATTCTTAGTATTTGTGTGTCTTTGAGAAGTCACTTACCTTCTCTAATCCTGAATTTCCTCTTCTGTAAAATAAGGGAAGGCAGGATTAGATGGCCTCTGAGATAACGCCCAGCTCTAAACCCATCATCCTTGTCTATAATAAGGTAGTTGAAGTTAAGAAAGCTAAAGAATTGAGAATCATTAGAGATGGTATGGTATAACAAAGTGTAGAGGTTAGTCAGGAAGAATTGTGATTGAGTCCCATCTCCAACATTTACTATTCATATGCCTCTGGACAAGTTACTGAACTTTTGCTTCCATATCTATAAAAATGAACATAATACCTAGCATTTACTTCACAACTTTGTTGTGAGAATTAAATGAGATAATGGATATTATGGATATAATATATGTATATATGAATATATGCCTTGCCACTGGACTCTGATGACTATGGAGGAGAGAAATAAGATTGATGACTTGGCACAGCTGTCTCACTTATATCCAATTCACTTACAAGTCAAGTAATATCATTGTACACTTCAAGAACAAAGGATACACAACAGTAGGATTTGGGGAATGAGAGAAAACATGATCTCCAAAGAAGATTTATAAGGTAAGTGTCCTCTTATGGTAGAGCCAAATTTCACTTAAAATAAGGACACAAAAAGGGACATTAGCTAAAATGTTCATGGATATAGGGAAATTTGTTGATAATAAGGTGGTGATTTTAGACAGTGTTGGAAGATGCTATAAAGATGGACAAATTATATCAGAGTAGGGTTGGGGAAAGAGAGATGTATTCAGGAGAGTCTGCTTTATATCTACTGAGATGGGAAAGAGCACCAGAGTTGTTGTTAGATACCATGAATTCAAATCTCAGTTTCATTACTTATTGCATGAGTGACTTTGGGCAAATAACTTGAATTCTTTGGGTTTCCTCATCTGAATAATGAAGAGAACTAGATTCAATTTTTTTTTTAGTTTTTTTGCAAGGCACTAGGGTTAAGTGACTTGCCCAAGGTCACACAGCTAGGTAATTTTAAGTAATCTGAGGTTGAATTTGAACTGAGGTCCTCCTGACTCCAGGGCCAGTGCTCTATCCATTTTGCCACCTAGCTGCTCCTGGATTAAATGATTTTTAAAGTTCCTTTCAACTCTGAAACATTAAAACTGAAGGCAGAAAAATTGGGTAACTGGGATTGAGGAGTCAGGACAACACCACATTGAGTGTTGTGGCCATCTTTGTAGACACACTTTAACCAATGAAGAACCCTAGAATTTGAAAGAGAATTCACTTCAAGCATTACTATTTTTGTATCCCCCTCTGAAGTCTTGTTTCCAGGTATGCTGCTGCTAGTTTCACTTAATTGTGGGAATGAGTTTTCTGGTTGGAAATAGTGCAATTTTAACTTGTGTAATTTGCATTGATTTCCTTTTACATCACTACCACCATTCCCCAGGAAGTCAGATATCCAGCAGCCTCATGTGCCCAGAATAATGCTGAAACCTGAAAGGTGGTTATTGTTGTTGTTTTCTTTAACAGCACCTCTGTTGGCAAAGAAACAGTCCCTGAGCAGCCAATGGAAATGCAAACAGCTGAGAGGATGTGAAAAGTCATTCCCACTACTCTTATGCTATGATTGGCCAGTCAATAGACCATTAGGAAAGGAATGCTTTCATTTCTTTCATTTGCCAGGCTATGGCTATTAAAGTGTCAGCTGTTCAGTGTGGAAAGGTAGGGAAAGCCACCGAATACAGATATAAGAAAGAGGAAAAGAGTGATAAGAAGAAAAAAAGCAAATAGCAGAGGTAGAAATGACAAGGGAATATTGCAAAGAGTGTAAGTAATAGATGCTCATTAATAGAGAAGAAAGCTACCTTCAAAAAAAGACAAAAACATTGAATAGTTCCAGGATCTGATGGGGGAAGGGAGACTGGGAATGAACAAATATACTGAGCCACTTAAAGGTGCCCCTAAGGACATGTCTATGTCATATATTAGCTTCATATCTATTCTCTTATGTGTTTTTGAAGAGAGGAGATAAATTTGAAACAACCAATAGGAATGTAGGGGGAAGTTGTAATGGAAGAACAAAATCAATCCTATTTACTTTAATTATATAAGACATGGCTGTGTTTACATAGTACTATACCGAAACTCTGCCCCTCTCCCCCACCCTAAAGTAGCACAGATCATCAGTCTCTGGAGACACTCATCTTGCTGCCCTGATAAGGTAAGTCATAATGCAATGTTATATTTTACAAGCACCTTAAGAGGCAGCCTTGGTATCGTAAATAAAGTGCTGGACAGTTTTAAAAAATCTGAATGCTTCCACCCATTTTCATCAGTCTGAAAATTTTCACTGTTAGATGAGTCACTGATTTGCATTGGTGGAGAAATTCAATGTCCATGGAATGACAATTGAAAAAAATACAAGGAAAAGAAAGTCATTTATAGATTCCATTTTATTTTTATTTTTTTCTTTTTGCAAGGTAATGGGGTTAAGTGGCTTACCCAAAGTCACACAGTTAGGTAATTATTAAGTATCTGAGATCAGATTTGAACTCAGGACCTCCTGGTGCTCTATTCACTGTGCCATCTAGCTGCCCTTATAAATTCCATTTTAAAAAAAGATTGGGTTAAAGATCTTATTGCCCCTCTTTTATGTTAATTGTAAAGGCAAAATATTTTACAAGCAAATGCATTTGACTAAGATGTGTGCACAGGTAATATTGGCTTTGCTATTTCAGAATGGAAATGTGACATAAGAGAATTAGAAAGACAGTTAATTAAAAAAAAATTAAGTCCAAGCTACAGTGGACAAATGATCAAAGAATACAATCAGAAATTTTTCTATAGAAGAAACAGATATTGTTAAAAAATTATTTGAGAAATATTCAGTCTTAGAGATGCAACCACAGAGAAGCAAATTAAAACAACTTTGATATATTACCTTACTCCCATCACTCTAAAAAAATTAAATATCAACTGTTCCCCTTTAAGAATTTCTATACTTTTCTATGGAATGGATCCAGTCTTGGGGCTGATAGGGTTAGTTTTTTCTTTTGCTCTTTGTTCCCATATGGATTTTTAAAAAAAGTTTATTTCTGTATTTTGTTTTTACATTACATTTTTAGGTTCCTGCCACTCTGAGGTGTCTCTCGCATCAAAGTAAAACCCTTTAGCAAAACCAAAAATAGTCACTGACCTGTAAGTGCATGCAACATTACACATTTATATTACTTCCCTACCTTAATTTTTTTTTAATGAACAGAAATTTATTTTCATTCCTTCACAACCCCATCCCACTGGGAAAAAAGACAGACATTCCTTGTAACAAATATTCATAGTTAAACAAAACCAATTTTCTCATTAGCTATATTCAATATTATGTTTGTGTATGTGTGTATGTGTGTATGTATGTATAATTTTGTATCTTAAATTGGGGTCTGCAACAATTTCAGCCTGCCATTTTTTTTATGCTAGGGACTGAAAATTGATTTTTACAACCTAAAATACAATAAAACTTTACTTTAAACTATAAAAATTTCTTAACTTTCAGGCTGCATAAAAACATAGGCCAGAAGGATCTGGCCCATGATATGAAGCTTGTCAACCCTGAGCTAAATGTATTGCCTCTCTGTCAGGAGATAGATAGTATGTTTAATCATCTTTTTTTTCCTGGAATCATCCTCTTTCCAGTGTTGTTGTTATTGTATAAATTGTTCTCTTGGTTCTCATTTCATTCTTCGCCAATTTATAAAAGTTTCTAAAATTGTTCATTTTTTATCACATTATGTTATAGTATAAATTTTTCTGTATGTTCTTACCTGTGCATCAGTTTATAATTTTTTTGATGTCTCTTTAAAATCATCTATTTTTTCATTTCTTATACTGCAATAGTATTCCACAACTTATTCAGTCATTCTTTGATTGCTGAGTATCTTTTTAATTTCCAGTTGGGTTTTTTTTTGCCACTATAAAAAGAATTTCTATAAATCTTTTTTTTGCACAAAGGACCGTTTTCTATTCTTTGATCTATGAAGCATAGACTTAAGTGATATAACTGGATCAGGTGGCAATTCTTAGGCTGTTTATCAGTTGAGGAATAGCTCTTTTTCTTATAATTTTTGAATCAGTTCATTTCTTTATCTTAGAAGAAAGAACTTTATCAGAGAAATTTGTTACAAAGATTTTTCCTTTCAATTTAATTTTATTGAATTTGTTTGTATAAAGCTTTTAAAATTTTATGTAATCAAATTTCTTTTATCTCCTCTATCCCTTATTTGGTTATCAGCTTTTATTCTAGTCATTGATATAACAAGTACTTCTTCCTTGTTTCACTAATTAATTTTTTTATTATGTCAACTTTATGTCTATGTATACATGAATGGTAGAGTAGGGGGTATGGTAAGTTTTGACAAGAGCACAGAATTCTAACTCTCTTCCATTATATTTGATTGTTTTCCACTCGAAAACAATTTATTTATAAGGACCAAGTTGGAGGGAGAGAATCAGAGGCAGTTAATCAGCGAGTGACCTGGTCTACCATCCTCCTTATTGAGGGATGATTGCAAAAGTTTGCTAACCTTGCTTACCTGGATTAAATGAAGTCTGCTAAATTAATTATTATGGGAACTAAATGACTCAGTCGATAAAGGAGTCAGAAAGACTCATCTTCATGATTTTAAATCTGGCTTCATCTGTGTGACACTGGGCAAGTCATTAAACCATGTATGCCTCAGTTTCCTCATCTGTAAAATGAATTAGAGAAAGGAATGGCAAACTACTCCAGTTTCTATGCCAAGAAAGCCCCGTGGGACTTAACTGAAACTAGTTGATAAGTGAGTCAATCAGTGGTCAAACATGAAGTCACTTCTAGCAATAGAATCTCTCATGTAGGTGTTGGATGATGCTTTCAGTATTGCTATGGCTTTAAAGATTTAATTTGGAATTCTGTCCAAAGTCAACTCTCCAGAAGAGTACAGAGAAAATCTTGCCCTGGTGCAATGTTTCTTTTCTTCTTGAAGGTAATGAATTTGTTGGCTTTGGAGTGAGTAGCATCTTAGCACATATTCTTACAGCAGTGAGGAATGTGCTTTTCTCCCTCATAAACATTCTGAGGCAGACAAAAGAGGGAGTACAGACTGACAGGGAGCCAGCTGCCTGTGGTCCTTTGTTAATAAAACAGAAATCCTGGATAAAGTTTTGAATAGTGCTGACAAGTCAGAGGACATTGATGATAGCAGCAAAGAATAAAAGGAGATTTTTCTTGAGGATGAGGAACTCACTTGGGAGAAAGTTGATTTGGCCTTTGATTCAATAATTAATTTTGCAGAAAGGCATCCGTGTTATGCTACTCAGAAGGTCGTGCAGCTGTACAACCTTTGCTTAATCTTCATGAGAAAGATGCAAATGACCAACAACCAACAGACGTCAGGGGCTTTTTCAAGAAAGAAGGCTTCCCAAGTGTTCTGGGGTCATTACCCATGAAGCCCTATGATCCATACCATCTGCTTTGAGAGTTATTGGCTAAGACATAGAATTGTAGAATTTGAACTGAAAGATCCCTTTCATTTTAGATGTGGAGAATCTGAAGCCCAAGAGGTTTCCCCTAAATCATAGAACTGATCAGAAGCTGACCAAAAAGCAGAATAGGTTTCCAGTTTAGTATTCTTCCCATTCTACTACCCTCTCCCTAAATACTGGTATTTCTGATGATGATTCTGAATCAAGAAAAGAAGAGGTACAATTACATTTGGCAAACTCTACTTAAGAAGGCAAGGAAGTATGTAATTATTTTAGAAAATTTTCAATAAAAATTCATGTTTTTTTTTAAAGGGTTAGTTAATGACTTTTTAAAAGAATTAAGCTTTACAATGTAAAGACCAACAGACTGCTTTCTGTGGTGGGGAGGGCATCAAGATTAGGGAGAACATTGTAAAATTCAAAATAAATAAATTAAATTAAAAAGAATTAAGTTTTAATCACCTGGAAAACTCACTTATCCATAAGTGAATTCACTTATCCCTGTTTATGAATTTCTTGGGATTTTAAAGATGAAAGTAGTTCTCAAGATAATCTTATCCAACTCCTTTGTTTTACAGTGAGTAAAATGAGGCCAGAGGAGTTGACTTGTCCAAAGTCACAGGCAAAAGTACCAGAACCATATTCAAAACTAGGTCCTCTTTTTTTTTAGGTTTTTTTTTTTTTTTTTGCAAGGCAAATGGGGTTAAGTGGCTTGCCCAAGGTTACACAGATAGGTAATTATTAAGTGTCTGAGACTGGATTTGAACTAAGGTACTCCTGACTCCAAGACCAGTGCTTTATCCACTACGCCACCTAGCTGCCTCCTAAAACTAAGTCCTCTTAATTCAATTCCAGTGAAATATATCAAATGGTTCTTTAAGATCTATAAAGTTTCATATTTAAAAGGATCTTTTTGCCACTTCAATAATGTGCCCATTTTCAGAACAAGTTCATGTATATCTGACTGAGCTAGGTAACCTGTAACCCACAAAAGAACTCATTCTTATTAAGATTAAAATACTGAATTCTAGGACCTCTAGAATTCCATTACTAGTATGCAATGACAGGAGAAAGAAAAGTGTGAAACTTCTATCTTTCCTTGGTATAAGGAACAAATTTACCTCCATATCCCAGAGAGAGAAAAATAGCAGGTTAGCTACTGGTTTAGGGAAGGGAGGATCCTTTAATCAGTTTTTTAGCAGCAGTGCTAATTTGAACCTTCAAATTCAACAAAGTAATCTGTTCCAGTTCTCATACTTGATGGAGAATTGTTTTCTTGTGTTTGCAACCTGAATATTTGTACTATTTCATACCCACAGGGGCTATGAATTGCTCTACATTTATCTCTGACTTTAGTTTTCTACTTGCTTTAGTAGAAATTTAGCTTAACCATGTTTCCTGAGAGGAGTGAGGAATAATGCACAAAAATACCTGTTTCAAGTGAAATTGAGGATCAAATTTTAATTGAACTTGACAGCCATTGTTTGACCAGTTCTGACCATCAGACATTCTGGTTTCTATGAGCTTTGTGAAATAGATTTATACTAAAGAACCTAGGGCTGGATGGCTAAATGTTTGCAACAAACCAACAGGTAAATCTGTGGCTAATTTGGCTCTTCTATGAACAGAATGTATATATTTGGAAAACTTTTCATACCTTGATGCCCATGGTAGTATCCCTTTTGGAAACAAACTGAGTATCTAAAGGAATTTGCTGATGACTTCTAGAGAGCAAGAATTATGAAGCTGGTAACACACTCCCAACCTTTGGAGGGACTTGTCTGTGTTCTGAAAGAAATGAAAGCTTAAAAAATTCATTAATGTATTGGTCTATTATATTTATTTATAAGGATATCTCTAACAGATCAAATATTTGATTTCATTTTAAATTATTTTTTAAAAGGGAATCTTTGAAATAGTAAATAACTATTAACAAAAATTTTCCATAAATTAAGAGATGGCTAAAAAAGTGTTATATCAATGTAATGGAATATTATGCCATAAGAGACAATGTATATGAAGAATTTGGGGAAGCATGGGAAGATTCATGTAAGTTTATACAAAATGAAGTAAATAGAACCTTGAAAATAATATACATGATTACAACAATGTAAATAATAAAAACAACAAGACAGAATGTAATATATGATTTTGTTATCAAACTTGACTCTGAAGAAGAAATAGGGAAAAAAGGTACCTCCCCTTCCCTTCTTCAAAGATGTAGGTGGATGGGAAGAGATAAGAGAGACAGTGAACATAAAGTGTTGCATATATTGCCAGATTCTGTTGATGTATAGGTTAACTTTATTCAACTGTCCTTCTTATAAAAGGATGGATTTTTTTTTTAATTAAGGAATAGAGTTAATAGACATAAGAACTGAAGAGGATTTTGTAGGTTTCTCAGAGATCATCTGGATAGCATCAGAGAGGCAAGAGGCACTAGATTTGGAGTCAGAAGACTTGAGTTTGAATCTTGGTTCTGATACTTGCTTATCTCTGTGATATTCAACAAGAGCCTACACTTTTCTGGGCCTCATTTGACTAATCTATAAATTGAAGAGTTTAAAGTAGATGATCCCCCTTCTTGCTTTACTTTCTACAAACATCAGATGAAGAAACTGTGAAGTCTAGAGAGTGAAGATATCTTACAGTCTCCTGCCTTGTCCTGGCAGTTCCTCCCTGTTATCTTTTTTTTTAAAGTTATATCATGTAGCTTATAGACCTCAATTATTTAACAAATACCAATTCCTCAAATTTTAGCAAATTCTAGTTATTTTCTTTTCTCCTTCATTTTAGTCCTCCTTTCAGAATTATGAAGTCATTTTTGCTTGTACCTTTTTTCCCCATTGTTCTCTTCCCTCTTAATCCTCCTCCCCCATCCTTATTGGTCTCCTAATCAAATGTATATGTGTCCTTATCTGTATTTGGTATCCTTATCTGATGTATTTCTACACCAGTGTGTCTGTCTCTCTCTCTCTCTCTCTCTCTCTCTCTCTCTCTCTCTCTCCACGTGTGTTAGATAAAGTGAAGTCTGCTTGATACTTGCTTCCTCTGGCTTCTCCCTCCATAGTCTTTTCATGAATTTTAATTATAAGAAATAGCACCTTCTTTTTCCTTTTCCTCTTCTCTCACTCTCATCTACTATATTCCTTTTATTTACCCATCTCTTTCTCCTTTTCCAATCATCAGAGTAGAACTAATTCCTCTAATTCCTTTGTTTTCCGTTTTAACTCCCTTGATATCTGTGAAAACATTCATGTTCCAAAGGGATGCTTATTTCCTCTCCCACTGAATCATCAGTACCTTCTTCATTCAAGTACTTCCTAATTCAAAGAGAGCTACCTTTCTAGTATTATCTGCACTTTTATATTTGTATTTTAAAGTGACTCTTTAGCTTTGGGCTTCTCATTAACACATTAATCTTCTATCCCATTTAAGATCCATTTTTCTCCCTGTAAGATAATATTTAGCTTTGAGGAGGAAATTATTCTTAATTGCACAATTATATCTTTTGCCTTTTAGATTTTATTAGAAGCTGTCAAGTATTGTGTGTTGTGCTTTTTGACAATTCATTTTTTACCTGAATATTTGCTTTGTTTTCCTCTTCTTTGAAGTAGGAGTTCTGGTTGAACTTTAGTTTTGACATTACTGGGACTTTTCATTTTGGGGTTTACTTTAAGGAAATGATCAGTGGATTTGCCCTCCACCTTCATTATGTTTTCTGATTCTAATAGATTTTGGCAGTTTTCATTTTTATTTTTTGAAATAAAATATCCAGGAATTTTTTTAGATCATAGTTTAAAGGGAGTACAATGATTCTTAGATATCTCTCTTTGATCTATTCTCCAGGTCAGTTGTTCTGATCATCAGATAACTTCACGTTCTTCTTTTTTTTTAAAAATCTTTTTTTTTGTTCTATTTCTTCATGTCATATAGAGTTAAGAATTTCTGTTTAGTTTTTGTTCTAATTTTCCAAGAAGTACCTTATTTGAGTAAAGCTTACTACTTTCTTTTCTAAGCTATTTATTCTGCTAATTCTTTCCTCAAATTTTATTTCATTTCTTGCTTCTTTTCTTCCAGGTATTCATATAGTACTTTTTTTAGGCTTTTGTAAGGCAAATGGGCTTAAGTGGCTTGCCCAAGACCACACAGCAAGGTAATTATTAAGTGTCTGAGGCTGGATTTGAACTCAGGTACTCCTGATTCCACGGCCTGTGCTCTATCCACTGTGCTACCTAGCTGCCCCCCATATAGTCCTTTTGTGAAATAATTATTTTTTCTTTTGAGTCTCTGAGTTTGTTATTCTGCTTTCAAAATAACTTATAGAGTTACTCTCCTTTTTGACAATTTCTGTATCTACAATTGTTTTATATGCTAATTGGTTTTTCTTTTGACTTATACATACCTTCAACTTTAGTTCCTGAATTGGCACTGAAATTGCTAGTGACCCCACTTTTTATTGCCTTTGGGTTTTTAGCCAAAAAATGGCAGTCCTTTGGTACAAGTATATATAATATTTTTCACATTGATTTTCTTGATCCTTAATTTAGTATGAATTTCAGGTTTTTTTAATTAGAGTGATCAGCCCTGCTTGGACTTGTCCTAGGTCTCCTGCATTTCTTTGCTAACTTCTACATGCCATGGAGTCTCAATCTTTGAGGTGCAGAGTACTGGATCTTCAGAGAAAGTGCTAGGGATTTGGATGCCTGGGCTACTCTTATCTGAGTGTTGCTCCATTGCATTGGTCAGTACTACTCCCTTAAGGTTCCTGCTTTGAATTTTTGAGAGCCCTAGGAATTTCTTACTACTTTGGGACTTTCTGGAGAAGCCCTCCACTCTTTCTGTCTCTAAATACAAAACACTGCTGTATTTTCATGTCTCTCCTTTCTCTGGTTGCACTGGGAAGCTATCAACTTAATTGCCTATGATGGTGCTGGCTTTGCTAGGGATCTATTTCCCATTGCCCTTGAACTTCTAGCTAATGTTTTGTGCAGTTCTGAAGTAGAAGTCATTTACTATGTTTTCTCATTGATTTTCTTGATCTTTATTTGACCTAGTATGAATTTTAGGTTTTTTTTTCCCTGGAATAATATATGAAAGCTGGGTAGTCTGTCTCCTTTCAGAAAGCTGCCTGGGTTGGAAGTCTGGACTGTGACTGGACACAGTCTGGACTGTGATTTCATTAGCATAAGGCACTCTTGTGAGGAAGCTGTTTCCTAACTGTTTACATTTCTATAATGGAAGTATTTTGTCTCCAGAGTAGTTCTTTGCATTATACCAATCTACCTCCAGAAATAGAGGTTTCTTGTACTCACCTCTACCTCTCAGGCTAAGGTCTTTTGAATCTTTGAAGTTTAGAGTATTGTATCTTCAGACAGAGGACTAAGGACAATGTAGGAGTTTCTGAAAACATCATCAGGAATGGGATACTCATCAAACCTAGGAGTTCTGTGACTTGGCAGCTATCAGATAAATGGCTGCCTCTTTTAAGAAAGAGGCAAACATTAAAAATACATCAAACTGCTGTTAAGAGCTTGCTGATTCAAGACATTCCAATCAAACATATGGTTACATAAGATCCAGATCAAGCAAAACTCCACAAAACATTCTTAAAGTCACAGGTTTGGAGATGAAAGATTTAGAGGACATCTATTTTAACCCCTTCCTTTTACTGATGAGAAAACTGTGGCTCAGAAAGATTGAGTAGGTCATTTGCTCATAGTCACCTACTTTAGGAAATGATTAAGGCAGAACCTGAACCCAGGTTTTCCCAACGCCAGGTCTGATATTCTATTATTTCATTTGATTTCACTAAGTTTCCTCAGTTCATAGAAACAGCAGTTTTTTTCTCCAGCAATTTTCTTAACAAAAAAAGTGCTGTCCATTGTTGCACCCTGGATTTGTACCCTGATGATGTGGTTCCCCAAATGCCTCCTCCAAAGCCTTATGTTCCTGGTTACTTTTCTGCCAACAGCATGTAATCTTTTGTATTATAATTATTTGTCTATTTTTGAAGCTAATGAATACTAGAAGTATATTGTATCTAAATTGTGCATTTCCACCTTACCCCCCCAGCTCCTATCAGAATATTCTTCTCAAACATTTTTATATAAAAAATGAATAATATTATTCATTTAGAGGAAGGGTTTTACTATATTCCTTATAGCCTAACCTTGCTTTTTCTGTTCTATAGACATCCTGTTGTCTGCCTCCTTCCCCACTATCTCTCCCATCCACATCCCCCAAACAGTAATGTTTTACTTGGATATAATTGACATTCTGGTGGGGCCCCTCCTCTAAGTCACTCCCTGCCATTGCAGGGAGTAGCTAAACAGTAGTAGCTAAACAGGTTCCTTTTGTCTAAATGTAAGCAGCTGTTTTCCCTTCTATGCTAAAAATAATGGATCAATAAGTCACTCTGTTAAAAACACATCTCCAGAGAGGTGTTTTGCACCTCTGAAAGTGAAATCAAAATTGTCATGAGGTGACAAAGGGTGAAGACAAAGGGTGGCCCTCCAGGAGAAAACTCTTCCTTCATCTCTGCAAGCACAAGCTAGCAATATGACTCTAGAGACCATGACATTTAATCCTGAAAGAGAAGACACATTTCAGAAACTTGTAAAATCCATAACTGGGTTTGGGTAAATAGAAGATGAACTGACTGATAGTGTTAACTTATATTATCTGAACTAAATTTAGGTCAATTTTCTATGGAAATTTCTGTAATTTCATTGTACTTGTTTGAACATAGTTAATTAGAGGTCAAAAACTCTCTAATCATCTGTATTCTGTGGATAAGATTTTAAATAATAGACCTTTGGCGCTTGATTATGTATGCCAAACACTTGGAATGGGTTAACATGGATAGTAAATATAGCAGAGAGGACGGAGGAGCCATAAACTCAGCCCAGCCCTCTATTTTTCTTGCTCAGGGAACCTTGACGCAGGTGTTCAGATGGATCATATCTTTGCACTTGAGATAATTGCCCTCCCCCACCCCTTTCCAACCAGCCCAATCAACAAGAGAAGGACTCTTCACTCTGCTAGTCATACTAGAGGAGCCAAAGGCTGCCACCGTGAAGAATGGGGTCTGCTTACAGGCCATTGAGAAATGCTTTATCATATACCATCCCCAGTATTTATTTCTGCAATGTTTAGTTTTCCTGCAATGCTAGTACTTTATTTAAAAAATCATGCTGGCAATTTCTTCCTTAGGCTTAGAGTCTATTTACATGGTCGTTCTTTGTGTCTAGAGATGTGCTATACTAATAAGCAATATTTTTCTATAATCTAAAGGTGTTCCTTTAATGTCTCTTTTGGGGTAAAGAGGGATCTCAAAAATTAAACCAAGGGAGCATGTGTCCTGACAGCTCTTACTGAACTGGAAAGTTTTGAGATTGGATCCAGAGTTCTGAGTCTGACCCAGAGATGTGTTAAAAAATGTTTAGCAACTAATTATTCCCCAAAATGTGCTCACCGTATACTTTTTTTAGTATTTTATTTTTCTCCAGATACATGTGAAAACAATTTTGTACCTACATTTTCAAAACTTTGAGTTCCAAATTCTCTCTCTTCCCCCCACTCTCCCACTCATTGAGAAGGCAAGCAATTTAACATGTCACCACACTCTTTTAAATTTAATTATTATTATTAATGTTTTTCTCTATTACTTTCTTAAGTACAGATAATTTAAAAAATGATAAATCAAGCTCTGATTTGTGTTATTTGCTTATTTAAGTGGTGTAAAATAAAATGCTCATGCTAAGAATGTAATGATTGACTTTCACAAGTCAACTTTAATGTATCCCATAATCAAGGAACTAACCTAGTAAAATTCAAGGAGAATCATCATCCATGACCAGGAAGTTGTATATCAAGTGATAAATTTGGGGGGTCCAAGCAACCTCCAAAAATCTGTCAAGGGGGAAAGGGGTTATAATATGTACTAATGGAATGATAGATACACCTACAAAATTATAGTTCTTTGTTTTATTGGAAACAATTCTTTCAGACAGTATTGGTTAATCTATCAAATATTATTTATTGCTCTCTTACCCCTACCCAGCACTGCACTAGACAAATGGAATAGCTGAATATTTAATAAGGGCTGGATAAATATTTGTTGACTGGCCCATGAGCAGGAGGGTAGGCAATGGAAATTTTGAAGACTGTGAAAATATGAGAAAGAAGTGATTATTTTTAACTTAGCAAGCCTTCTTAGTCAATCAACAAGAATCTGCTGAACTGTTAAGAACAGTCCCACATGCTGTGAGTGAGAGTTGTAATAGGTCAATGTTCCCTCGATTATAAAATGAGGGGGTTGGTCTAGATGGTCTCTCAAGAAGCTTCCACTCCTAAAATACTAAAAGACTTGTAAACACAAATCTTTTTTTTTTTTTTAGGTTTTTGCAAGGCAAAATGGGGTTAAGTGACTTCCCCAAGGCCACACAGCTAGGCAATTATTAAGTGTCTGAGGCTGGATGTGAACTCAGAGCTGTGTTCTATCCACTGTGCTACCTAACTGCCCCAACAAGAGGAGGTAAGATTTTGGACTTTCCAAGACCCACATTGCCTCTCAAAAGGAGTATAAGACATGATCCCTCTCTTTGAGTAGCTTATACATTTTTGTTGGAGAGATTTTTTTGCTTTTTCTTTTACCTTTTTTTAAAAATTTTTTTACAGAAGAAATGAGAAACCTGTGTGGGCTGGAATAGTTAGCTGGAGAAGGTTTTCTGGGTGCTAATTTAGAATCACAGAACTAGAGAATCAGAAAAGATTTTTTTCAGATTGTATCTGAAAGGAAGCTCACAGGCTATCTAGTCCAGTTCTCTTCATTTTATTGATGATGTCACAGGCTTAGAGAGTTTGCATGACTTGTCCAAAGACCCCTTGGGTAACAAGTGGTAGAATCAGAATTCAAATCCATGTCCTCTGATGCCAAAGTCAGTGTTTTTTCCCTCAATCCTTATTCATCTTTACCTCGTTGCAGAAGTGCACCATAAATATCTCTTTTACACTAGGCTAGGCAGATGGAGTCCTGGACCTCGTCAGGAAGATCCAAGTTTAAATCCAGTCTTAGACAATATCTATTAACCCTAGGTGAGTCACTTACCCTAGGTTTGTCTCAGTTTCTTCACCTGTAAAATGGAGATAATAAAAGCCTCCACCTTGCAGGATTGTTTTGAGAATCCCATAGGGTATTTATGAAGCTCTTAGTACAGAATCTGGCACATACTAAGGGCTATATAAGGTTAGTTATATTATTATTATTATTATTATTATTATTATTATTAATTTGTCTCTCTTCCCTAGGTTCTTTTGCCTTCTCATCTGACCTTTCCTTCCAATCCATTGCTGGATTGTCATGCAAGTCATGTCCAAATGCAGCTCACAGCGCTCCTGAGTACAGCTTGAAACAGATTAAAATGAAATTGGGAAAATGTAACAAAATAAATCAAAAGACAATAAAACATAATGTTAATTATTAACAGAGCAGCTGGGAGACACAGTGGATAGAGCCATGAGCTTGAATCAGAAAGATTTATCTCTCTATATTGAAATCCAGCCTTAGACAACTTCTAGGTTTGCCTTGGTTTCCTCATCTGTAAAATGAACTGAAGAAGGAAATGGCAAATCACTCTAGAATCTTTGCCAAGAACACCTCAAGTGGGATCATAAAGAGCCAGACACAACTAAAAATGACTAAACAAGAAAAATTATAATTAACATAAGTAATGTTAATCATTTGATAATAAAAATTATGTGGTTTTCTAAGTCAATATACATCCCACAAGGATCCTTAAATGCAGTTTAGAAGTCCCATTTCTGAATCAGTTTAATACCACTGTTCATAGGGCTTTGTTCTGATATAACTTTCTTTTCTTCTTCTATATTATTTTGCTTGGGAATTTCATCCAACTCCCATGGATTAAATTATTAATTCTAGGAAGATTATTCTCACATTTTTTTAATCCAGCCCTAACCTTTCTGCTGGCCTTCAGGCTACATCTCCAATTGCCTGTTGAACATCCAGAACTAAATAGGCATCTCAAACTCAACATGTCCAAAATTAAATTCATGTTCTTTCCACACAAATCCTTCCCTCTTCCTACTTTCTCTATTAATTCAAGGTAACAATCCTTCCAAGTTTTACATATATTTTTTCACTTCCCTTATAAAAATATATTGCCATGTCCAAACAATCTTACGTTCATAACATCTCTCTCTCTCCTAGTCTCCCTTCTCTCCTTGGACACATGGTCACCTTATGGATGTAGGCTCTCGTCACTTCACACCAAGATTATTGCAAAAGCCAGTTGTCTGATCTACCTGCAATAAATCTCTCTTCTTTCCAGTTCATCCTTCACTCAGCTTTTAAGGTGATCTTCCTGAAGTATAAATCTGACAATGAAACTCCACTCACTACCCCTCCCCCACTCAATAAACTCCAGTGGTTCCCTATCACTTTGAATGTAAAATCCTTTGATATTTAAAGACCTTCATGTCCAGCTCCCTGTCTCTATCTTTCCAGTCTTCTTTTATCTTATTTTCATGTACTGTGCTATGCAGGGACTCTAGTCTCATTTCTGGTCCTCACACAAGATGTTCCATCTTCTAATTCTGGACATTTTCACTAGCTGCTCCTCATGCCTTAAATTCTCTCCCTTCCTCACTTCTTCCTTCAAGTTCTACCAGCATCCTTCAAATTTCATTTAAAATCCTGTATTTTGAACCCTTTAATTCTTCTAGGCCTTCCCTCTAAGATTATTTTCAATTTATCATGTCTATAACTTATTTCTACATTGTTATTGGTGCCACCCTTGCCAGATGCACCCCTATCTCTTTCCTGACACTGCCACCATTCTAACAAGCCTCATCACCTCATGCGTGGTTTATTGTGATAGACTTATGCCTGACTGAAATTATCTCCTATTTATTTTATGTATGCTGATACATGCTTATGTTGCTTTCTTTGATAGAATATGAGCTCCTTGAGGGCAGGAACTGGTTCATACATTGGGTTTGGAGTAGGAAGTCCTGAGTTCAAATCCATCCTTAGATTCTTACTAAATGTAAGATCCCAGACAAGTAATTTAGCCCCTGCCATGATAAAGACACTTACTTTGTGAGAATCAAATGAGACAATATTTGTAAAAGTGCTTAGCATGGCACTATATGATCTTAGATGTTATAATTATTATTGTTTGCTTTGCATCCTTGCCATCTAGTGCAGTACCTGGCCCATGTTGATGTTGTTTAGTCAGTTTTTTCCAGTCATGTCCAACTCTTTGTTGATCCCTTGTAGGTTTTTCTTGGCAGATATTCTGGAGTGGTTTGCCTTGTCCTTCTCCAGCATGTTTTGCAGATGAGAAAACTGAGGCAAATGGGGTTAAGTGACTTGCCCAGAGTTACAAAGCTAATAGGTGTCTGAGATTGCATTTGGATTCAGGAGGATGAGTCTTCTGACTCTAAAACTGATACTCTTTCCACTGTGCCACCTAGCTACTCTTGCTTGGCATAGATGCTTAGTAAATACTTGTTGATCAATTGGATTAACACGGGTCAATGTAGGAAGGACTATGATGAGAAAAAATTGCTACAAGAAGTGAAAAACAAGGTTGAAAAGATTTGACTTTGAAAGTAGGGCAAAAACATTTGTCACAGTTGATTATTTCAAGAAAGTCAAAGTAATTTATTGAGTATTGGAATGAATATATTGAAAGCTCTTAGATGACAGGGTACTGTTTTGTCATGGAGACAATCTAGGAGGTTTCTCAGGAAAATTAAATGTGCTGAGATAATTTTTAAATTGTACAGAATAAACTATATTAAATATATTATGGATTTTGTTATTCTCTATTGAGGAACCAATTTTTAATGAATGATGACAGAAGATAGGCAAATGAAATGAAGTGTAGGTAATATGATAGGAGCAAAAGAAGAAGAATAATGTCAGCTAGGGACAAACTGAAAATCTAGACATGTATGTTTCTCCATGTTCAAATGATTCTAAGGATGTTGGATAATTGCCAGCTGATTTTCTTCTTGGCCATTTCAAAGCATGGTTTCTTCTCTAGCTCACCTGCCCTGCTCTATCCTGTGTCCTTGTCTCTCAATGAAAAGTCTTAATGATTGTTGCAGAACCCCCTGAATGTGTTTTTTTTTTGTTACCACATTTTCTAGAAACACTGGATCTAGAATATGCAGGAAGTTCTGAGTATGTCAACAACAAAGACACCTCAGCCCCCTCCCAGCTGACATCATGTGCTGTTTGCATCCCAAATTAGATTCCCTGTGTGCTCTTGGGAGTCAAGACAGGTGCCAGTCAGTTTGCTCTAGGCTGAGAAACTGCTTGTTGTCTACCCACATAGATAAGCAGATCATGTTTCATAGTCTAGCAGTTCTCAAGGGAAAGGAATTTGGCTTGTGGCATTACCTTGCTCCTCTTCTTTGTGAGGAGTTTTGTTCTTTTCCAACCTTTACTGCACCTTTCCCCTTTCCATGACATGCTCCATTTATCATGTCCATATCTTGTCTCTACATCATTGTTGGTTACACCTTTGCCACATCTCTCAGATACACTCCCATCTCTTCTCTAACACTACCACCATTCTAGCAAGCCTTATCACTTCATGCTTGGATTATTGCAATAGACCTACACCATTGCCTGAAATTACCTTGCAATTATTTTATGTATGCTGATATATGTTTATGTTGTCTCCCTTGATAGAATATAAGCTCCTTGAGGGAAGGAACTGGAGATTTCTAGTGTCTCCTCCTTCCTTTGTCCTGATGTTATAAAAATACAGACTTCTGTATGGATTGTGAACTCTTTGGGTGCCACATGAATGTTCATTTCTCTAGTAATAAATTTATTTTTCACATAAGTTTTATTGTGATTGCCTGTTGACAAAAGAATAGAGTTGTTTGGGTGGCTATGAATCAGGTTAAGGAGCTCTTAGACACTACTGTCCTCATAAAGAAATTGAAACCTGCAGAGATGAAGTCATTTGCTCAGGGTCACATTACTAGGTAGCAGCAAAGCTGAGATGAAAACTCAGGTAATGTTCATCTAGGTGTTCTTTCTACTTGGGACTACAACTTGTGATCTGAAAGGACAGTGAGTGTTGCTGTTTACTATGCAATATTGTTCACCAAGCATGCAGAAGGTAAAGCAGTAAATCACAGAAAACTAGAACTAGGCACCACCACCTTCAAGCATCATAAGATAATAGAATCTTGAGATTGAAAAAGACCCTAGAGGTCATCTAGTCCAACTCCTACCTGTTATAGAAATCTCTTCTTCAGTTGTCCTGAAATAGAACATCTAGTCTTTGCATGAAAACTCTTAACAGCAAACAACTTCCTACCTGCAAGCCTATCTATATTTTGAAGATCCCTAATAAATATTAGGGTAGGGATTATTTTTTTAGGATTTTACAAGGCAAATGGGGTTAAGTGGCTTGCCCAAGGCCACACAGCTAGGTAATTATTAAGTGTCTGAGGCTGGATTTGAACTCAGGTACTCCTGACTCCAGGGATGGTGCTCTAGCCACTGTGCCACCTAGCCACCCCAAGGGAAGTTTTTAAAACTAAGTCTTTTAGGAACCATTGTGTATAGGAGCATTGTAACTTATCTTCAGCTAGTATCCTTGAACACCAGAGTCTTATCTTACTAAGTGCCATCATGGGAGTGAGAGTGGATTAGAGACTGGAAAGGTATTTAAGCACTGGTGTTTTGGTAAATAAACAGAGCACTTGGAGATATGGTATTCCTTATCTTCCTTGTTTCCCTCCCCTTCAACACTACATTTGCCTGGGGAAGATTGAGGGGGTCCAGAAGTGGGTCACAACCTAAGAGTTCAGAATAGGGACTCAACATATGGCACTCATAAAGAGACAGTAAAGGCGGAGTTATCTGAGTAAAGTCTGGTATAAGGACATAGCAGATACAATCAAGAGAACCAGGTGACATCCCAGAGTGGAGGACTCTAGAGAAAGTAATAGGTTGATTTGTTACTTAGGGGGCTGATTTTAAACAAAGAGGAACCAGCAAAAGTGAGAAAACAAGTATTTAACTGAGGATTCAGGGGGAAGTAGAGTCTCTGAGGCAGTGCCCCAGGGGATGAAGCTTCTTGCTCAGCAGGAATCCATACCAGTGCCATGAACAGGATGTAGAGGACCTGCTTTGCTGCTGCTTTTGGCCACGGCTATTGGCCTGATTGCACTATGTGTGTTAAGCACAATCCAAACCCCTAAACCTATGGGCAACTTTAGAGACTTCTCATAGTTGCTGGAGACCCTGATGCAGAGCCTGAAGTTGATGCAGACCCTGACACCTATGACCAAGAATACAGCTAGTTTCACTTTTCAGCCTACAGCCCGGGGTTTCCAGACCTTTCCTCCCATAGAAGAGGGCTGTGAATTGCAGGCTCCCTGTGTTGAGAGTGAAAGTGTCACATGCTGTTGGACAGTTTGATATGGTGATGGCTACTGTTCACAAGGTGAGGCAACTCCAGGGTGTATTGGTGTTATAACACCCCTTAAGTGATTTCTCATTCTCTGCCTTTCTTACCTTCTGCAGAGAGAGTGGGGAAGGAGAAGCAAAATCTTCCTTTTTGCATCTTTGAAACTCAAGCTTATGTTTCAAATGCAATACAAACTTTGCAAAAGAACAAGACCCCTTCTAAAACTTATTTTAGAAATCAAAGGACCCCCATGCCTTCTTCCTGGTTTGGGGAGGGGGGTTGGGCAATGACTATGTTTTTCAATAGGTTATTGATTGGGAAGCTTTGAGGTTTAATTAAGAAAAAAGGGGAAGAAGATTTTTTTCTGGTATTGGGAAATTTGGATTTTGTCTTTCAAATGGAGCCTGTGCTTTTGGCTAATATTTTGGGGTGTATGTGTGTGTGTGTGTATGTATGTATGTATTTAATCATCAATAGGACGTTTTTACATCTCTCCACTGGCCTGGAGAGGTGGGAAAATGTTTCTATATTTTGAGATTTTGGTGCCAGCCAGGGTGTCCAACAATTTCACTTTGATAAATTTGAAATACAAAAGAATTGTTTTCTGTGTTTGTGTTAGTGTCTAAACTCTGAAATAGGTAAAGTTAAATGTTACTTCTTTTAGTTCAGGTTTTGAATTTGATTTTTGAAAAGTTTTTTTGTTGGCAAAAAGAAAACTTTGTAATCTTTGTAAGTTGGGGGAAAATGTATTTCAAGGAATTTGGGAATATTGGTTTTTATTATTGTTTAATTGACATTTGTTTGTACTATTTTTGAACTTTTGTTTACAACTTATGTGGCATTCATTATGTAATAATTTTGTTTCAAAAACAAGAAGAGGGATATATTAGGAACCATTGTGTATGGGAGCATTGTAAATTATCTTCACCTGGTGTCCTTGAACACTAGAGTCTTACCTTACTAAGTGCTACCACCAGAGTGGCAGTGGATTAGACACTGGAAAGGTATTTAAGCACTGGTGTTTTGGTAAATAAATGGAGCACTTGGAGATCTGTATTCCTTGTCTCCTATCCCTCCAACACAGCACTCTCCTAGGGAAGATCGAGGGAGTCCAGAATTCAGCATAAGAGTACAGAAAAGGAACTCAACATAAATTCATTTCAAAATCATTAACCTGGGGCAGCTAGGTGGCATAGTGGATAGAGCACCGGTCTTGGAGTCAGGAGTACTTGGATTCAAACACTTAATAATTACTTAGCTGTGTGGCCTTGGGCAAGCCACTTAACCCCATTTGCCTTGCAAAAAAACCTAAAAAAAAAATCATTGACGTAAATAATGTTGTTCAGTAATTTCATTCATGTCTGACTCTTTATGACTCCATTTGGGGTTTTCCTGGCAAAGATACTAGAATTATTCACCAGTTCCTTTTCCAGCCCATTTTCCAGATAAGGAAACCAAGGCAAATAGGTTTAATGACTTGCCCAGGGTCACATAGCTAGTAAGTGTCTTAAGTCCGATTTTCATTCAGGTCTTACTCTAGGCCTAGCATTCTATCCACTGTGCCAATTAGGAATTAATGAGCCAAATCATAATTGTTAGAAGTGATAGAGTAGACAAAAGAGCCTTTCATCTTGAGTTAGAGTACCTGGGTTCAAATTCCAGTTCTGATATTTACCTCCTATGGGATTTTGGGCAAGTCAGATGACCTTATCTAAAAAATGAAAGAGTTGGATTCGATGACTTCTAAATTTCCTTGAAGTTCTAAACCTATGGTCCTATGACTCCTTGACTTGTTCCATTCCATTCTTTTTTTTTTCTTTTTGGCAAGGCAAATAGAGTTAATTGACTTGCCTAAGGTCTCACAGCTAGGTAATTATTAGTGAGGCCAGGTCCTCCTGGCCCCAGGGCCAGTGTTCTATCCACTGTTCCATTCCATTCTTTTTTTCCCCCCAGAAACCAGTGTGATTCTTTTTATTAGTAACTCATTCCTTTTTATTTTCACATATTTCATAAATACTAAAGAAAAAATACTTCTGAACAAATATCAACATCCCCCAACTATCTCTAAAGGAAACCACTGTGAAAACAGACTGAAAAGATCCCCTCAAAATGCATGATTGTTAAACATGTTGATGATTTTCTAAGTATAAAGAAAATATGATAGGATCACATTTTATGTTGTTCTAATTAACAGAAATCACTGTTCTACAATAACAGGATAAGGTTGTTAAATTTCTAATTCAGAGTGTCTTTTTACTCCTGATGATATTATTTAATCCCCAAAGAAATGAGACATCCTAGAAAAAGGAACATGGGCAAAGGATAGGAATAAAGCTCAATTCCATTAAAACTGGTGCCATTTTCATATAGAAGTTATTTCTGTTATGTGAGTCAAAGACAAATGACCAACTTAATGTGACTCAATTTATCTATTTATTAAGGAAAATGTTAAATCTGTAAGTTTCTCAGATTCAAGGAACTGGCATAAGATTACTAGAAAAACTTAGGTACTCCTATGGGGTATAATATCAAACTGAGAAAAGTTATCTTTTTCTATTCTCAAAGCCATATTTCTATGGAATAGTTCCACACTTCATTCATACTCAGCATAAATATGTAACAGTATCACTTCAATTCAGACCTAGACTCATATGATCAGGAAATACAGTTACTCCCTATATCAATTATATTTAGGTATCAGAAAAGGTCAAGAAGGTGATATACTGGAAAATTCTATAGATTTTGAGTCAGTAAATCCAGTTTCAAATTCCAACTCTTCTATTTAGTGGAAGTCATTTAAAGTCTTTAGATCTTCAGCTCCTTATTTTTAAAATGAATATTGTATATTTTATTTCCAAGGTCCTCTCTAGTTCTAGATTTACGATCTCACAGAGTGGTATAACAATGTACCAGTGTAAAGTTTATTCCACACAGGTCCATTCCATTCTTGAACAACTGTAATAACTAGCTAAATATGCCTTCTAACTTTTATCCACTGACCTTAGTTTTATGCATGGACCTAATGGACAATTTTCTAATGTATATTTAAAAGGGAGTAGTTTTGTTCCAAATAAAAATTAGGGAGCATATAGTGAATGGTGAAAATAATGTACTTTTCTCTCCCTAGTGGTTAGATAAGTTGAAAAAGGAATGCATGAGTTTTAAAATGGTTCAGATAATATTCCTTGATGATAAATATGTGATAGTAGGTTACTGGGGGCAAGTTTGGGATGTCCAAAGTGCATCCTTACCTACTGAGGACATAGCTACTCATTATTAGTGTTTTTTTTTAAAAGCATTTTTAGTGCCACTTTGAGAAATCAAACACTGGACCAAAAAGATCCTGCTTCCAACTGAGTATTACTTTTCTTACATTTGAGGTAATTGAGTGTGGGAAATTTATGAATGACTGTCTTTTGGATTAGGTCACCTAAGTGTAAAACCCAAATGACAATGAGGTGAATTATACTGTGCTTCCCCTGAATGATGTCGGTGAGTCTAGTCTCCTTTCTATAATATGACTATTATAATACACTCCACCATCTTACTCTTACTAGGCATTTATGATAGTACCCAGCAGGAATCCATTCCCACAAGAGAAGTTAATAAATACTATGTGATGGTAATGAGGGAACTTAATAATTACTCTCTGATGGTAATGAGGAAACTTAATAAATACTATCTGATGGTAATAACAGAACTTAATTACTATCTGATGGTAATGAGGATGAGATGTTGTAAGAACTGATAAGATAATATCTATGAAGGGTTTGGCTGTTCACAGAGGAAGTAAATTGTGACCCTTCCAAGGACAGAATTTTTACTGAGGAAGATGTGAGCACTGAATTTCAAGTCAGAAGACAGGTTCAAACCCTCTCTTTGTTATTATTTATATGATTTTGGGCAAGTCAGCTAACCTACCTGGGCCTCAATTTTTTTGTTTAACTGTTAAATAGGTGGGGAAGGGTTTAGACTAATTGATTTTCATCTTTTGAGCCAATCCAATACCATAAAGGTTAAATAGGTTTTAAAAAAAATGATAAAAAGGTAGACAGCTTCATAACAGCAATGTTGCTTGTCACACAACCATTCATTCTTTTGACATTTATTGTCTACATTGTGCTAAGTTTATCTAGGTGCAATGAACAACCCCAAAAAGTACAATTCCTTGCCTTCAAGGAACTTATAATTTGCATGCTCTGCACACACATGGAGAATTAAAGACAAATAATATTACAAAAATGATGCAAAATAATTTTGGAGTTGGTGTATAGGCTTCCTGTACAGGATATAGCAAATGAACCTTAAGAGGGATTTTATGTAGTAGTGAGTAGGGAGTGCATGCTAGACATGGAAGGATGGCCCATGGAAAGACATAAGGAAGGGAGCTATACTATCTTATATGGGGAAAAGTAGAAATAAGATAGTTTGATTTGAATGCAGAGCATGTAAAAAGAAGTCACAGTCTATAAACCTGAAAAGGTAATCATTCTTGAATCAGACTGTGAGAGATAAGAAAGAGTCACTGGGATTTCTTGAACCAGAAAAAGGCATGGTCAGGTCTGTGCTTTAGGATTATCACTGTGGCTAGGACATCAGGGGCACCAAGATGACAAATTAAGCAGTGATTTGCTGTAACTCTCCCATATTCACTTCCATACAACCATGAAATGGTACTCCAAAAAAAAAATCCTAGAATAGCAAAAACCAGCAAAAAGACAGGGTGAAGCAATCTTTTAGCCCAAGAAAGATTGGCAAGAACAGTCTGTCTCACTTGGGTAAAAGAGAAAGACAGTCCAGGGCAAGAAGCATCCCTGCAAGCAAGCAAATGCCACACCAGAACCCCCTACATGTCTCATTCTAACCAGGGGAAACAGACTTCAAGCAATGAGAAAAACTGTTGTTTGAGCATAGGTCTAGGCAAACAGGTGGAAGCCAGTCCTATGGGCATCTAAGCAAATAGGCCATCTCTAACTCCTCTCCCTCCCATCCTTCCATGTACTTCAGTGTAGTTTTGGAGAAATGCAGAAATACCCCACCAGCCTCAGCACAGACCAAATACCAGCACTAGGACCTGGATCAGCACCAGAAAAGCTACCAGACCTTTATTATTTCCAGCAGTGCCAGCCATCCCCATCCCCACCCTATTCTTTCAGTGCAGCAACCAGACACAAGAGTCCCACATGGACCACAAGGCAACATCAATGTAGCACCAGGTAAACAGCCAGAGTCTACAACCCCTGGCACAAGAAGCCTGAGGTAGCCACTTTTACTCTGGGAGCAGAACTCAAGTTTTGTTTTTTTGGTTTTTTTTTAGGTTTTTGCAAAACAAACATGGCTAAGTGGCTTGCCCAAGGCTACACAACTAGGCAATTATTAAGTGTCTGAGACCGGATTTGAACCCAGGTACTCCTGACTCCAGGGCCGGTACTTTATCCACTAAGCCACCTAGCTGCCCCAGAACTCAAGTTTAAAGGAAAGGAAAAAGGCAAGCAAAAAAATAAAATAAAAAAGATCTAACCATAGAAAGTTATTATGTGAACAGGGAAGATCAGGACACAAACTCAGAAAAAGACAATACTGTTAAACCATTTATGGGCAAAGCTTCAAACAGAAATGGAAAATAGTCAAGTCCAGAAAGAACTCATGGAAGAGCTCAAAAAGGATCTTAAGAATCATATAAGAAAGGTGGAAGAAAAATTGGAAAAGGAAATGAGAGCAATGCAAGAGAAGTATGAAAAAAGTCAATAGGTTGGAAAAAAGAAAATAACTGCTAAAAAGTAGAATTGGCCAAATGGAAAAGCAGTTACAGAAATCTGACCAAAACAACTCCTTAAAAGGTACAGATGGCCAAATGGAAAAGTAAGTATAAAAGCTAACTGAGGAAAAATTCTTTAAAAGTTAGAATTGGGTAAATGGAAGTTGATGACTCTATGAGACATCAAGAATCAATCAAATTCAAAAGAATAAAAAAATTGAAGACAATATAAAATAAGTTATTTGGAAAAACAACTGACTAGATTTAGGAGAGACAAGGTCAGAATCATTGGACTACTTGAAAGTCACAACAAAAAGAACCTAGACATCATCTCTCAAGAAATTATCAAGGAAAACTGTCCCAATATCTGGAACCAGAATCAATTACCTCAGGAAATAGATCCCAAAATAAAAACTCCAAGGAACATTATAGCCAAAACCCAGAACTATCAGATCAAGGCAAAAAGTCCTGCAAGTGTCCAGAAAGAAATAATTCATATAATAGGGAGCCACAATCAGGATTACACTGGATTTACCAGCTGTAATATTAATGGATTAGAGGTCATGGAATATGATATTCTGGAAGGCAAAGGAACTAGGACTATAATCAAGAAATCACCTATCTGGTGAAAGTGTTCACTCAGTGAAACAGAAGAACTTCTAACTTTCGTAAGAAGAAGACCAGAATTTAACAAAAACTTTGATCTCTAGTTTCATGAGCCAAGTGAAACCAAAAAAAGGGGGGAAAAGGACAAAAGGAAACATAAAGGAGTCTAGGAGTCTATGGAGCTGAATTGCTTTTAGGTCAGGATCTATGTGAGATGATGCTTGTAATTCTTTTTTTTTTTTTTTAGGTTTTTGCAAGGAAAATGGGGTTAAGTGGCTTGCCCAAGGCCACACAGCTAGGTAATTATTAAGTGTTTGAACCCAGGTACTCCTGACTCCAGGGCTGGTGCTTTATCCACTGTGCCACTTAGCCACCCCAATACTTGTAATTCTTAAAAATCATTTCACTAATAGTACACCTAGAAGGAATAGAAATAGAGGATATGTGTATGAGGTGAATTTGAGGGAACAGCATAAAAATAATTAAGAGGTGAGAAAGAGGAGTACACTGAGTACAGATGGAAAAGAGAGGTAGACTGAAGAGGCTAAAAACAATCTATCACAGAGGAAGGCAAGACGGGCATTACTTTATCTTTTGCTCTCATCAGGATTGGCTCAAAGAGGGAATAATATACCTTGACTATCTGTCTGTCAACTGACTATAGAAATATACTACATATAATATAAATATAGTATAAATCAGCTAACTATAGAAATCTATCTTACCTGACAGGATAGTAGGAGGGGAGGAGATTAAGTAAAGGGAGAGGAAACTGACAGAAGAGAGGGCAGACCAAGGAAGGTGGTAGACAGAAGCAAAACACTGTCAAGGAGGGACAGGGTAAATGGAGAGGAGAAAAGGAGAAAAAAATACAATGAAGGGGAATACATGGTTGATAATTATAACTGTGAATATAAATGCGATGAACTCTTCCATAAAATGGAAGCAGATAGAGTAGATTAAAAACCAGAATCCTATAATATGTTGCTTCCAAGAAATAGACTTGAAGCAGAAAGATGTACAAAGAGTAAAGGTAAGGGACTGGTGCAAATTTATTATGGCTCAGGTGAAGTTAAAAAGAAAAAGCAGGGATAGCAATTCTGATCTAGACAAAGAGAAAGCAAAAACTGACCTAATTAAAAGGTAGACTATTTCTCACTGCTCTAATTTGCTTATGGTATCACCCTTTATGTCTACCTTTCATATCTGTGGAGAAAAAAAGAATTCATGACCAAGCAAGAGATAATTATATTATCATTACATTATATATTACATATTATACATTCATTACAAATACATCTTACATTATAAAATATAAAACAGGAAATTTTTATTATATTAAATGTAAAGGCTTTTGCACAAGGAAAACTAAGACAACCAAGATTATTAGGTAAGCAGAAAGATGATAAACAATCTTTACAAAGAATCTCTGATGAATATAATTTCTCAAATATATAAAAAACTGAATCAGATTCATAAGAATACAATCTATTCTCTAATTGATAAATGGTCAAAGAATATGAACAGTTTTCAGATGAAGAAATGAAAGCTATCTACATCTATCAGAAGTGTTCTAAATCAATTTTGATTATAGAAATGCAAATTAAAACAACTTTGAGGTATCATGTTAATGATATAAGAGGAAAACGATAAATGTTGGAGAGGATGTGGGAAATTTGGGACATTACTGCACTTTTGGTGGAATTGTATATGATCCAATCATTCTGGAGACTCTTTGGTACTATGTTGAGTCCCTTTCCAGACTCATCTGTTGAGTTCCACTTCTGAACTCCCTCAATCTTCCCCAGGTGAATGTTGGAGGGGTGGGAGACAAGGAATACAAGATTTCCGAGTTCTCTGTTTATCTACCAAAACACCAATGCTTAAATACCTTTCAAGTCTCTATCCATTCCCACTCTAGTGGCACTTAGTAAAACAAGGCTCTGATGTTCAAAGACACCAGATGAAGATAATTTACAATGTTCCCTCACACAACAGTTCCTAACAGTGCTATATCCAAAGGACAACCAAACTGTGCATACTCTTAGATCTAGCATATCACTACCAGGTCCGTATCCCAAAGACATAATAAAAAAGGAAAGGGACCTACATATTCAAAAAATATATATAGCAGCCCTTTTCATGAATCAAAATATTGGAAATTAAGGGGATGTCCATCACTTGGGGAATAGCTGAAGAAGCTATGATATATGAATATAATGAAATACTACTGTGCAATAAGAAATGAAAGACAAAATTTCAGAAAAACCTAGAAAGAAGTGTATGAACTGATGAAAACTGAAATGAAAAGAACCAAGAAAGCATTGTATACAGTATTAACAACATTGTGTGATGATCAGTTCAGCTCTTCTCAGCAGCACAATGATCCAAGACAAGTACAAAGTACTAACAAAAGAAAAATCCATTCACAATCAGATAAAGAACTGAATAAGTCTGAATGCAGATTGAAGTCTTTTTTTCACTTTTTTCATTTTCATGATTTTTTCCTTTATGATCTGTTTGTTCTATCACAATTGTGTTTACTATGGAAATATATTTTACATAATAGTATAAACAGATCAAATTGTCTACTATTTAAGAAGAAAGAATGAGAGAGAGGAAGAAAAATTTGGAACTCAACATTTTATAAAAATTGTCTTGACATGTAATTGGAAAAAACCCCATAAAATACCATTTATAAGGTGGTGGTTCTTTAAGAACAAATTAGAGAAAGTAGAGACTCAAGGAAGGAAATTAACAGGTGGGAGAGGAAACCTATTATAACAGTCCAGGTCAGAAGTCGTAAGGATCTGAACCAGGTTGATAGTTGTATAAATGGAGAAAAAGATGAATTTGAGATATCTTGTGAAGGCAGAATCAACAAAACTCATCCATTATTTAGTATGAGGGGTGAGACAGAAGGGGAGGAATCAATGCTGAATCTGAGGTTGTAAAACTAGAAAGATGGTGGTATTCTCAAAAGAAAGAGGAGAGGACTGGTGGTTTGAACACCACATGACTTTAGTTCTTCATTTCATTCTGTTCCATGTCTTCAGAGAAGGAGAAACCTTGGAGTTCCACTGTTGTCTCAGGTGGATTCAATCAACAATGAGTAAAATACAAATTTCATTAGAATGTATCAGGGTAGGTGCTGTTTGAATTTTGTCTTTTTTGTTCTATAGCAAATATGCTTTGCCCATAGTAGACTTTTAGTAAATATGTGTGCAACTGAATGACATTAGGTAAGTAATAATTGCAAGGTGTAAAAAGAATCATACTGATTGTACAGATGAGGAACCTGAGGGCTAAGTGAATTTAAGTGATTTGTCCAAGATCAATCAATCAATAAACATTTATTAAGCTTCTACTACTTGTGAAGCACTGTGCTAAGTGTTGGGGACAGGAAAAAAGGTATAACATAGTTTTTTGTCCCAGGGTGGGGAGATAACATACAAACAAATAATATACAAAGTAACCTTACATACAGGATAAAAAGGAAATCATTTAAAAAGGAAAAAGCAGTGGAATTAAAGGGTTAAGGAAGGCTCCCTGCAGATGGTGGGATTTTAGTTGAGACTTAAAGGAGGATAAGGATATCAGTAGGCAGAACAAAGAAGTGAGAACATTCCAGAAATGAAGAAAAGTCAGAGAAAATGCTCAGATCCAAGAAATGGAGGATCTTGTTTCAGTAAGTATCAGAAATAGGATTTTAATTCAGGTCCTCTCTCTCTCTTTCCCCAATACCACCCTGCCTCTGTTAATGCTAAGACAGGGCTGTCCAACCTTAGGTTATCTTAGAGTCACATTAAAGTGAAATAATTATTTGAGGGCCATACCCAGAATAAAAAATACAGAACACTAATACATTAGTTAATTTGTAGTCTTACCTTAGGTTTAGTAAGTGTTATGAAAAGTCATGCTACTTTTAACTTTTTACAAAGTGTGGGAATACACATCAGTAATATGACAGGCAAAGGCATAAAGTAGGAAAGGAAACACAAAACAACAAGGTAACAGGATAAACAGTATAAAGATAGGTGCATTCAGATTATTCTGCATCGTATAGACAAAACACATACCACAGATCGATTGAAAGTTCCATGTGATATGTTCCATTTGTAATACTGTTTAAAAATACCACAGAAAATTAACATCAAGAAATTATTTATTAGTGGTGGAATTAAAAAAGCTAATATGCATTCTATGCAAATTATTATTTTATTTTTTCACTCTAGAAAATTAAAACCCACAGGCAGGCCACATAAAAATCACACTGTGGGCTGCATATGCCTTGGGCTGTATTTTGGACAGCCCTATGCTAAGGGAAGCCCACTCCTCTATTGTTGCTACTTTGCCCAATCCAGTGTGATGAGGAAACTGTCTACCATGAGGTCAGGACTGATGGAGTTCAGGTTGGGGTGTGGCTGAGTCTTTGGACAAAACTGATCAGAATGACTGTTTTCCTTTATTCTGACCTTTGGGGATTTTTTTCAATTATTTTTACCTTGGCCAGAGGCACCACAAAACTGACATACTTCCCTCATCTCAGAAGAATCTTAGTTGACTCTTTCCAAGATTTGCTTTGTGGAGATCTACCCAAAGAATGTAGGTTGATAGGAATAGGGATTGGACCTTTAGTTTTTCTGAAAGGACGAAATACTTTAATAAGGAAACTTTCATTAGTGATACAGATCAGCACCTTCTTGCAACATTTAGTCTTATAGCTGCCTAGGGCAGAGAGAACTTAAGTGACTGCTTTGCTCATACAACCAGTATACAATCAAAGGTAGAATTTGAACTCCTGCATCCTCACTCCAAGACCAGCTCTCTTCCCAAAACACCATGGGGGTTATTAAAAACAAGGATATTGATCATGTGGACTATGGAAAAATCATGACAGCTGTTTTCTT
The DNA here is from genome assembly GCF_037893015.1 of Macrotis lagotis. Classification (NCBI taxonomy): domain Eukaryota; kingdom Metazoa; phylum Chordata; class Mammalia; order Peramelemorphia; family Peramelidae; genus Macrotis; species Macrotis lagotis. The sequence goes on from NC_133665.1 coordinate 22,231,758, forward strand.
TCTTTTAAAAATTATTAATATCTTTTGTTTTTTATATCACCTTTATTAGGCTGACACATTTCTACAGCTCATAAATCCAATTCATGTACAGGTCAAGGCATCACCCATGATGTACTCTTCAAAAATGAAGGACAAACAATAACCATTTCCCACCCTTCTACCTAGAGTATTATTCTTGATAATAAACATTAAAGCAACAATGGAAATCGATTCTGCAAAACTAACCAACATATCAACTAAGAGTATTTGTAACATCTGATACCCATAGGCCCTGTCAATGAGAAGATTTCTTTTCTTTTCTTCAGTGCCAGTTGGTAATTATAATAACAAACATTCATTTTTTCTTCTCTACTTACATTGTTGTAGTCATGTCTGTTATTTTCCTAATTCTTATTACTTAATTTTTACATTTTACATTACATTTACATTTTATATTAGTTCATATGTTATATCAAACTTCTATATATTCTTTATATCCATTTTTTTTAGGTTTTTGCAAGGCAATGGGGTTGAGTGACTTGCCCAAGGTCACACAGCTAGGTAATTATTAAGTGTCTGAGGTCAGATTTGAACTTTACTCTATCCACTGCTTCACCTAGCTGCCCCATACCCATTGTTTCTTACAAAGTAGTAATATTCCATTATATTAATGAATCACATTTTGTCTATTTACCAATCAATAGTCACTTCATTTTGAGGAAAAAAGTTCTAAATATTGATGTGATACATACATACACACACATATAGTTTTGTTTATCTGAATGGTTATATGTATGTAGGGAAGATTCCCTTCTATCTTTTCTATTTTTCTATTTTCCTTTACCCCCTCTACCCTCCTCTTTGTTCACCTGACTTTCTGAACTTCAGCCCCATATCCCTGGACAGGTAAGCCTCTTTTTTTTTTTTAGGTTTTTTGCAAGGCAAATGGGGTTAAGTGGCTTGCCCAAGGCCACACAGCTAGGTAATTATTAAGTGTCTGAGACCGGATTTGAACCCAGGTCCTCCTGACTCCAAGACCGGTGCTCTATCCACTACGCCACCTAGCAGCCCCGCAGGTAAGACTCTTGAGGAAATGATCTATCTTCCCTTTTTTTTTTGCTTCTATTTATATCCCTTTCACTTAGTATATTAGGAGTGAATGTGGGCATCTAGGTGGCACAGTGAATTGAATACCAGCCATAGAGTCAGGAGGACCTGAGTTCAAATGTGACCTCAGACACTTAATAATTACCTGGCTATGACCTTGGGTAAATCATTTTACCCCACTGCCTTGCAAAAACAAACAAACAAAAAAGAGTGAATGCTCAATTTTATTAGTCACTCTTGGGACACAATTCTAGCACTGGGATCTCTGGGCAAAAGTAGGGAAATATTTTATGGCTGACAGTTTCAATAATTGATTATTGAATATCCTGATATATATGACCTCCTCTAAAGTCCTGCCCTTAAGTTTCATCATGGCAGAGTAACAATAAACTCTTAAAAACTTTGCCAGTGGAATGAATAAATACTGGCATGTGCAATTTTTTTAGGATTTGAAAGGAACTTTACACATATTATCTTATTTTATCCTCATAATAACTATGTGCTATAGTCGCTATTTTTAACCCTATTTTACAATGGGGAAATGGAGGCTTAGGGGGATGAAATGAAATGTCCAGAGTCACACCCTTACTACTTGCATGACCTTAAGCATGTAACTTAACATTTCTGGGCCTCAGTTTTCCCATATATAAAAGCAAAGAATTAGACTAGATGGCCTCAGTCATTTCTGAGCCTTTAAGGTATGCCCAGCCTATGGTAAGGACTTGATTAATTCTTCTCATTGTAAGATGCCAGGCATCATGCAAAGCAAGATCTCAGAAGTGCTTCCTATCCAATATTAACAACCACAAACATAATAACAAACCAAAAACTCTCATAGAGTCAAAGGAGTAACCCAGGGATATGATATTTAGTATTTCTGACTTTGTCTTCACTGTCACTTTTTCAGATCTGGGTCCATTTTTCCCAAATGTGAAATAGAGGCAATAAAGTCTATGCTATCATCTCTTTTTTCTCTTTTACTTTTCTTTTGTTTTTTTAGTTAGAATGAAGTTTTATTCTATGGGATTTACCATTAACCTGTAAGTGGAGACCATTATGGTACTGACCACCTCTTGTTTTATTTTTTAGGTTCAGAATAAAATAAATAAAAATTCAAAAACAGACTTATAAATCTGAGAATTATATAAACTGAATGAAAAAATGCATTTCTATCTACATAAAGTACATTTATAAGTTCTTTTAATTTTTACTTTTAACAAGGCAACATGGTATATTATATTTGACAAAAGGCTGGTCTTGGAGTCAGAAACACTTGAGCTCAAGGTTTTCACATTACTATGCATGCGGTCATGGGAAATCATTTATACTCTTGGTGGCCCCAGGCAACTTTCTAGGACTATAAATGACAGTGTTTTCCCAATCTGCATGAATGAAAGCATTTCCACAGGTAAAGCTCCCTACAGAGATGAAATCTCAGGCTTGGACTAGTTCTTTATCCCCAAAGGGAAAAATATTAAAACAAGGATCAACACATTTTCACTAACTGATATTCTTCTCTAACACCCAAAATATCAGGAGGTTCACATTTCCCTAGTTTGTAACCATTGTAATTACCATTCCCTTTTTTTAAATCCCTTGATGCCCCAGAAATATGATTGTGTCCTAGATTAGGTGGTAGATTTATTTTGGGGAAAATACTGATTCTACTTCCTAGAGATCCCCTCATTTCAAAACAACAGAATATTAAAAATTAGAAGCTAGGCATGGCTAGATGGCACAGAAGATACAGTGCCAAGCCTGGGGTCAGAAAAGCTCATCTCTGTGAGTTCAAATCTGGCCTGTGTGACTTTGAACAAGTCACTTAATCCCATTTGCCACAGGTTCCTTATCTATAAAGTGAGCTGGAGAAAGAAATGACAAACTGCTCCAATATCTTTGCCAAGAAAACACTGAGAATGATAAAGTTTAAGTCATTTAAGTCATGACTCTAGTTTAACTGAATAGAGGGGGAATGTGACCTAGGGTTTAGTGCTCTTCCTATTGCATAGAACTTAGCTCCTTTTTCCAGTTTCTTGAGGTTCTGAGGAGCAGAGAAAGGCTAATACTTAATTAAAGAAGACCCTCTCAGAACTTATGCATTTTAGGCTCCCATAATAGCTATAAGATCTATGGAAGGAAATAGGAACCTCCTGAGAAGACCACTGCCCAATCTTAGTGCCTTCCCACCCTCCCACCCCCAATATCAGGGTCTCTCTCATTTGTAATATACTTTGGGAACATCACCAAAGCATCTGCTTTCCTTTGCCTCCATTCCCCTGGGTCATACTATGACTGAAAGATTTCTAATCTTTTATTTTCAGCCAAAAAGAGGTAATTAAAATTTTAGGATCATAAAATCATAAAGTCCAATGCCTTTCATTTTTACAGAGGAGGAAATTGATTTCCAGAAAAAATGAAATGATTTGTCCAAAGTCACAAAGACAGATTTGAACCCCAAACTCCAGAATCCTTCACTGTTTCCTATGAGACAATGGAACTTTACAGAGTAAGAACTAGCTGAGAAATATCTAATCACTTTTATCTAAGGGATGATTGAAACTAGGTGTTAGTATATAAAAGAAGTCAGAGTAGCTGAACTGTGGGGACTATAGAGCAGCAGCATTTTTCCCCAGGAGCCCTGAGGACAACAGCTCCTCTTGAATCACATGCAGGGAAAGGAAAAAAAAGATAGAACCTTTGGGCTGGCTATTGAACTTGCTATATATGGGTGTTTTTGAATGGCCTTCTTGGAATATATGTGTGTGTTGGGGGTGGGTGGGAGGGGCCACATGTAATGAATATGAGTTCAGTCACTTTCATCAAGATTTTAGGAGCAGTGCTCGCTTCGGTAGCACATATACTAAAATTGCAATGATACAGAGAAGACTAGCATGGGCCCTGCGCAAGGATGTCACGCAAATTCGTGAAGCATTCCATATTTTTGAGGGCAAAGTAGTTATTGAAAGAGTACATCGATCCCCACCAGAAAAAGATCCTAAAAGGAAAACACCAAGGAATGTTGTGGCCAAACTCCAGAACTATCAGATAAAAGAGAAAATCCTGCAAGCAGCCAGAAAGAAACAATTTAAATATCAAGGAGCTACAGTAAGGATCACGCAGGACCTGGCTGCATCAACTTTAAGGGATCAAAGGGCCTGGAACGAGATATTTCGAAGAGCAAGGAGCTTGGAATGCAGCCAAGAATCTACTTTCCTGCAAAGCTGAGCCTTCTCTTCCAGGGAAAAAGATGGACATTTAATGAAATGGAAGAATTCCAAAAATTTCTGATGAAAAGACCAGAGCTAAACAGAAAATTTGGATATCAAACAGGAGGTTCAAGAGACACATGAAAAGGTAAGAAAAAGGGGGGGCAGTAAAAGGAAAACAATGCAATCCAGCAAGTTGAAACTGGCTATATCCCAGCATGGGGGTGGGTAGAGACTCTCATAAATCCTGAGGATCCTGAGAAATGTAACTCTAACAGAGAGAATATACCTAGCCAGAAATGCTGGGCATCCATGACCTATCCATGGGACTGATATCTAATGGGATGTAACTGGCTTTAACTCCACTGGGGAGAAAGAGTCTAATAACTCTCAGGAATTTGGACTCTATCCAACAGAATATACTGAACTAGAAAGGGACAGACACTCAGAATTTTTTATGACTTAGATAGAATGATCTAAAAAAAAATACACTACCTCCCTAAAAAGGGGGACAGGAAAGAGACGGGAGGAGGGAGGGAATTGAATGGGACAAATCTCATTACACTAAGAGGTACAAAAAACCTATGGTAATAGAGGGGAAGAAGGGAGTAGAGGGTAAACACCTGAATCCTCTTCTCATCAGACTTGGCTTAAAGTCAACCTACACATACTCAGTTAACTTATAAAACATCTAACCTTTCAAGAAGTAAAAGGGGAAAAGGGGAGGGGGGATAGAGAAAGGGAAGGGGAGTGGAGGAAATAAGGGGAAATAACAAAAGGAAGGGAAGGGAACAGGGAAAGGGGAAAGAAAGGGGAGGGAGTGATATAGGAGGGCAAACACACTGAAGGGGGTGGTATTCAAAAACAAAATACTGGGGAATATGGATAAAAGGGGGGGAAGGGGGAAAAATACAAACAGAGGGAAGATAGCACAGAGGGCAATAAAGAATTAGTAATCATAACCTTAAATGTGAATGGGATGAACTCTCCCTTAAAACGTAAGCAAATAGCAGAGTAGATTAAAAACCAGAATCCTACAATATGCTGCTTACAAGAAACTCATTTGAAGCAGAGAGATACATACAGAGTAAAGGTAAAAGGTTGGAGCAAAATATATTTTGCTTCAGCTGAAGTAAAAAAAGCAGGGGTAGCAATCCTTATCTCAGACAAAGCAGCAGCAAAAATAGATAACGTTAAAAGAGATAAGGAAGGAAACTTTATCCTCCTAAAAGGAACCATAGACAATAAAGTCATTTCAATATTGAATATATATGCACCCAGTGGGACAGCACCCAAATTCTTAGAGGAGAAGCTGAAAGAATTACAGGAAGACATAGACAGCAAAACTCTACTAGTCGGAGAACTCAACCTCCCGCTATCAGATCTAGATAAATCAAATCATAAAACAAACAAGAAAGAAATTAGGGAGGTAAATAGATTGTTAGAAAAATTAGATATGGTAGACTTATGGAGGAAACTGAATGGGGATAGGAAGGAATATACCTTTTGCTCTGCAGTACATGGAACCTATATAAAAATTGACCATGTACTAGGACATAAAAACCTAATGATCAACTGCAGAAAGGCAAAAATAGTGAATACATCTTTCTCAGATCACAATGCAATAAAAGTCATATGCAATACTGAGCCAAGGAGATATAGACCCAGAGCCAATTGGAAGCTGAATAAACTTATCTTAAAAAATGAGTGGACCAAAAAACAAATTATAGAAAGAATTAACCATTTTATCCTAGATAATGATAATAATGAAACAACATACCAAAACCTATGGGATTCATTCAAAGCAACTCTCAGGGGATATGCAACTAAAAAAATTAGAGAAAGAACAAATCAAAAATCCCCAATCAAATACCAAATTAGAAATTTTAAAAATCAAAGGAGAAATTAATAAAATTGAAAGCAAAAAAACTATTGAATTAATAAATAAAACCAAAAGTTGGTATTATGAAAAAACCAATAAAATTGATAAACCTCTGGTCAATTTGATTAAAAAAAAGAAAGAAGAAAACCAAATTGCTAGTATTATAAATGAAAAAGGTGAACTCACTACCAATGAGGAGGAAATTAAAGTAATAATTCAAAATTATTTTGCCTAACTTTATGCCAATAAATTTGATAATCTAAGTGAAATGGATGAATATTTACAAAAATATAAGTTGCCCAGGTTAAATGAAGAAGAGATTAAATACCTGAACAACCCTATCTCAGAAAAAGAAATTCAACAAGCCATTAGTGAACTCCCTAACTCCAGGGCCTGATAGATTCACAAGTGAATTCTACCAAACATTTAAGGAACAATTGGTTCCAATCCTATATAAACTCTTTGGAAAAATAGGGAAAGATGGAACTCTGCCTAACTCTTTCTATGAAACCAATATGGTACTGCTACCTAAACCAGGAAGAGTTAAAACAGAGAAAGAAAATTATAGACCTATTTCACTCATGAATATAGATGCAAAAATCCTAAATAAAATCTTAGCAAAACGACTACAACAAGTCATCACTAGGATAATACATTATAATCAAGTAGGATTTATTCCAGGAATGCAGGGTTGGTTCAATATTAGGAAAACTGTTAATATACTCAATTATATCAATAACAAACCTATCAAAAACCATATGATCATATCAATAGATGCTGAAAAAGCTTTTGACAAAATAAAGCATCCATTCCTATTAAAAACACTAGAGAGTGTAGGAATAAACGGACTGTTCCTAATAATAATGAGCAGTATCTATCTGAAACCATCAACAAGCATTATACTCAATGGGGAGAGGCTAGAGGCATTCCCAATAAGATCAGGGGTTAAACAAGGGTGCCCATTATCACCACTACTATTCAATATTGTATTAGAAATGTTAGCATCAGCAATTAGAGAAGAAAAAGAAATTAAAGGAATTAGAATTGGGAAGGAAGAGACAAAACTCTCACTATTCGCTGATGATATGATGGTCTACCTAGAGAATCCCAAGAAATCATCTAAAAAACTACTGGAAACAATTAGCAATTTTAGCAAAGTTGCAGGTTATAAAATAAACCCCCCATAAATCCTCAACTTTCCTATATATGACTAGCAAGAAACAGCAGGAAGAGCTAGAAAGAGAAATTCCATTCAAAGTAACCTCAGACAGTGTAAAATACTTGGGAGTCTATTTGCCAAGACAGACTCAGAATCTTTTTGAAAACAATTATAAAACACTTCTCACACATTAAATCAGATTTAAATAACTGGGCAAATATCAACTGCTCATGGATAGGGAGAGCTAATATAATAAAAATGACAATTCTACCAAAACTGAACTATCTGTTTAGTGCCCTACCAATCAAAATTCCAAAAAATTACTTTAATGAGCTAGAAAAAATTGTAAGTAAATTCATATGGAGAAATAAAAAAGTCAAGAATTGCCAGGAGCTTAATGAAAAAAATGCAAAAGATGGTGGCTTAGCACTACCCGATCTAAAATTATATTATAAAGCATCAGTCATCAAAACTGTTTAGTATTGGCTAAGAAATAGAGTGGTGGACCAGTGGAATAGACTAGGTGTAAAAGCAGGAGAGGATTATAGTAATCTGCTGTTTGATAAACCCAAAGAGTGTGGCCACCTGGATAAAAACTCCCTCTTTGATAAAAAACTGCTGGGATAATTGGAAGTTAGTATGGAAGAAACTTAGATTAGACCAACACCTCACACCCTTTACCAAGATAAGATCCAAATGGTTACAGGACGTAGACATAAAAAACAATACTATAAGCAAATTAGAAGATCAAGGACTAGTCTACCTGTCAGATCTATGGAAAGGGGAACAGTTTATGACTAAGGAAGAGTTGGAGAACATCACTAAAAACCAATTAGATGATTTTGATTACATTAAATTAAAAAGTTTTTGCACAGGTAAAACCAATGTAATCAAAATCAAAAGAAAAGTAGTAAATTGGGAAACAATCTTTACAACTAATGATTCTGACAAAGGACTCATTTCTAAAATATACAGAGAACTGAGTCATATTTTTAAAACAAAAAGCCATTCCCTAATTGACAAATGGTCAAAGGATATGCAAAGGCAATTTACAGATGAGGAGATCAAAGCAATCCATAGCCATATGAAAAAATGCTCTAAATCATTAATTATTAGAGAAATGCAAATTAAAGCTTCCCTGAGGTACCACCTCACACCTCTCTGGCCAGTATGACCAGGAAGGATAATGATCATTGTTGGAAGGGATGTGGGAAATCTGGGACACTATTAACACTGTTGGTGGAGCTGTGAAGTCATCCAACCCTTCTGGAGAGCTATTTGGAACTATGCCCAAAGGGCAACAAAAATGTGCATACCCTTTGACCCAGCAATACCACTACTGGGTCTATACCGTGAAGAGATGAGGAAAAAGGGTAAAAACATTACTTGTACAAAAATATTTATAGCAGCCCTGTTTGTGGTGGCAAAGAATTGGAAATCCAATAAATGTCCTTCAATTGGGGAATGGTTTAGCAAACTGTGGTGTATGTATGTCATGGAATACTATTGTTCTATTAGAAATCAGGAGGGACCGGATTTCAGGGACACCTGGAGGGATTTGCATGAACTGATACTGAGTGAGATGAGCAGAACCAGAAAAACACTGTACAACTTAACAGCAACATGGGAGTGATGTTCAACCTTGAAGGACTTGCTCATTCCATCAGCGCAACAATTGGGAACAATTTTTGGCTGTCTGCAAAGGAGAGTGCCATCTGTATCCAGATAAGGAGCTGTGGAGTTTGAACAAAGTACAAAGACTATTCCCTTTAATTCCGAAAAAAAAAACCCAGATGTCTTATGGTTTGATCTGGTTACCTCTGAGAATTCTGTTCTCTTTAAGGATATGATTTCTCTCTCATCACACCCAATTTGGATTGAGGTACAACATGGAAACAAAGTAAAGACTGACGGAGTGCTATCTGTGGGGTGGGGGTGGGTGGGAGGGAAGCAAGATTGGGGGAAAACTGTAAAACTCAAATAATATCTTTAATAAAAATTAAAAAAGAAGAAAAAGAAAAAAAAGATTTTAGGAGCAGGGGCAGCTAGGTGGCACAGTGGATAGAGCACTGGCCCTGGAGTCAGGAGGACCTGAGTTCAAATCCAACCTCAGATACTTAATAATTACATAGCTGTGTGGCCTTGGGCAAGTCACTCAACCCCACTGTCTTGCAAAAACCAAAAAAAAAAAGATTTTAGGAGCAGAAATTGCCAAAGTGTTGAGTGATGACTCTAATGTTACTTTAAATGGTAATTTAGCTAGTCAGTTAAATCTCTAACCACCTTCTCGGTCTCGTATTTTCTGTTGCCCACCAGAACAAATTCCTGAATCTGAAATAAATTTAGAAACAAATTTATTAGGTCATTTGGGAGAGAGAGCAAGCCAGAAAGAAGGGATGACTCTCTCCCCCACATTCTAGAAGGTTTCCATTTATATGAGATTTTGACAAAGGTTTCACACACACAGATCACATGAAGGGAACCCAAAACACAAGTCCTAGGTATGGGACAAGAATTCTTTGTGTTCATTCAGGACCTAAGGGAACCCCAAATCTCTTGTAGCTGTCTGCAACAATCCTAGGGAGTTACAGAGGTCAGGTGACATTCTGGGTACAAGTAACCTCTAATTACATAAAGTTAGAATTAAACAGTATAATAATTTCCCCAATATAATAGAGTATTCTTTCTATCTCATTGAATCTGCAAGGCCCTGACACCTAAGCTACCTCCTAAATGCAAATGTTATGTTTATCTTGTCAGTCTTGCCACCTTTAACATCAGAAAACTCATGTTTTAAGTTTCTTTGTGGGCTATTTTCAAATGCCTGAGTGAGAAAAGAAAGAAAAATATCAATCTTTTATGTTGTGTGAAGGGTGCAAAGGGCTTTGAAATAAAAGCCATTGACCCTAACCACAAAGGGGAAAAAAAAAGCACTACTAATCTTTCCTTAAGATAAGCAAACTACTGCCCAAAGATTAACACAAAATACAGTGGATTTGTTCTTAGGATATAATAGATTATTGATCACCCCTCAGCTTTATATTTGATCGTAATATAAAATATACATTTTAATTATCTTTATTAATTTTTTAAAATAGTATTTGAACCTGTGATTTCATCTACCTAGGAAATTCCTAGTGAGGAAACAATTAATTCAGATAGGTAATTGATTATTAATCCATCATCTTAGTGAGTTGCCTAAGACAGGGAAAATTCAAATAATTTGACCAGGGTAAATACAAACAGAAGGTACTAGGGACAGGATTTTAATCCAGGATTTTCTGATTTTAAGGCTTACTCTATGTCTATTATTCTACATTATGCTACCTCTATTTAAAAATAGTGTTAGAGGACATTTATAGTTTGTTAAACACTTTGCAAACATTTTGATCACTCCTCACAAGAATCCTGTAAAGTACCTGTTAATGCTGTCCTCTGATAAGTTTCCTAGATGGATTTTTGAAACCAAATCTCCTGATTTTAAGTGTGATGCTACTCATATTCCTCCCTTAAAACAACTTCTGTGTTTTACAGCAATAATTTGAGTTTGATTCAGTCATTTTCAGAGATCTTTTATTCAAACATTGACAGTGATTGAGTTTACCTCACCAGAATGAGATAAATTTGGGGAAAAGATGGATTTGTTTGGAAAACTGGTAAATTCTCTTTGGATACATCAAATTTAAGAAGTTTGTGGGATATCCAAGTGGAGATAGTCAACAGGCAATTGGTAAAGTGGTTCCAGAGTTCAGAAGAGAGATTAAAGATGGGAACAAAGATGTGGAAATAATGTGCAGATATACTTAATTCTAACTTTCCTAGAATAAACTGGAAGTGGGGGAGGGACAGGGGGAGTACCAATTTTAACTGCTGGAGATCAGAGTATGGTGGTTCTTCTGCTCCCTCATTTCCTTCCCTTCAGGTAATGTTGCCACTACCCTTGTAACCTGTGGATTTAGTATGTCTGGATTTAACAAATTCCCTATTACCTAAGAACTATACTCCTAACCAATCATTCCTCCAAATACACTCTTCTAAACTTTAAGGTAAAGGTTAAAGTATATCTGTTTCCCCTTTATAAAATCTACACGTGCTCATTTCCCCCCCCCCAAAAAAAAATTTCTCTTTTTCTCCTTCAATAACTAACAACTCTTGGTAGGTCAGAATCCATTCTAAAATAGCAGTTCTCCTTGTCATTTGTTCCACCTTTTAAAGAACAAGATTATCATTAGAGAATTTGCTAGATACTTTACTTTTTAGAAGAGAGGGGAGAAAAGTTCCACATGAAGTTCAAAGAAGAAAACCCTCTACCTCCATCACTTCTATATTATACATCAATTATAGGCTTCTGATCAATTTCCTGAATTCATCTTCTAGTCCAGCTTTCTGTTTTGGTAATCTATAGTAGCACCACAATATTCCTTTCATTTATTTCTTCATTGATTTTCACCCAAATTCTCTCCATCATGCTTCCTCTTTCCCATTCACAAATTTTCTAGGTTGAGTATATTCTCTATGTACATAATGTTCTCTCACACCTTTTTGTCTTCTAATTTTTTCTTTCCTCTCCCATTTCTGCATAACTGTTCTCTTGGTAGTAGTCCCCGGTGTGTTTCTGTTCTTTTAGAGATAGGAAATTAATTAGACTCATTTGCCTGGACAAGAACTAATCCCTTCCTGATAAAACTCATGGATCTTCACCAACATGATAGAGCAATCTTTGTGTGGAGATGATAAAGAATCCAGGCATCCCATAAGATTGACCAAGACAAATCCAAGAGTTTGATGAAATTGATGTATTTCAAGACTGACAGATGTTTCTCATAGGATCCTCACTTCCTTCTTCCAAAACCTGTAGACCAGCATGCCTGAAATTAAGTCTCTTCTGGTAATAGAAACCTAGAAACAGAAATTCCTCTCTCTCCAGGTGACAGTGATCAGGTGGTACCCTTGCTCTGGCTAGTTTCATGTTAGGTTAACCTTATTGAGTTAAAATACTTCAAATAAAAGCTAATGCTTTAAATATTATTGGTTTACTCTTTTGTGCAAACTTCCTTATGTCCCCAAAGCATGAGAAGCAGCTAAGATAATAATTTTCACAAGTATGCCAGCAAATATGTTGTTATTCATCCTCATAAAATATATAGACTCTTGACCAAAAGTTTATCATTCCTATTTCTTAAATAGTGGTCCAGGAAGCCAAATTATGCCCCATATACCATATTGAACATCTATTCCTTTCCTAAATATAACTTTATTTCCTGAAGCTCCTACCTTCAATGAGTAGCTGCAATGAAACCACTGTTTGTGCCCTTAAGATCTTCCTTTTCTTTAAAAAAAAATTATTTATCTTTGAATTTTACAATTTTCCCCATAATCTCACTTCCCTTCCCCCACCCCCACAGAATGCAGTCTGTTAGTCTTTACATTGTTTCCATGATATATATATATATATATATATATATATATATATATATATATATATATAGAGAGAGAGAGAGAGAGAGAGAGAGAGAGAGAGATCGATCTAAATTGAATGTGTTGAGAGAGAAATCATATCTTTGAGGGAAAAAAATAAAATATAAGATACCATTTTAAAAAATTTAAATTAAAGGTAATAGTATTTGGTCTTTGTTCAAACTCCACATTTCTTTTTCTGGATGCAAATGGTATTCCCCATTGCAGATACCCCAGAATTGTCCGCACTTATGAAATGAGCAAATCCATTAAGATTGATCATCACCCCCATGTTGCTATTATGGTATAAAATGTTCTGGTTCTGCTAATCTCGCTTCGCTCAGCATCAGTTCATGCAGATTCTTTTTTTTTTTTTTTTGAGGGTTCCACAGAGAACTTATATTGTATGACATTTTATTTGGATTCCATGCATTTATTTTCCTGTGTTGCCTCAAGGTTGAAATCCATTCTTTCTGGAAACTCCAGTTTCTCACAGACTGCCTCCTTTACAGGTAGGTATTGTGATATTTCATTAGGCTCTGTATAGAGGGCTGGTGGAACATGCATTAAATTTGCTATTTTGCTCTCTCTTGAAGTGTATGCTCTTAACATATAAGTCTTGTCAGCCTCATGGTAGAGTCTTGTGTCATTCATCCTGATGAGCACACTATCAATTCTTAAGAAAAATCTCAACAGCAGGAAAAAGCTAGAAGGCATCACTCTAATTTTCACACTTAAGCTTGAAACTCCATGATCATGAAGTTCATCTTCAAACAACAGAACTTCCTCAAAAAATTTAATCTGTTCCCTGGCTTTCAATTTCTCTGTATCTATATGATCTGTTGTAGGCACAACCTTTAATTTAAATGCTTCACCAAGCAATGTTCCCTTGTAATCTGTTGTATAGGTCCAGTCATATGGTTTAATAGTCTCTTTGGAGTGTTCACTCTCCGTTCTGCTCTCTTGCCATTCTTCAGCGCATGCAACTTTAAGCATACCCTGGTAGTTGTTTACACATTTTAAAGCATCAGTCGCATTGAACTCAATTCCAAAGCCAGAAACATGTTGGATTCCTAAAACGTTGTCTCCAAACATCATTTCAGGAAGAGATGGCATGTGCAGCTCATCAGCTAATTTCTCCACATCGGCCGACTTCATGATGTGCGTCTTGGCCGCCGTCAGTTTCCAGGGCCCGAAGGAGAAGTCCTGGCGGCTGCTCTGGAAGCCGTGGATCATCATGGCCAAGGTGGCGGCGCGGAACCAGCGCGGGTGGCGGCGGCGGCGGCGGCCTCCCTGCTCCCCCATCCCCACCTCCCCCTCCTCCCCCGAAGTTCATGCAGATTCTTTCAGGGTTCTCTGAATTCCCATCCCTCCTGGTTTCTAATTGAACAATTAGTGTTCCGTAATGTACATATACCACAATTTATTCAGCCATTTCCCCAATTGATGGACATTCACTCAATTTCCAATTCTTTGCCACCACAAACAGAGATACTACAAATATTTTTGTACAAGTGATGTTTTTACCCCTTTTCATGAAGTTCTTCCTTTTCTTGCCTAAAACTTCATCATCCCAAACTAATGAACCCAGCTAGCAAATTTTGGATTTGGCCAAGGTAGATGGATATGGCTATCCTGCTATTTAGGGAATGAATAAATCATTAAGATTAGGTACAAAAAAGCAACCAAACCCTTCAATTAATCCTTCATGAATTTGAACAAAGGGATATTTGTAGAGAGAGTATTGGATTAAAAATTAGGGAGGCAATGATGGAATTATTGCTAAACCACAACCTAGATTTATAGCCTTGGGAAAAATCTCTTTCACTTCTCTAAATTCAGAATTCTCATCTATAAAATAAGGGGACTGAACTATATATACTTTTTATATATAATATATAATATATTTATGTATTTCAAGGTTCTTTTCATCTCTAAAGTCATATGAGGAATGGGGGAATGACTTTGGTCTGAAGGACAAGTTAAAATCAAAGCTAAAAAATAATAGATTCTTTAATTTGTATGGATTTTTCTAAGAAAGATTTACAGAATCTCAGATAAGGTGATTCATTATAGGAGCTCTCTGAGATTTTTTTTCATGTTTTGGAGGGGTTTTTTTAGTATCTTGATTCTTATGTTCCATTTATATATAATCACTTCAAAAATATTTTATTTTTTCTTACTGTTTGTATATATATGTATATACATATACACACACATTTATATATGTGTGTGTGTGTGTGTGTGTGTGTGTGTGTGTGTGTGTATACTGTATTTTTAGAAAATGCAGGTAACCCAGGACGAGTTTTACTGATACTGTTCTTCTACCTGACAAGCTATTAGCTGCTACCATTGTAAAGCTCATTTGCACAGCAGGATGCAGGTACAGTTAAACAGTTATGTTTGCAGAGGTGAAGTTTCATTATCATATTAATGAAAGTAATCAGCTGCTTGCAGGCTTTAAAAAAACTTTCCTAATAGTGAAAATCTAAACACAGGCAAAATAATGGAAGGTTATTGTAGCTAAAACTTTACAAAATCATTGATCCTTTCCTGCATGTCTTCTTCACTTATCTCATGTCTAAATTACTTCAACAGCATCCTAGCCCACCCAGCTGACTCAGTCTCCCTTTTCTGCTTCATCTTGCATCCTGCTATAACTATTGAAAACTTAAAAGCTTTAATTCTGTATTTCATATTTTTAACATTCATTTTTAAATTCTGAGTTCCAAATTTATCTCTGCAACCCCTCCCCTACCCATTAAGAAGACAGACAAATGATACCTATTATACATGTGAAGCATGCAAGATATATTTCTGTATTAGACATATTATGAGGGAAAAGCAACAAAAATAAAGTGAAAAAAATATGCTTCACTTTGTACTCAGAGTTCATCAGTTCTCTCTGGAGATGGATAACATTTTTCAATAGGAACTCTTAGAAATGTTGTGCAACATTGTATTTTTCAGAATAGTTGTTTCCCACAGTTGATTATCATTACAATATTGCTGTTATTTTGTTCAGTGTTCTGGTTCTGCTCTCTTCACTTTGTATTGGTTCAGCAAAGGTTTTCCTAGAATTTTCTGAAACTATTCTCTTTGTCATTTCTTGTAGCACTACTTCAGCCATTCCAGAATTTTCGATTCTTTTCCACTACTAAAGGAGCTACTATAAACAATTTTGAACAAATATATAGGTCTATTTCCTTTTATTTCTTTGAGAATCAAACCTAGTAGTAGCAGGATTGCAGAATCACAGTTTTATAGCCCTTATGGTATAATCAGCTCCACCAACAATACACCAATATACCCATTTTTCTACACCCCCTTCATCAACTGTCAGTTTCCTTTTCTGTCATGCTAGCCTATCTGACAGGTATGAGGTGGTCCCTCATAAAGGTATTGTGGCTATGTGAGTATAGATATTCAATTGAGAAGGCAAACAAAATGAGACTAGTTATACATGTGAAGTCAAGAAAAATATATTGCTGAATTAGACATATTGAGGGAAAAACCCAGCAAAAATAAAAGTGAAACGCAGGCAGCTAGGTGGCACAATGGATAGAGCACTGGCCTTGCAGTCAGGTGTACCTGAGTTCAAATCTGGCCTCAGACACTTAATAATTACCTAGCTGTGTGGCCTTGGGCAAGCCACTTAATCCCATTGCCTTGCAAAAAACCTAAAAATAAAAAAATAAAGTGAAAAATATGCTCCACTTTTGCACTCAGAATTCATCAAAATATATTTGGAGCATTGTTTGACTCCAGGATTTAACAATTGATTTCATGTGTAGAGTGAGAAATCAAGCTATCACTTAGGTTATGAACCTGGGAACTGAAAGAATAGTGTTACCTTTAATAGAAAGAGGGAAGTTTTGAAGAGGCTAGAGTTTGAAAGAAACAGTAATACTTCAAATTTAGTTTTGTTGAATTCTAAGTTCAGGCATGTTAAGTCTGTAATACCTCTGAGAGATTCAATTTGAGATGTTCTATAGGCAATTGATGATATAGGATTAAAGTTCAAGGAAAGAGACTGGGGCTATCAGGGGTTCTTAATCTGGGGTTCAAGAACTTAAAAAAATTATTACATTTTAATAAAATTGGTTTTCTTTGTAATCTTAAATATTTTATTTATGAATGTAAGATATTTTGGGAAAGATTCCATATGCTTCATTGTCCAATCAGAAGCATACAAAAAGTTAAGAAGTCCCTGCTTTAAAGGAAGAATGCTGAAGAAATATTCTGGTATTCACGCAATGTATGATATGACAGAGAATTATTACAGGAATAGGAATGTTAGTTGTCGATAGAAGTCTCTTATAGGAAACTCTTCATATTAAGCAGAGGTTGAATTAAGAGAGTTAGGGAATAGCTTGAGATATCCATCAATCTATAACCCATCAATTCTGCAAATCACTGTCAGTATCATAATTGAAGATATCTCCTTGTCTGGAAAGAGGAATGGTTAAAGAAGAACCACATTAGTGTTTAGTTGCAAATCGTAATCATTCAATGAGCATCTATTAAGTTGAGATAGCTAGGTGGTACAGTGAATAGAGTACCAGATTTGGAGTCAGGAAAATTTGAATTCAAATCTGGACCTGGGAAAATCACTTAATCCTGTTTGGAACAGTGGATAGAGTTCAGGATCTAGAATCTGAAGAACTTGACTTCAAATCTGGCCTCAGCCACTTACGGGCTGTGTGACCCTGGGCAAGGCTCTTTACCACAGTTTACCTTAATTTCCTAGTATGTAAAATGGGATAATAATAATAATAATTAATAATAATAACAATAACATCTGCCCCCTAGGTTTGTTGTGATCAAGAGAAATATTTGTAAAACATATAACACATATATGTTTGGTAAGCCCATTTACAGCTTTCTTGGCAAAGATACTGGAGATTTCCTTCTTTATCTCATTTTCCGATAAGGAAACTGAGACAAACAGGGTTAAGTGATTTGCCCTGCGAAGTGTCTGAGGTCAGATCTGAACTGAAGAAGATGCATCTTACTGATTCTAGGCCTTGTTCTCTATTTACTGAGCCACCTAGCTGTTCAGGTTCTACCTAAATGTTAGCTATTATTAGATCTTATTATCATAGAGATAGAATTCATTTACTCTGGTAGGTTTCAAGACTTGATTTGCTGTCATTTTAATGTGATATCTTTGCACATGTACATCATGGTCCATTATGTTAAAATATAGTGACAACCATCATCAGTAGCATCTGTGTGGGAAAATAACATTGTAAAGGTCAATTCAGCTCAAAAATGTTTTTTTCTCTTTATGTGCATTTATACAACACCTGTCTTCCAGTCAACATTCCTGATTCCTTACTGTGGTTTAGATAGGTAAAGGAATAGAAGTAAGAAAAAAATTAGAAAGAAAAAAAAGCTTGTACTTTTAAAAGCATTTTTATTTTTTGTATTGTTTCTAACAGTTTAAATTCAATTTGACACCATTTGCTTAATATGTGACATACTTATGTGGCTTGATGAATTTCATTTCTATGTGTTATTTCAAGTGATCATTTACTTAGGCAATATAGGGATAATAATGTAATTATTGAAACAGAGTATGTCTCTGAAAGCATGGAAAAGGAAACCTTTCAAACTGTGTTAGCTTTAATAATATTAATAGGGAATGTTGACAGGAGTTGTATACCACTTGGATTGGGTACAGTTTGAGCTGCAGTAAAGCTTAGGAAACTGCCTCCTGGGCCAGCTCTGCAAGCAACCCCAGGAAAGGGTTTAATTTATCTGTGGACAAAACTTCATATAATTTCCTGGTGAATGTGGACTCCTTACAGAAATGAAACATAACTATAAATGGAGTATTATCCTTTTGAAAGGGTTCCTAACTGTTTTCTGTGTCGTGCACCCCTTTGACAATCTGATGAAGCCTAGGGACCCTACCTTAGAATAAATTGCATGAAATAAAATATAGGATCACACTTTTGTAACCTGTTAAATGAAAATATACTTATGAAAAAATTTTCTAAAAGTTTACAGATTCAGGTTAAGAATCCCTGCTTAGGTGTAGAAAGGAAGGAATTTGAAAGAAAAAAGAAAGAAGGAAGGAAGAAAAGAAAGAAGAGAGGAAGAGGAGAGAAGAAAGATGAAAAGAGAGAAAGGAAGGAGAGAAAGAAGAGAGGAGGAGAAGAAAAAAAGATAAAGGAAGAAT
The DNA here is from genome assembly GCF_037893015.1 of Macrotis lagotis. Taxonomy (NCBI): domain Eukaryota; kingdom Metazoa; phylum Chordata; class Mammalia; order Peramelemorphia; family Peramelidae; genus Macrotis; species Macrotis lagotis. The sequence continues at coordinate 22,250,735 of NC_133665.1, forward strand.
ACAAATGGAAGACAAAATGAAAGAGAAAGAGAAGGATAAGAGAGAGGGAAGAATGGAAAACTAGAGGAAGGAAGAGAGGAAGAGTGAAGGAGCAAGGAAGGGGAAGAGGAAGAAAAGAAAGGAAGGAAGAAAAGGAAGCAAGAAAAAAGAAAGAAATAGAAGGAATGGAGGAAGGGAGAGAAGAAAAGAGAAAAGATGACAGACAGAAAAGGGGAGAAAGGAAGGAGGAGGAGAAGAAAGAAAAAAGAAAATGAGAAAGGGAAAAGGAATGTGAGGGGAGCAGAAATAGGAGGGAGGGAAAAAAGAGGAAGAAAGAAGGGAACCTGACTAATATAGAAATATATTTTGTATGTAGTCATATGCATATTGAACATGATATTTCTTGCCTTTTTAATGGGGTGGGGAAATATATAATGAGGGAGAGAATTTGGAATTGAAAACAAAATAAAATAGAAAGATACATATTTTTACACACACACACACACACACACACACACACACACACAAACATACACACAACCAGGAAAAGTTCAATTGGAATGGAACTGAAAGATAAGGTTTACAGAATGGAATGTGAAGTGAAAAAAAAAGAACATCAACAAACTTAAAAAAACATAAAAGGTAAGGAGGAGAGAAAAAAAGGAGATGGGTCAAGGCAGAGAGATGGGGAAGAAAGAAAAGGTAAGGAGGGAGACTGAGTGGAAGAGAGAGAGAGAGAAATCAAGATAGAGAAACAGAGATGGAGTCATACAGCGAACACAATCTGAATTCATGTTATGAAGACTGTACATTTTCAATCAGATTTTTTTGGAAAACAAGTGATCAAGTACATAATCAGTATTAGGAATTATGCCAGACCCTACAAGATCTAGGTAGTTCTGATGTCACTCTGATGAATATTATCAAAACATGAAAAGGGTTTCTTGGGATTACTATGAAATTCCTTCTCCTGATTCATTGCCTTATAATGTTGGTAGATAACAACTGAGCTACAGTAGATGGTTCCTTTTCTTTCCCTTTTCATCAGCCCAATATCTCTAGAAAACCAGAGAAAATTATCCCCCCTCTTTCATCTTCCACAGCTGGATCCTCTCCTGTAGAGCATTATAACTTCAGATATAGGAAACATTTTTTTAATTAATTCTATTTTTGTTTTATTTTTAGTCTTGAATTATTTCTCTCTTGCTCTCTGTATCTCTCTCACTCTGTCTCTGTCTCTCTCTATATCTCTGTCTCTCTCTGTCTCTGTCTATCTCTCTGTCTCTATATCTCTGTCTCTCTCTGTGTGTTTGTGTCTGTGTCTGTATCTCTATTTCTGTCTTCTGTCTCTTTGTCTCTCTCTCTCCCCTTTCCCCATCCATTGAGACTTAATAAGAGCAAAACTGAATAATATGTATAGTTACATATAATAGATTTCTACATTAGCTATGTGTAAATTAAAAGGAACAAAGAAGAGAAAATGAGAGACAGAGAGTGGAAAAAAGAAAAAGAAAGAAAGAAAGAAAGAAAGAAAGAAAGAAAGAAAGAAAGAAAGAAAGAAAGAAAGGAAGGAAGGAAGGAAGGAAGGAAGGAAGGAAGGAAGGAAGGAAGGAAGGAAGGAAGGAAGGAAGGAAGGAAGAAAGAAAGAGGAAAGAGAGAGAGAGAGAGAAATAAATGAAAATATGCTTCAATCTACTCTCTGAGTCAATCTACTCTCTGAGTCCATCACCTCTTTAGAGATAGATAACTTGTTTCATCAAGAATCATCATAAAATGTTGTTAGTCATGGCCAGAGGAAACAATGCTACATATATTATATGTGAATTCTTAGATGATAAAAGGCATGTCATTTATTACTTCACAAATATAAGTCATATCCCTTTGCCTTCATAACATTTAATACAAATTAGTTAAGATGATGTGAAATTTTTCTTGGTACACAAAGGAAATTGGATGATATTACAGTCACTGTGGAAAGTACTCTTTTGAATATACTTAACTCACTAAATTCTGAATGACATGTGATAAATTTTTCATTTTGTTTTGTTTTGTTTTTTAAATCATCCCTCAAACCAAAGAGAGTAAAGAGCAGAGCCAAGGGAAGGGATAACATTTTTGGACATAACTGTTTTGCTCTGAATTTCAAATACATTTCCCTTTCTTAAATATGGAATTGTGTGCTCTTATTTAGTCAGCCGGTCATGCCCATCATAAACTTAGATCGAATTTGCCATATACCATGAAGATTTCATGAATTTCCTTCACTGACTGTTTGTTAGCTAAGGGTTTGAAACAACTCATTTGCATTTTTATCTAATATACAGAGGTCCTGCTGGGACCACTTAAGTAAACTAAGAACTCATCATCAAGTAGTGACTGAGAATTTATTGAATACTTACTGGGTAGACAATATTTCAAAAAGATGTCAGTTTCATCAAAAATGCTTTTAGACTTGAAATATATTATAGGAACCAATAAATGCTGATCTGAGAAGACAGAGAATTTACTGAGAATAAATGGAGGTTTGAGAAATTTTGAAGTCATATTTAGGAAATTAAGTCTATTTCAAGAAAAATATTACATATATTTTACATGTTTACATGAAAAACATTATATACTTATTACATGTTTGAAATCTCTATATAAATGTGAACCTATATTATTTCACAATTAATAATCAGATTCTAACACATTTCATCTCTGTAACTATGGAAAGTCACTTAATTGCTCTAAGCCTTGCTTTTCTCATCTGTAAAGTAGAAATAATAAGTCAATAGCATTCACAGGGTTGTGGTAGGGCTTAAATGAGTTGATGTATATAAATTCCTTGCATAAATATATATTGATCACTAAGTCCAGAATTCTTAAGAATAATCCTTATGTAATTTGTGGTTACAATGACCAAATCCTGAATTGCTACAATGATGCTCTCCATTGTGGTAAAAAAATCCACCTATCTCTGCTCAGTACTTCTTTACCAATAATTGAATTTTCATATGTATATATATATATATATATATATTTTCAGAACTCACTTTGTTTAAAACAAACAAACCCTATAGGTAGAGTATAAAATAATGTCAGAAAGGAATTGAAATTGGGGTTAAAACTCCTATTCAGTTTGAATTGTGAATTTTTTTAAAGTCATAAATTGGGCAAATTGAAATTTTTTTTCAAGGTACTTTAAAACTTTTAATTTGTTAGAATACATTAAAGGCTCACTATTCACACTAAGTATAACCAAAATGTTTATATTAAGTTGTTTTATTATTTAAATGTATGCAAAATAGTTGCTTTTTCATAGTTTGAAAATCAGTGATTATTCATTATTGAATAACTCAATCAAGTGGAACTTTAATCAATTTTTGAACAAAAAAATATTTTTTTCTCTTAGACTCAAAATGAGTATGAGGTTACTCATACATTTGTAAAAGTTTACTACTTTTTATATAATTTTAAATTTAGTAATTATTACTAAAATACTTTCAGAGATAAACATTTTTTAAAATGACCACATGTCGAACTGTCATCTCCATTATTTAAGAATTTTAAAAATATGCTTAATTTTAACAAGGTAATACCCAATACACTCCATTTCCTTCATTGAGTTCATCTCATCACTTTTTTCCTATGTATTTTTTTATTGTTACCCCATAATTATATTTTTAATTAGATTTGTATTTGAGTGAGGGGCTGCTATGCTAAGTCACCAGTCTCTCCTCCAGAGCATCTAGGTCCAGTGGCCAGATATGGATCAGGATAACTGGAGATGACCCTGGATGCAAGGCAATCAGGATTAAGTCACACAGCTAGTAAGTGTCAAGTGTTTAAGAGTGGAATTGAAATCAGATCCTCCTGATTTGAGGGTGGGCACTCTGTTCACTGTGTTCACACTACCCTGGAAGCAGAGTAGGTAGAGTGTCAGCTCTGAAGTCAGGAGGACCTAAGTTCAAATTTGACCTCAGATACTAGCTATATAATCTTGGGAAAGTCACTTAACTCTGATTGCCTTGCATCCAGGACCATCTCCAGTCATTCTGATCTATATCTGGCCACTGGTCCCAGATGACTCTGGAGGAGAAAGTGAGGCTAGTGACTTAGAACAGCAACTCCTCACTCAAATCCAATTCACATGTTTGTCATGGCATCACCTCCTTGATATCATGTTCTTCTTCAAGAATGATGGACAAACATAATATTTTTACTGAGTTATTGTCAAGGTGTTTCTTCTTTTTTTTTTGCAAAGCATTGGGGTTAAGTGACTTGCCCAAAGTCATACAGCTGGATAATTATCAAGTGTCTGAATCCAGATTTGAACTCAGGTTCTCCTGACTCTAGGGCTGGTGCTCTATCCACTGTACCACCTAGCTGCCCACTATGGTTTATTTTCTTCATTTTTTTATTTCAAATAAAATGTACATGAATAGGTTTTTCCTTTTAAAACATATCCTTAGGTTAAACTTCAAGTAATGAGATTACTGGTTCAAAGGATAGGCACATTTTTAATGGCATTTTATTTTTCCCCAATTACATGTAAAGACAATTGTTAGCATTCATTTTTCAAGATTTTGAGTTCCAAATTTTCCTTCCTTTCTTCCTCCCCTCCCCTCTTCATTAAAATGGGAAGAAATTTGATGTAAGTTCTACATCAAAGAGCTGTCATGTAAAATATATTCCCATTCAATTTTCACTGAGTCCATCAGTTCTTTATCTGGATGTGGATAGCATTTTCCTTCATAAATCTTTTGCAACTCATTTAAATCATTGCATTGTTGATACTGTATACAATAATTTTCATGTAAGGTTTTCCAGGTTTTTCTGAAATGTGTCTATTTATTATTTCTTATTGCTCAATAGTATTCATTACATTTACCATACCATATCTTGTTCAGTCATTTCCCAATTGATGGGCATCCCCTCAATTTCCAATTCTTTGCTACTACAAAAGGAGCTGTTATAAATATATATTTTGGAACATGTGGAATTTTTCCCATGTTTTTATGATTTCTTATGGATATAGCCTAATATTGGTATTCCTGGGTCAAAAGGTATAATTAGTTTTGTTGCTCTCCAGAATGGTTGGATTGGATAGGGTGAATTCAGAAAAGCATGTAAAGAATTGTATGACCTGATAAAAAGTGAAGTAAGCAAAACTAGGACAAAATTTGTAATTCTTCAACAAAGATGAATGGATAGAAGAAGGAAAATAAGAAGAAGAAGGAAAAGGAGGAAAAGGAAGAGAAAGAAAACAATAAAAACTGAATACTGAGAAGTTATAATGATCAGTTTTGGTTCTAAAGAAAGATATGAGATGATACTAACATCCTTTTTCTCTCCTCCTTTGAACAAGTGGAAAATCCATTATTACAGAATTTGAATGAAGGTGCCAGCCATTCCCATCATCTGCCACCAACTAGGGTACCCTCAGATCCTTATGGAGACAGCCCAAGACTTTGAACCCAAAAGCCTTGGAAACAGCAATGCTTCCAATTTAGTTCCTGAAACCATCACATTCAGAGGCAATATCTATGGAGGTGCAATCTGGCATTACTACTACAAATATTACAGCCTCATCAATTGAAAAGAAAGTTCTTGCCACAAGCTTGACTCAGTCGAATGATTCGGTATTAGGAGTTGATATGATTTTATGAGTGGAGATGATATTAAAGAAGAAGTATTACCATCCATCTGCTTTGTTGCTTCACCCTGAGGAACATGGGGTCTTTCTGTCCACTTGCAGCTGAAGCCTTCTCTATGAGTTGTCTTCCACATTAGAACGTGAGTTCCTTGAGAACAAGGGCTGTTTAATCCCCCCCCCCCCCCAGCATTTAGCACAGTGCTTTTGACATGTTAATGTTGTTCATTCATTTTAGTCTTTGTGACCTCTTTCCAATAGAAGTCTTCAGTCCTTGCTCTTAGCTAGTCAGGACAATTTCCCTCAGGATGTAGGAAGCCTACTTCTCTCATAGTCAAAACCTCTTAATCTTTCTGAGGTTGAAAATAAACACTTTAAATAAATAATGAATAAAAATTTACTCACTTTTCCAGTTCTCCCCATCTCATCCTCCCCACTAGTGCCATGCAATGTAAATTGCCTAAACATGCTATAAATAAACCTAAAAGGGGAACTAGAAACATTAGATGAAGAGAGAACAAAAAGTGGCACACCCAGTCTGCATTCTTGCTGGAATGGCAAATCCCATAGGCCTCATAAACAAAGTGATGAATCTAATGAAAAGTACATTTGTATAACTTGAAGGTTGGAACAAAACCAAACTTTAAAAAATTGTTTATTTGGAAAAAAAGATTTAGTAGGAATCTGTAAAAAGTGACCACTCTCAAAGGACTGATCAAGGGGGCAAAAAAAGAACAATTACTATCCCTGAAAACCATGAAGAAAAGGATCTTGCCATTATGGTTCAAAAAAATGTGCAAGGAAAACTGTATTGCAATTTACTTGGGCTCTTAAATACTACTACTTGGATATACTTAAACAACTCAAAGTCATGGCATGTGCATTTAAAAAAATCCTGACTAGCAGTTGGTCTCAGAGAGTCTCAATAATAAAAACACTTTGTGTGAATTGACTGACCTGCATGCAAAGAGTCTGTGATTTGTAGTAGATTGTCCTCACATATTCTCTTAGAACAATGAAAAAAATGATGATTTTAGCTGCTAAATATTTTCATTGTAGTTCTTACTTTGGTTCTCCAAACTTATGAAATATTTTGAAATCTTTACTCTATACTTCTCCCTATTATATGTCATCTGCACCTAATAGAATATAAATTCCATAAGGGCAGGCACTCACTTTGATTTTTGTATTTAAATTCCTAATAAGAGTCTGGGATAGGGAATGGACTGTGATTTCATTGGTATTGGGAATTCTTGGTTAAGGAAACTCTCTCTACTCCAACTCCAACTCATGACCTTATAAGAGTTTTGTAGTCTAAAGCACCAATAAGTTAACACTTGCATAGGATTACATAGACAGTAGATGGCAGGGGTGGGACTTGAACCCAGTGTTTCTGGTTCCAAGAAAAAATCATTTATTTACATCATTCACTCTTTCTAGTCTCTCTTGCCTTGGATGTAGCTTCTTGTTCTTAAAATATCTTTCTTAAAGAAGACCCAGTTTCTTCTTTCTGATTGTCTTTCCTCCATACCAGCTATATAGCAGCTCTCTTCTTGACATTTTGGGGAAGTTTCCTAATTTCTCCTTTGCCTCAGACTTTGTATTTAAAGAGCAGATTAGTGGTGATAGCTACATGTGTTTGTTTCTGGACACAGCAACTTTGTTCCATCTTAGCTAGACAGAGTGGGGGAAATCCTATAATTTCTAGTGGGTTCTGAGCCCAAATTTAATTTTTCTCATCCAAATTAATGAATGACTTCAAAGAGAGAGAATGTGATAGAAGGATTATTTGACTAGAGACAAAACTTTGAGTAGGGAGACAAGAGTGCTAATCCTAGTCTTATCACTATTTCTGTGATTGTAGGCAGATCATAGGACTACCCTAAGTCCAGTTTTCTTCATCCATAACATCAAGGTGTTGAACTAAGTGGTCTAGTCATTGGTTTTGCTTCTAAATACTATGATCCTCAAGGACAGATCTCTAACACATTGTGTCATGCCAACATACCCATATCCATACCTGTGAATATGTATGTACATTATATATGTGTATATATATTATACATAAAATGTATATGGAAAGAGTAAGAACAAGAATGAGCTCATTTGAGAGAAAGAGAGAAGAAAATGAGGACATGTTGGGGGGGACCCCTTCTCTACTAATATGTATTACAGAAGGCAAAAGGGAAAGAATATATATTTCTGAAATATTTATAGTAACTCTCTTTGTGGTGGCAAAGAACTGAAAATAGAGGGAGTGCCCATAAATTCAAGAAAGGATAAACATATTGTGGTAAATGATTGTGATGGAATACTAAAGTGCTGTAATAAGTGATGAGCTGGTTGAGGTTAGAAAACATGGAAAAATTGTATGAAATAATGAAAAGTGAAATGAGCAGAACCAAGAAAACATTATATACAGTAAGTAATAGCAATATTGTTTAAAGACCAACTGTAAACAATGAAATTATTCTGAGTATTATAAATACTCAAAATCAACTATGAAGGACTTAATGAAAGAAGATGCTAACTCCAGAGAAAGAACTGATGAATAGAAGTATACATAATATGATTTTGCATATATTTTAAAATCTGTGTTAAATGGTCTCTAGTAAAGGGCGAGGCAGGTGGGAGGGAGATAGTTCCAAACTGTGACAGAGACAGAGACACAGAGAGAGAGACAGAGAGACAGAGAGATACTGAGATCATGTCCAGGGGTGGGGGGGAAGAAAATACCAATGTAGATTGTTCTTCTGTTCTACAATTCATGTCTTAAAGAATTGTTTCCTTGGGGACCGCTGAGAGGTTAAGTGATTTGCTCCAAAACACCCAGTCAGCATGAGTCAGGTGCAAGATTTGATGGAGGTTATCCTAAATCTGAGGCCAAGTCAACTATCCACTATTCTAAGTTGCCTCTCAAATGTATAATTCTGGTGGATCAAATGTAGAATTCTTATGGTGGATTATAATGTTGAAATAACATTTCTGATAGTGTCTTTTGAGATTTACTTTACCAAAGTAATATAATACTTCTGAGAATGATAACACTAAACTTAATTTCATGACTAAATTAAAAGAAAGGTGAATATTTAAAACTGAAAGAAAACTAGGCTCTTAACCTTGCATTTAATTTTAACTCTTTCTATTTCCTTACTTCTCCCTACTCCTTCTTCCATTCACTCCCATAATATATCCAATTAGTTAAATCCTATTGTTTCCTCTGAGATGCTGAAATGTTTTCTCTAACCTGTACCTGCTTTTCACCTTTACTCCCTCTACCATCTTTTGACTCTTCTAGCTTAGATAATGCATAAAGTTATATATTTGTATAATAAACTATATATATATTATGTTATTGCCTTCAATTACTCTTCCTTCCAGTTTAGCCCTATAGAACCCATCCTTCACACCATAGCCCAAGTCTTCTTTACACAATTTTGATCTTGTCTCTTCTGTATCCAAAATCTTTCAGTAGCTCCCTATTTCCTAGAAGATAATAAGCTTCTCATTCTGTCATTAAGGTTGCCCACAAGCTAACTTTAACCCAGTTTTCCAACTGTATCTCCTAGTACTCCCCCCAATATGATTTATATTTCAGTCAGTCTAGACTATATTCTCTCTCTTTCTCCATCTCTCTTTTCTTGCTTCTCTGCCTGTTCTCATATAACCTCCCTCATTTTTTTCCCCTCTCTATTACATTTCTTTAACCCAAGGTCACATCCAGGTGTCACATCTTTCATGAGACCTTCCTTGATCCCTTCAGTAGAAATTGAATTCTCCTCTTCAGATTTTTCTCAACACTTTTCCTGGAACTCTCCTTTATGTTTATCTTATACTCTTTTTATGCCATGGTTATTTGTCTTTCTGGCCCACCCATGGGTTCTTGAAAATAGTTATTGGGTTTTTCTTTTTGGTTTTTGCAAGGCAATGGGTTAAGTGACTTGAGGACAGATGTAAACTCGGTTCCTCTTGGCTCCAGGGCTGGTGCTCTATCCACTGCAACACCTACCTGCCTTATTTTTTTTTTAGATTAGTACCTGTTTATTCAGTTTCATTGGATGATTCCACCTGAAAACATATGGTAGAGGTAGAGGGCAGTTTTAATTCTTGTAAGTAAAATAGATTCAATTCTTGCAGTCATTCCTCTGAAAAGCAGAACTTAGTGCTCCTACCAATTGTTACAAGTACTGGAACTCATGGGACATCTGTAGCCATGCCTGTCTACCAAGAATACCTTTAGACAAAGAACTTCACTTTCCTTTTTTCTTTCTCTGCTTCTTCCTTTCTCTCCTTGCTTTCTGAAGTCTTTCCAATTCACTTACATACACATGGGATTTAATTTTAGTTATTTCTTTCTGTGACTCAACAAGAAATCATAAGGAGCTGGCTCTTACAGACTCTTCTACCTGGATGGAAATGTAATTGCTCTGTTGCCAGCCACAGAAAGAGCTTGGCCTTTCTACGGGTTGGTAGCAGCAGCCATAACAAGTGTTGTTGTCAAGGGACCACACAAAGCATACCCCTTCATAGTCCTAACTCCCAGAGCAGCTGTTGCTGAAACAAAACAGTTGAAAATCCAATTCTTAACTAAGCTCCAAACGTATCTGTTCACCAAAGAAGCAAAACTCCTTTTTATGTGTGTTAATTATGTTAGTTTTATTTTTTCTTTCAGCATAACCTGTCCAGAATGGATTCTTAGATGAATTCATTCAGAAACTAAGTACCATGAAGAGATCTAGTCTTAAATATGGAAAATTTATACCTGGCTAGGAAAGACTAAGGGAGAAAACTGTCAGCCAGTAACACATCCTTGGGGATCATAAGCTGGGGTTCATGGCTTGGGCTTCTGAAGCACGGATAAGCTTAGAAATCATTTTTGATTTAGACACATTTTAGCTCTTCACAAGCCCTCCCTCTGATTTCTCCAGCTGTTCATTGGCTATGCATCATTTTCATCAGTTTAATTTCAGGGCCAAGAAGGGATAATTTCCTTCTTCCTTTGTGTTTCAGGCAGGGTAATACAGAGTCCCCACAGTGAGACCCCACAGAGAGTTTGTCTGCTGTAGGAGGGAGAATATCAGATGCTCATGATGGACATTTCCTTTCAGACCAAAATGAAAAAGCAGACCTTGTTTTGGGTCCAAAGCTCCCAAGTCTTGAGTCCCCTAAAGCATAGGAGTGATTTTTCTTTCTTTTTTCCTCAGAGTACTGAATTTCACCTTGCCTTTTTTGTGTTACTTTAATTTGGATAAAAAATGAAACTCTCTAGATATAATGGAAAAGCCTCTTGAAACCTGTGTGATAGGATGTCTGACAACAGGGAAGACCTCTAGGGATGTCCCTTTCTGAGATATTAGCCCAATTTTCCTGTCCTCCATATAACTGAATGATTCAGTTAAAATGCAAAGAATTTAGGGTTGTACATTATGTACCCACAGGAATAAAAAAGTTGAAGTCTCAGTGTTCCTAAATAAGATTACTGGGGGGGGGGGGGGAGGAAGGGGAGAGAGAGAGAGAGAGAGAGAGAGAGAGAAATAGAGAGAGAAGTAGGATCATACACTTAACTGGCATTTTATACATTTTAGTTAACTGAGAGGGATTAAGTGACTTGCCAAGGGCTATGCTGCTAGTTACTATCTGGGATGGGATTTGAATCTAGTCTTCTGGACTCCAAGTTAACTGCTTTATCAACTCTAGCATTATGCCCCTTCCTCAACTCCTCCTCTGCCTCTGTCTCTTTTTGTTTCTGTCTATCTCTGTCTGTTTTTATATACAAAGTAAATGGCCCATAGTGCTTAAATGCTTGTGGATTGATTTCTTCTAGGACCAGGGCTGGCTCTCTCCCCACTATGATGCTCTGCCTGACTTCTGAAATATACACTCAAGAAATAGAGATTCTGTAATTTGTTGTAGCTCCAGCTATCCTACCAGATAGGCCCTCTTCCCTAAACCTGAAAGGTTGTGCTGAACTCCATCTCCTCCTTTCATTGATTATAACATTACTGCTATTTAGCTTGTCCTTGTATATGAAAGGGGAATAATAATATCCACCTTCTACTTGCTTCTCTGTGGGATGCACTGAGAATGTTAGATCATCTTAATTAAGGAGGTTATGTATCTTTAGGCAAGGCACAGAGAGGTGGCAATTAGAAGTACCAAATGAACTTTTCTTAGAATCAGTATATTGCAGCTGTTATAGAAAATGTACTGGAATTAAAATCAGAGCATGTGGGCTTAGATCTTAGTTTTACTGCTGTGTGACCTTGGGTAAGTCACTCGGCTTCAGTTTCCTCATCTGTAAAATGTAAAGTTTTAAAAAGAACTTCCAAATTCCTTTGCAGCTCTAATCTGGGGTTCAATTATTACCAGATTGTTAGGATAAGATAACAATATGGAAATTACCTAAAGTAATAGAGCTATAATTGTGGACATAAAATGCTCCTGATTATGGGAAGCAAGTAAAAAAAAATCTTCTTAACTGATACAAGCTTATTACAAAGGCCTTCATTTTTAAAACTTATTTTTAAAATAATAGCAGGGAGACCTGAGTTCAAATCTTTTCTCAGACACATTAGTTATGTGACCCTAGTCAAGACACTTCTCCCTCAGTTTCAGTTTCCTCATCTGTAAAACAGAGGTAATCATAGTACTATCTTACAGGGTTGCTGTGAGGATCAAATGAAATTTTATATACATATATGCATATATAATATTTAATATTATAAATATTTAATATAGAACATAATAAATAACATTTAGTATTAGGAAAATGTAATATATATTTACATATATATCAGTTTACTTAAATAATTGTATATAGGCACCACCTAGCTACCCTCCCCGCCACTCCATTCCCTTCATTTAAAAGGGGATAGAATGAGGCCCAAAGAGCTGCAAATTGAATCTAAAACCATTTGAATTTAGCTCTTCATAGCCCTCCTCAAAAGTTTGAGTTGAAAGGAATATTTGAGATTATATCTTTTTTTTTATTTCTTGTATCCATTGACTTTCAATAAATCTTTCTCTAACTTCCCTTTCTAACATAAGAGGAAATAAATTCAAGAGTTTACCATGCATAAGCATAGAAGAAATAAAGAGATTAATTTTATAAAGAAAATACTTTATTTGACACACAGCAGTATTTGTATCATAAAACTGTTAAATTTTATCAATTTATTAAACTTTAATCCATGGATTTTTCATAAAACCCTATAACTGGGAATATTTCAATGGAACGGTAATGGTTATCACAAATTTACTGTTTGCTCTGTTGAATATTTTGGTCATGTTCAACTCTTCTTGGCAAAAATATTGTCATCTTCTTCTCCAGCTCATTTTACAAAGGAGGAAACTGAGGCAAACAGGGTTAAGTGACTTACCCAGGTCACATAGCTGGTAGGTGTTTGAGGTCAGATTTGAACCTAGGAAGATGAGTCTTCCCAATTCCAAGACTAGTGCTCTATCCATACAGCTGCCCTGTATCCTTCCTGATAAACTTTTCATAGTTTTGTGAGTATACA